>NW_022111369.1:80968949-80979724 GCF_000313985.2 Echinops telfairi | reverse complement strand
TATTTAGACCTCTATAACTGCCCAGCATTTCTCCTTTTATGATCAACATTCTTCTATAGAATCTTTGATCAGAATGTTCAGTAATAGTAGCCAGACACCATCCAATTCTTCTGGTCACATGACAAAAGGGAGCAGTTGTCCGTGGTGGTGAAGAGCCATATACTCCATTTCCTTCTCTCCTTCCTCTCTTGATAGAGTCCAATAGAAATCCACTCTTGTACCTTGGATGGCCACTTGCAGGATCCTAAGACTCCAGGCACTACACAATACAATGCAGCAGACTAGAAGGTAGAGCAGAAGCATTAACACGATTATTAGGCCAATTTTATTATTAGATTCTTAGACTCAGTCTAATTAGATTATTAGACTACGATGTCTCATGAAACCATGTTCCTAAACTTCTAAACCAGGCAATTATCCCATAAGGTGTTTGGTTGATTTAAGCGACCTCAGCATCTCTCTCTCTCTCTTTCTGTCATTGGTGTGAAGTTCTGTTCCAGTTTACAATTCTGTGAGGACTCGTGGATCCTACCACAAGAGCTCTGGGAGACAAAAATGAAGAAGCACGAAAAGCCCTGCCCTTTAGGAGTCTATTGATAGCACTGGTTTACTGGTTGATCTTTTGTTTTGCAGGAAAAAAATAAGCAGATCATAGTGCTGGGCCTAGATGGAGCAGGAAAAACCAGCGTCCTCCACTCTCTAGCTTCAAACAAAGTCCAGCACAGCGTGGCTCCCACCCAAGGTTTCAATGCAGTGTGCATCAACACTCAAGACAGACAAATGGAGTTCCTGGAGAGTAAGCCTGTCGCCCTCATTGCAGTTATAGGATAGCTGTGTTGTGTTCTTTCTTAAACTAGATCTGATCTCATCAACATAGGGTGCTTTGGGAAAGGTGACGCCGCCCCAGATTTTTCTTGATTTTCAGAATGTGTGTGTAATTTAATACTAGGGTACAGCATAGGACAAATAACTTTTTGCTCTTTGGATTTTTTCTCCTTGTAGCAGTGCTGGCGATAACAGGGAGTTTGGAGAAAGGCTTTAGCTTTCCTCCTAGAATCTCCACGAACCTCCATTCTCTCACATGACCCCAAACAAATAAGCAATTTGAGTAACTACGTTGTATTTCCTCTTCTACAAACAGAACCATACATCCAGTACAGAAGTCTAGACTCTATAGAAATCGTGCAGCCACTACCTCTCTAAAGAGTGCTCTTTCTCTGAGCGGGAGATACTCTTTACTCTCTTTCCCTGGAGGATCTTACCCATACTCATGGCATTGCGTGGCATGTATAGTGTAATGACTTCTAAATTTCTATATCCAGCCCAAGCCTCCAACCATCTCCAGACATCGCCACTTGTGTGCCAAAACAAAATGTTGATGTTTCTGCTTATCAGTTTCTATCCCTGTAATTCACTGGTCCTCACCTACCAAGTTCCTTAAACAAACAAACAGACAAATAAAAGTCTCAAAATACCCAAAAGAAATTTGAAGAATGATCAAATGCTAGGAAGACATGGGCAAACCTACCAATGGAGGGAGAGCTTTCATCATTTTGTCAACTAGCAAAGATCCACAGGAGTCGAATGCAGCAGGTTTAATGAACTGGGCAATGTAAAATTCTGCGTCCACATAGAATACACATTCTTTTCAAACACATGTGAGGGGAAATGTCATGGTGTGTGCACCATACTTTCAGATTGGCATAAAGAAAGGGTGTGTCGGTAGATAGATAAATAGATGGTACAGCTGTGGCAAGGTGTTAACGGTGTGAAGCTAGGTGACAGATGTGAAGGTGTTCATTGTACTGTTTATTTAGCTCTTCTGTCAATGTCAGTTTGACATTTAGAAACATTTTGATAAAGGAAAAATTGAGTATATATTTGGAATTTTAAAAATATTATTCTAAACAGCTTATCGTTGAAAGAATGGAATCCTGATGAGAAAATGAAAACATTAAGGAGTGAGAAATTGTTTTTTAAAAACTATCAGCCAAAAGTTTGGCATGCAGTGTGCAGTATAGATAATGCATTTAAAGAATACAGCTTTAATCCAAATAGTTCTATCCAAGAGGACAGCAATTGAAGATGTATGGGTTGGATAAATAAGGTGTTCGTTTTACTGTTCTTTCATCCCCTCTGTCAGTTTGTCATGCTATGGTGACTTGTGTGATGCTAGAAGCACACAGCAGGGTCACCACGGGGGACAGATTTCTGCAGAGTTTCCAGACTAAGAACAGGCAAGGAATGGGGATTCGTCTGAGGGATTAGCCACCGAAACCTTATGACCAGCATCAGAACATTTTATGACATAGTGCTGGAAGATGATCCTCTCAGGTTGGAAGGGACTTAAAATAGGTCAAAGAAAAAGCTACCTTAAAAGTAGAGTCATATTACTGGCACGGATAAAGCAAAACTTTATGGACCTTCATATACCGATGGGGCACAATTCAAGAGGAGAAAAAATGACTGCACATACCCATGAATGTGTAATTTACGAAGTATGGATCTGGGACAATTAAATGGAGCACACAGAACTTGATACCCTAGGCATTCGTGAACAGAAATGGGCTTTTAAATTATGCAGTCACATGGTTTACTGTGTTGGAAATGTCAGTTCAAGAGAAATGGCATCATATTCATCATCAAGAAGAACATTTCCAAATTATCTTTAAAGTACAATGCTGTTTGTGATCAGATAGTATCTATATGTCTGTTTCTACAACAATATTGTTGTTTATACAACAATAATAGAACTATTATTCAAATTTACACACCAAACGTTTGAGCCAGTAATGAAGAAATGGAAGAATTCTACCAAACTAATTCAGTCTGAAATAAACATGCAATCAAGATAACACTGATAATTATTGTTGACTGGAATGCAAAGGTTGGAACCAAATATCAGTGGTTGAAAAACATGGCCTTGGTGATAGAAGCAAAGCTCGAAATTGCTTTTCAAGATCAATGACTTCTTCATTGCATATACCTTTTACAACAACATAAATAGTGATGATACATGTAGAACTCACCGGGTAGAAGGAACAGGGACCAAATTGACTGCATGTGTGGGAAGAAATGATGGAGAGTCCTATATCAACCAAAAGAAGGCCAGGGGCCACCTGTGGAACAGATCATCAATTGCTCACAAGCAAGTTCAGATTGAATCTGAAGAAAATTAACACAAGTCCACAATAGCCAAGATATGATCTTAAATATAGTCCATCTGAATTTCAAGAACAGAGTTGACCTATTGAACACTAATGATTGAACACTTTGCAAAGGAGTCATGGCATGGCATTATGAATATCACATATGAAAAAAGTGAAATGGTCATTAAAAAGTAAAAAAGAAAAAAATGAGAGAGAGAGAAAAGACCAAAATGCATGTCAGAAGAGACTCTCAAACTTGCTCTAGAAAGTACACTAGTGAAAGCAAATGCAAGAGATGATGAAGTAAAAGAACTGAATAGGCCATTTCAAAAGGCAGCTGGAGAAAAATTATAGTGAAATGTGCAACGAGCTGGAGTTAGAAAACCAAACGAAGAACATGGTCAGCATCTCGAAACCTGAAAGCACTAAAGAAAAAACTCAAGGCTTGAGATGTACCATTGAAGGATTCTACAGGCAAAATATTGAACGAGGCAATATAAAATAAATCAAACTCATCACCATCAAGTTGATGCCAACCCATAGAAATCCTGTGTAAGACAGGGTAGAACTGCCTGTGTAGGTTTCTGAGACTGTAGCCTCATCTTTCTCCACGGAGTGGATAGTGTTTTTGAACTGCTGACTTGTGTAATCACTGTGCCACCAAAGCTTCTCTTTTGAATGAGGAAGGAAACATCAAAAGAAGATGAAAGAGATACACAAAGTAACTAGCAAAGAGAATTGAATGACACTCATCCTACTGAGGGGTAAGCTAGGATCAAGAACTGAGAGAATTGAAGGAAGATGTCCAAGCTGCACTGAAAATATTCGTGAAAAACAAGTGTCCAGTAATTGACAGGATACCAATGGAAATGTTTCAGCAAAATGTTGCAGTATCGGAAGCACTACTCGTCTGGGCCGGGAAATCTGGACGACAGCTACTTGACCACCTCCTGACTGGAAGAGCTCTCTCTGTGTGCTCATTCCAAAAAGAAGGGACTCAACAGAATGCAGAGACTATCACGCAATAGTAATATCACATGTAATTTTGCTGAAAAGAAGTAAAAATGGTTGCAGCAGCACATTGGTATTGGAGCTCCCAGAGATTCAAGCCGAATTCAGTCAGCTGGGTCTTGACTAAAAGCTGAGAATATCAGAAAGATGCTTACTTGTGTTTTGAAGCATGAAAAGGCCTTTGACTGTGCGGACCATAACAAACGATGGATAGCCTCGAGGAGAATGGCGGTTTCTGAACTTCATTGTGCTCATGAGGAACTGTGCACAGATGAAATGTGGGCGTTCAAACAGAACAAGGGAACACTGCATGGTGTGAAATCAGGAAACGAGGTGTATGTATGCAGCACATATGAATTATTGTACTCTGGAATAAAGAATGAGAGGGAAATTAAAGCATTCCCAGGCCAACAAAAGCTGAGATCCTTACCAGACAGCCTTTAAAAAGTATGACTGGGAGTTCTGTAGATGGAAGGTGAAAAACGCTGCAAAGTAATTCAAAGCTGTCCATCAAAAGAGACCTTTAATCAAGGGAAGTGCATGGACAAGGATGAGGGGTGGTAATAAGACATATTCTTGCTCAACTAAATAAGAGAACACACACAAAAATAGGCAAGAGACAGGAATGGATATTTTTTAAAAAACCAGTTTTACTGGCATATACTTCACATATCATAGAACTTAATTGTTCAGTCATGTTAAGAAGAGTTGAGCAATCATCGCCACCTTTCATTTCAGAACATTTTCTTCTCGTACTCGTTGTTAGTGCCCCGTTTCCCATCAAACCTCCCTTACCGTTTCCTTAAGTAAATTTAAAAAAATCATTTTGTTGGGGGCTTGTACAGTTCTTAGCACAATCCATCCATCCATCCATTGTGTCAAGCACATTTGTACATTTGTTGCCATCATCATTCTCAAAATGTTTTCTTTCTACTTGAGCCCTTGATATCAGCTCCTCATTTTTCACCCGCCCTCCCCGCTCCCACCAATAGTCTGTAATCCCGTTGCTATCTCTGTAGATTAATCTGTGCTGGATTCCATATACAGAATGTTATACAAAACACAAACAGGATGCCAACAAAACAACCCAACAACAATGACCAGACAAACAGAAAACCTCAATAGAAAAGACAGCAGGAGCTATTAAAAACTGAAACTTTAACATGGGTCAAAAGGGAGATCAAATGATAAGGTTGTTCAGTTTAACCTACCGAGGTCCTTCCTAACGGACTGTGCGCTGCTCTCTGTGGGATGGCAAGGCTGTGCACACCCCCAGGCTATGCGCAGAGGCAAGTCCATGGGAGCTTAATCCAGGTGGGAACCCTTCAAATGGGTTTTGGGTTTCGACTGTCATCCATAGGTGTCTGCAAATTTAATTTAAGGTGGTCGTAATTTAAGCTCTAATACCTGTAAATGAATATTTTAAATGAAAGGACACAGATTTGAAATGCAGCATGTATTTTAATTTGCCATATGGTTTTTTTAGTAGCCTTGCTTCATTTTTGAAGTCTTAACTGATAAACATGTGGTGAGTGAAAAGGCTGCTACATTTCACAGGATCAGGAAACCCCCACCCCCCTGCCTCTCCCTCACTCTTTTTTTTTTTTACATTCTTCTTAATATGTGAGAGTTTTTATTATTTCCATTCTAGCGGTTTCATTTAATTAATCTAGTTTTCTTGCCCCATGACATTCTCATCTTTGTTTAAAGGAATTGTGATATAGGTGTGATTGTTCTCATATAGGTGATATTTTTAAAGGTGTACCATACTTTCAGGTGGTATTCATTATTTTGTGAGCAAATTTATTGCTTTTCCCCCATGTGGAAATAATCTGAAACAGGAAACATCTATTATTATGTTTAATATCTCGCATATGTTTAACATGTGTGATTCTACAAAAACATGAACAACTTGTGAGGAGTAAATGTTCCCACTGACTCCTTCCCCAGTAACATTCCCATTTCTACTAAGAATGGGGTTCACTCTGTTATAGCAGTATGCATACATTACCTAGACTTGTCCAACCTGACTCTTCAGTGGACACTCCTGAAATTCCGTTCTTTTAAAATAATGGTTTATCGTGTTTGGGGTCGAGGTTTGCACAACAACTTAAGTTTCCATTCAACAATTTCTACCGAGTTTGGTGGTTCAGTCATGGTTAGACATTCTTCACCACGTGCTGAGCATTGTCATGCTTGTCCATTCTGGTTGTTCCATTCGCAATTTCTTCTTATTGTACTTCCTTTACTGTTCTCTGTAGTTGGCGGCAGTGAACCTTTCCGTTCTTATTGGGAAACATACCTGTCCAAGGGATTGCTGCTGATCTTTGTGGTAGATTCAGCAGATCACAACCGATTACCTGAAGCCAAAAAGCACCTTCATCAATTGATTGGAACAAATCCGATCCTCCCTCTGGTTGTGTTTGCAAACAAGCAGGTAAAAATTAGTACAAATAGAGATTGGGCTTAACAGTTTTGTTATTAATTCAGAAAAATGGAAATGTGGGTTTTCAATAACTAGAGATTCAATTATATTCTGTATATTCAATTCAACTTATACTTAGTACTGGATGTGAAACATTGGCATATAGCTTATCAAAATCCAAACTAAATAACATATACCATAGTATATGATATATGTATGTTACTCCTTCATGATGTTACTCCTCCATGATTTTTTTTAAAATAAATTATGAATTCCCCCCTCCCACAAAGAAAATTATGAACCTCTCAGCAAAACTGTCTTGCCAAAATGAGAGGGAAATAAAACATTCCCAGACAAACAGAAGCTGCAAGAATACATACCCACCACATCAGCCTTATAAAAAGTACTAATGTACTAATAAGAGTTCTGTTATAATAATAAGGAAGATCAGGAAGGGACAAGACACTAGAAAGTCTTTAGAGCTGTACACCAAAAAGGGAGACCTTTAAGGTAAACGCATGGATACGTATAAGAGGTAGTCGGAATAAGGTAAATATTCATCCTTGATAATTCTAAATTTTTTTTAACAACAAACACATAAACAGTAGGAATAAAATTGTTACATAATTATAGGCTACATAAACGGTAAAGACATAATTAGTGATAACAAGAAAAGGAGAGGGCAAAAGAAATGGCATTGATAAAAAATTTCTTGTGTTACTCAAATTTGTACCACTTTACCACAAGTACTATAAATACAAGCTCTCACATGTAACATTCATGGTAACCACTAAGAAACGTATTTTAAAAAATACACAAAGAGAGAAGGGAGCCATAAAAGCTCACTACAATAAATCAACAAGACAAAAGCAGGCAGTACTAAAGGACAAAGAAGGCTTCACACACACACATAACAAAATGTCAGAAGTAAGTCACTTCTTATCAGTAATTACAGTAAATGTAAATGAACTACATGCTTTAATTAAAAGACAAGAGTAGCTGAATAGATAGAAAAATCATGATCCAACTATATGCTGTTTGCAAGAGGTACACTTTCAACCCATGGACACAAATAGGTTGAAAATGAAGAAATGGGCAAAATATTCTGTAGAAATAATAACCATTCTTAATGTCTGTGTTAGTCTGGGTACTTTAGAGAAACAAATCCACAGAAACTCATGTATAAGAGAGTTTTATATAAAGGGAAAGTGCACATCAAGAAACCATCTCAACCCAGTGCTGCCCAAGCCCACAAGTCCAACATTACTCCATTAACCCATATGCCCAATACCAATCTACAAAGTCCTCCTCCATCTCACAAAACAGACACTATGATGCCGACTGCAGGAGGAAAGCCGAGTCAGTGAACGTGTAAGCATCTCAGTGCTGGCAAGAGTCTCCACACGGCTGCTCCAGCACCGAGGGCTGCATCGGGGTAGGTCCATGTGGCTTCTCCTTGGGGATGTCTTACAGGAAGTCAGCTTTGCAAGCTGAAGCAGGGAACTGCTAAGGCAGCTGCAACCTGTGCAACCATCACAGAGCAAGAGACCCGAGAACTCAAAAGGCTAGGCTCACCGAGTCATTTATCTCTCTGCCCTTCAATTAACCCCACATGTGTTTATTGGCCAGGTTGGCACAACAAACTAACTTAATGTTACACAAAGTAAACTTTAAGACAAAATCTGTTAGAAGAGATAAAACTGGACATAAGTGAGAGAAGGGTCAGCTAATTAAGAAGATTTAGCAATCATATATATGAAGCCAACATTGGCACATCGAAGTATATAAACAGGTAGAATTAAAGGGAAAACAAAATTGTAGTACAATAATTGTTGGAGAATTCACAACACCATTTTCAGTATTAGAACACCTAAGAGAAGATCAACAAGGAAACTAAAGCCACAAGTGACACTGTGAACCAGCTTGCCTTAACAGACACACAAACCAGTCTCAGCAATCTGCCCTTGGGCCGATTCTCACTCATCGTGGCCCCGTGGGACAGCAGAGAACTGTCTCTTTTTGAGAGTCTGAGGCTATACATCTTCATGAGAACAGAAAGCCTCCTGTTTTCCCATGGGGCGATTGCTAGGGTTAAGCTCCTGACCTTGTGGTTCACAGCCCAACATGTAATTCACTCTGCACCACCAGGGCTCCTTAACAGACATACAAGTGGACTTCATAAAGTGTGTGGGAAATTCCATGATCTTTTTGAAACCCTTTCAATACAGCCCATTCCACTCTAAAATAGTACATAACGTGCACTCTAACCCAGTGGCCATTGGAGCCCTGGTGACATAGTGGTTATGGCTTGGGCTACTAATTGCAAGGTCTGCAGTTTAGACCACCAGCCACTCCAAGGGAAAAAGATAGGACTTTCTGCTTCCCGAAATTTGCTCTTATCGCACTGCTATGAGTAGGAATCAGCTCAATGGTAATGTATATGATTTTGCTAGTCCACATGTGCATTCTCCAGGACAGACTATCTTTTAGGTCACAATGAAAATCTTCATAAATTTTAAAAGATTGAAATTATACAGAATGTTTGTTTTCTCTGACCACACAGAGTGAAAATAGAAATGCACAATGAAAAAAAACACAAACCAAAAACCACCACCACCCTGGGAAATACCCAGATATATGGAATTTAAAAATAGCACATTTGGTTATTTAGAAAGAAACAACAAAGAACAAAGTAAGAAATAAAAGGGAAATGACAAATTTCTAAGAGTCAAATGAACAGGAAAGTTGTTGCGTTAGGTGTGGTTGAATCAGCTGTGGTTGAATTAGCAACCCTCTGTACAACCGAATGAAACACTGCTTGGTCCTCACAGTGTTTATGTTGGAACCCATTGTGGTAGCCACTGTGCCAGTCCATCTCTTGGAGGGTCTTCCTCTTTTCTTGATACTCTAGTCTACTATGATGTCTCTCTCTAGGGACTGGTTTCTCCTGATAAAGTGTCCAAAGTACAAGCAACAAAACCTCACAAGTACAGCACACCAAATGAAGGAAACTTTTAGCAAAAAAAATGTGTACCTGAAAAAACAAGACAGATATCAAAGAAAGGAAGTATTGAAAATCAGAGAAGAAATAAATAAAATGCTGAAAAACAATAGAATTTTTAGAAGTTGGTTCTTAGAAAAGACAAGTAAATTAACAAGCCTTTAGCTAGACTGATAAAATAAAAGATGCAAAAAATCAACACGAAAAAATGAAAGGGGATATTCTACCTGACCTGGTAGAAATAAAGAGAATTATGAACAACTCTGGCAACAAACCAGATAACCTAGATAAAAAGGGACAGATTTTTAAAATCAAACAATTTATCCAAACTGACCCAAGAGGTAATAGAAAGTTAAATGGACTCATAAGTAAAGAGATTGAATCAGTGATCAATAACCTTAAAAGAAAAAAAAAAAAGTCCTGCGCTAGACAACTTCACTGGTGTAATTCTACCAAACAGAGGAGAATTGACACCATTACAGTTTCAACTCTTTCAGAAGGTAGAGAAGGAAGGAGTACTCCTAATTCATTCTATAAAGCAGACAGCCCGAGACTCACATTGGATAAAGATACCACAAGAAAACTGCATCTCTTAGAATATAGATGCATCAATAGAATAAAGGAAAAGAGCCACATGAGCATCTCCATGGATGAAGAAAAATCATTTGGTAAAATTCAGCACCTTTTTGTGATTAAAACCCTAATGAAGATAGGAACAAAAGAGAAATTCCTCAAGATGATGCAGGGCATATATGAAAACTCAACAGCTAACTTTATGCCTAATGAAGAAAGACTCACAACTTTCCCCTTGAAATTGGCACCAAGACAATGGTGTCCACTTTCATGATTTCTTTCTTTTTTAAAACTTGTTTTTTTTTTAAATAAGCAACTTTGTTGCTTCTCAGCTAGATGGCCGCTTGTTTATTTTCAAGCCTTTAAGACCCCAGATGCTTTATCTTTTGATAGCCAATGCATTGGAAGTACATGCCTGAGCAATAAGACAAGAAAAAGAAAGAAAAAATATCCAGATTGGAAAAGGAGTAAAATTATCTCTATTCACAGATGGTATATTTAAGTCCTATAAATGGATCTTACATATAAAAAAATTCCAAAGAACTCATAACCAAATTTTCAGGGAAAATAGAGAAATTTAGCATTTTTTTTCTTTGTATAATCGTTTTATTAGGGG
>NW_022111369.1:80957804-80965697 GCF_000313985.2 Echinops telfairi | reverse complement strand
ACTGCTAAGGCAGCTCCACCCGGTGCAACCATCACAAAACAAGAGACCCGAGAACTAGAAAGGCGAGGCTCATCACCCATTTATCCCTCCACCTTTCAATCAGCCCCACATATGATTATCGGCAGGCTGGCACAATTAACTAACTCAACTGCCATTGAATCAATGCTGACTCATAGCAACCCTATAGGACAGAGTAGAACGGCCCCTGTGAGTTTCTGAGACTGTTTACAGGAGTAAAAAGCTTTGTCTCTCTTCGGCAGAGCAGTTGGTGATGTTGAACTGCTAGTCTTGTGGATCACAGCCCACCGTGTAATCACTATACCACCAGGACTCCCACAAACTAAAACCATAAAATCCTTTAAGAAATCAATACCACAAAAAGATACCATTTCACTCCCACTAGAGTGGGTAAGATAAAAATAGTAACTATAAAAATTTAATAGCTTATAATTTAACCAATGTTGGTGATGTGGGGAAATTGGAACTTTTAATCATTGCTGGTGGGAATACAAAATGGTACAGCCATTGTGGGAAACAGCATTGTGTTTCCTCCAAAAATGAAAATAGACATTAGAAGAGGCAAAGAATTATACTTTGACCTTGTCACTTTGACCTAAAGGATTGGATCTTGGCATAAGAACAAGCTTCCTTTCTCCAATATGAACTTTTGCCTTCTCTGCCTCATGATGACTCCCTCTGTCAAAGTAGAATTGTACAATGAGTTTTACAAGACAGTAACCTTTGGGAAGCAGTTCGCCTGGTCTGTCTTCCTGGGCACCCCTGGATGGGTTCGAACAGCTAACCTTTCAGCTAGTAGTTGAGTGCTTACGTCAGAATCTACTCAAAGCCAACTAGCATCCACCACCTCTCTGTCTTCCCTGTGGGGTTTCTCTCAGCTCAAAGCTTCTTCCATCTCTGAGTCTCATCTTTTTCTCTTCTGTCTCTCCTCGCTGCCTCTCCCCTTCCACCACCCCTGCTTGCTTTAGCGCTCTGTCTCTGTGTCCTCCCCTCTGTGGTTCCCCCCTCTGTGGTTCCCCCCTCCCCAATTAAATCAAAAGTATTGTTTTTTCAGTAGAATAAATGGGCACACATGGGAACTCATACTGGTAAATTCTGGAATCACTAAAATGTGATATGGACAAAATAATGACTAAGAAATCAAATTTCTTTTGATATGAGGGGGCTTCAAAAAGTTGGTAGGAAAAAAACCCACTATCTTTTCATTCAATTTCACCCCACAAACTTTTGAAAGCCTCCTTGTATGAATGAAAAAGAATTGATAAAAGAAAAGAGAAATGAATCATGCTCAAAGAAAGTATACTGCTTCAGATTTAAATATTTTTTTTTCAGAAAGGAATTGATCAAATTACTCTTGGGGTTGGGAGGAGATCAAGGAGTGTCGATATATTCGCTTGGCTTGATCCCAGAAAATAATTTTTTTTTTTGCTGTTGTACGATGTCTTACTACATATAAGATAACACTTGACACTTCAACATTCCAGAAAGTTTTTTTGAGTATAATTCATCAATGCTCGCGTCGTTCTAATGGAAGTGTTTATAGTTAAACAACCTCCAGGGCCGTGTTAGTGAAGTCACCATGCTCTCTGTTTCACATGATGGGGTCTTTGAGAACAATAAAGAAATTCGAAAGGACTGCAAAATAACCAACTTTTCTATTCTTTTCCGTTCCGGGTTAAGGATCTTGAAGAAGCGTATCGCATCACAGATATCCATGATGCGTTGGCATTATCGGAGGTGGGAAATGACAGGAAGATGTTCTTGTTTGGAACCCAGGTGACTGAAAATGGTTCAGAGATACCATCCATCATGCAAGATGCCAAAGACCTGATCGCACACCTGGCTGCAGATGTGCAGTGACCAGGGCTTGCCTGCTGCACAGCTCACGGCCCACGTGCCAGTAGGAGTGTTGAGTGTTAGGCTAGAAGCCAAGGGTATTCACTTCCAAATAAAAAATAAGCCATTTCCTATTTTCTCAATGCACGGCATAGATAAGTATACAAAGATACTGTTAATTTATTGAGAGCATGGGTTTAGGTTTCGAATATTTGCAAGACACTGTATTTTGAGAGGCTTCTGTTTTTAACAGAATTAAAATGAATATTAGCAAGCTTTAATAACCCTGGTGGTTTTTAAATAGTATGAAGCTTATATATTTTAATAAGCTTTTTCTTACCACCTAAGTGAGTGTTTCACACAGCAGGAAAAGAAGTAATCAGTATAGAGCAATGATAAAAAGAAAGTACTACAAAAGTCATGCAGAATATATGTTAACATTCAGAAAGGTTTAGGAAAACGGGCTTTTTGAAGACATGTTCAACAATGGTAGGTCAAAAAGCATTGCTACAGTTTACATGCATGAGTTGATTACTATTTTTAAGTCATCAGTGAATAGCTGCAAACAAGTTCTCTCTCTAATACACTTGTCTTAGTCTCGTTAGGGTACATTCTAAAATACGTAAGTCCAATCAGAACAGTGGTCCTGAGAGGATCTTCTGGGTCAGTTAGATGTAAACAAGAGAAGTCATTTCAGAATATAATGGTAGATATTTGGGGGGATTCCCAAGGAATAGTGTTGGTAGATTGTCTCAAAGATCATAGGATAATTGCAGGGGCTTATTCTGAACACGTTTTCATTGGTCAGAAAAGGCCAGGAAAGTTGCCCTGAGGCGTTTTCTCCATCACAACAGTGCATCTGCTCTTTGTGCAGGGCTAGCTCATTCTCTGAGAGGCATCCCACAAAAATGTCACTGGAGAACCTTACCTCATCCATTCACAGCCCTAATCTTGCCTCTTCAGACAGCTTTGTGTTCCTCCAAACCCAACATTTAAAAGGAACTGGATTTGAGTCCCTGGAAGATGCCAAACTTGCTGTTTTGATGTGGTGTAAATTAGTAATTGCAGAATTCTTTGGGGGAAAGGGTTAGAAAAGATGGAAATGTGGCCTTTAGAAGTGGATAGACCTGATGGAAGATATGTCGAGAAATGTCACATTTTGATCTTTACTTTTTTTTTCATTTTGATATTTACTTAATAAAGCCTTCTATGATTTCGTACGAGACTTCTAGCTTATCCTTATACTAGATGAGAACATTATGGGGGTGCGGTTTTTAAGTTGTTGACATCTTTACTTTTATATTGAGAGAACTTTTTTTTCTTGGACTAACTTGAACAAAATAATAAAACTACTTTAAAAGTGTGCTTTACAGGGTGTGCAGTGGTCGAGTTTTCAGGACTCGATTGCCCGGCTTTCCTTCAAGATTCTGGAGGCTCTCAGACCTGCAAGCTTTTGGTTAGCAGCCATGTACTTGGACCATTTAAACCACCCAAACCAAAAAGCCAAACCCACTGCCATCGAGTCAATTCTGACTCATTGTCACGCTGTGTGAGAGACTAGAACTGCCCCTAGGACTCTGCTCCTCCAACGAGTTACCATTGAACCACCCAAGGACTTTTGAACCAGCCAGTTACTTAGAGACACTGTAAACCCAATGGTTCAACCTAGTGCCTTGCCTTCAATAAATTAAAAAAAACTATTAGTAGAGAAAATTTTTTTTTTCTGTAAAATTTCCCCTTAAAATTTGGAATCTGGCAAAATAAAGAACCAAGATAGAGTGAAGGCTGTCAGCCCTTCCCAATGTTAGTAACTCTTTTGAGTTGTAGGTTAAAATAGGATGTACGGATTGAACTTAAGCATTGTTCTAACCCTTTCCCAAAGAATTATTCACATATGGAGAGACTTCGTCTCATGTACTTTAGACATAGTGTTAGGAGGGACTAGTCCCTGGCGAAGCACATTATGCTTGGAAAGTAGCATGGTATTGAAAAGAGGAAAGCCTTCCACGAGATGGATTGACACCGGCTGCATCAATGGGCTCAAACAAGAATAATTGTGAGGGTGGCACAGGACCAGGCAGGCTTTCGCTCTATTATACATCAGGTCTCTATGGGTCAGAACTGGTTCGATAGCACCTAACTCCCAAGCACATGTCTATGCAAAATGATGACCATCTTCTAAGAGGAGGCATGACAGGAGGGGGTACCTTGAAGGTCTCTAGCTTTCTCAGTCAATGCTACAGGATAATGTTTAAAGGTATCATATCACAGCAGCAGCTCTGCTGTCCACTGTCAGACCTTGTATCTGACATTTGGTGGCTGGATCACCCAATGGTTCAAAATTGTCACAAATGTGGGATTCTGCCCCAAACACCACCCCTCTCAGCCCCACCGGACAGATCACTTCATGGTCCTGTGTCTCACTAAGTCTACTGTCAGTGAAAAGAGCAGTTCCGATGCCGACTATTTCCAACCCTAAATTCCGGTTCTATGTGCTTTCTCTTCCTGCTTGTCAGCTTGAAAGACGATTCCCAACGCTTCCAGGAGGAGGAAAGGGATCTTTGTTCTTCCTTGTTCAGCCTTGGGCTTCTCACATTCCTCTTTTAGATTCTGTATTTTGCCCACAAGTGTCCTGGCTGTGGTTTCCCCTTCAGGGAACAGTTACTGAGTGCCAACGTACCAGTCTTTGCTGCTTGCTAGGAATGAATGAACCAGGGACCCTGGACTTGACATGTAGCTCTCTCAGTCTGGCGAGTGAGGTACATGTTACAGGAACTTCTAATGGAAAGGGCAATCTGCCAACACAGGTCGGAATGTTGTTCAAGTGGCTGCTGGCCTGGCAGTCTTCCTGAGAGGCCCCATGGGGGTGGCATTCAGTACTTCAGATACTTTACCGCCATGTGGAGTCTGTTGCCAGCCTGCCAGGCTCAGTAACTACAGACTTGGTCAACATACTAAAAACGGACCCACCTTTTCATGTATATATTCAGTAAACACTTAAAGAGTGCCAACTATGTTCTTGTCTTACCAGAACTCTTTCTGTTGAAAACGATGGAAACAACTCAAATTTCCATGTCCCCCTCAAAGAGGATCTTTCTTTTTAGGCTCATTGTACATACTGAGAAATCTGGACAAGGGTGGACTCGGCTCAAAGTTAAAGAGGCTGTCTATCTCTTGGCTAACCTTGGTTTAGTTTCATTCTCATATTCCTCCTCAGAGCTAATAGGATGGTTGCTGACAGCCTTACACTTTCACTTTCTTAACATGATCCTCGAGCAAAATAGGCTCTCTGTCTTTCAGCAGCCAAGCAGCTAATCTGAGGGAGGAGCAGATAGGCTCTGTGTTCATCTCCGGAACAATCCCTGTGCCACATTGCTCAGACCTGGGGAGGGAAAGTGGGTAGGAGCAGAATTAGCCGCCTCCAACTGCATGAAATCAGCTCCTCATAGAAGGGAGTGGATACTGGATTGGAAAAATAAAACCAATGACAGCTATCAGATTCATGCACTGTGCTTTGGCTCTGGAAACACACCAGTTACCACATCAGTGAAGGTTCCTATCCTCAAGGAGCTTACATGCTAGCTAGGGGGACAATAACATAAACAGTGGAAATGATTACAAACTGTGTTGAAGCAGCCATCCGGATAGGAAATAATGGCGCTAACAATCTGTAATGTGGGATGGAAAGACCTCTTTGTGTAGGTGATGTTTAAGCCGGGCTCTAAAGGATAGGAAAGAGCGAGTATGGAGAGAGCTGCAGACAGTGAGTAGGACCAGGTGTGGAGAGAGGCTGAAATGGGAAAGCGTTGGAGAAGAGCAGACAAGGGGGATGTGGACAGCCTGAAGGAGGACTGAAAAGGTCACGAGGCATCTTATGATGGGAAACTTAGGGTGTGTTTTAAGTGGTCTGAAATGTGATTGTTGGAGGTAGGCCAAGTCAGAGGACCTGTTGAAAAGTCATTGCAGGATCCAAGAGAGACTAGGCAGGTTGTTTGCGTAAGGATGATGTTAGGAGAGAAAAGGGTGGGTTAAAGACAGGTATCTGGAGAACTGATTGGAGTTGCTTATGGATTGAAGGTAAGAGGCCGAAGGAAAGGAGGAATGATTGAATCTTCAATGACTCTTAGGAAAAACATTAGCCAGATTCACGAGATTGAGGCATAAAATCAGAATGCCACGTTATGCCATGTAATGCTAGTTTAGAATGGACTGGATTTCATTCTGTGACCCTAATTTCTCTCAGAACGTAGGTCTGCCTGGGAAGCTGGGTCATGAGAGAAAGTTGCCTGGTGAGCATCAGGCCGTGCGCCACCACAGGAGGGCCTGGAGAACTTATCCATTGACTTAGGTATCTTCTGTAGTTCCTAAATGGACATCGCCTTGGTGCCTATCCTATCTGCCACTTGATCGGCACATTCTTTGGCTATTTAAGGACATTCCATTTAGTTGTAGGGCAGTTTTGTCGATTTAGGCCGTTTGAACCACCTCAAAGATGTTTCAGAAGGCAGCCTAGAGATTGCTCAGATCTATTCTGAAACACACCAGTGGCAACTGGTATTGCAAAGGCAATGAGGATAGTTTCATTTCTTCTCTTCCCAGGATTAATTGAAAAGCCCTTTTTAAATCTGCACATGTTTAGATTAAAGTGGGTCTGAAGGAGATTTCCTGGCTCATACAGGCATATTTCTCCTGATCACACCCATATTCCAAAACGGTTCTCTTTTAACACTTCTTTCCATCTGTGCAACACAGCCCATCCAAGGAGGATCTAGTAATGTGCAAAAGGTTTACTTGGACTTTCGAACTAATTTTACAGGGGAGACATTCCTTAATTCTTCTTGCCCCTTCTCTTGGAAACAAACTCATCAGTGAGACTCCACCACCTCTTGTCTTCGCACCACACCATTATAAGGACATGAACATTAGCAGAAGGCGCTGCTCAGGCCTTGAGATGCCCAGGCCACTTATACTGTTTTTAATGTCTTGGTATAATAAGATAATGATAAAAAAGACAGGAGTGCTAAACAAGGTTGTAAAAATTGTATTTTGTATTTAAAGGACAGCACAGTTAGCTGCTCCGAAAGCATGAACACACACACACACACACACACACACACACACACAAATTATCAAAATAAGAGCGTCAACAAAGTCCACATGGAAGAAGCACCAGCCTAGCCTGTCTGATGACAAATAACAAAATCTAAATCCAAAGGAGGCAAAGGTATCAGAGCTTAAAATTTGAACACTGAATTTGCAGAGGGCTATCAATATCAGTGGGAGCCAAAAATTCATCTGTAGGATCCCTACGTAGATTAAACTTCGGGTGGATTCCCTCTGACCATAGTCAAGGATGTGAATAACCAAGCTGTTAGACAGACTATTGTACACTCAATCACAGCAAATGGAATTAGGTCACAATATGGTACGTGGTCATTTGATCTCCCTCTTGACCCATTTTGGATTTGTTCTAGTTTTCAATATTTCCTCTTCTTTCTCAACAAAGGTTTCTTTCCTCTGCTTTATTTCAATATTATTATTGCTGTTTTCTTTTAAATATATATTTGTAATATATTTGCAACATTCCTGATTTTGGTGTGTGTATGTTTTCCAGTTTATGAAGCACAGGATGAGCGGATGTATAGAGACAATAACTGGTATAATAGTTTATTGGGGATGTGGGTGAAGTTGGAGGGAAATGGGGAGCATATAATGACTATGGGATGGGGAGGATGCACTAGAACTGATTGTGGTGATGCATATACAACTCTTTAAATATGACTGAACTATGAAAGTGTATGATATGTGAATTATGTATCTCAGTAATATTACTGGGGGAAAAATAAAAGTTCATTGCTATCGAGTTGATGGATTCATAGTGACCTTAGAGGACAGAACAGAACTACCTCCCGGGGTTTCCAAGACTAAATTGTTCGCTGACACATGGCCAACCCCACTATGAGACGAGATGCTCCTCACTGGCCCATGGCCCTGCGGGGGACAACACCAGGAACACAGTGTGGGAATTGCGCCTGATCT
>NW_022111369.1:80951619-80953839 GCF_000313985.2 Echinops telfairi | reverse complement strand
TGGGGAGGGAGGGGTCAAATGAGGAGCTGATGCCAGGGGCTTAAGTGGAGAGCAAATGTTTTGAGAATGATGTGGGCAATGAATGTACAAATGTGTTTTACACAATTGGTGTATGTATGGATTGTGGTAAGAGTTGTATGTGCCCCTAATAAAATGATTTTTTTAAAATGACAACATTAAGACAAATGCCTATGTAGAACCTGGGCCTGGGAATCTATGAAACCCAACCTGAAACTATCTGAGTGGCGTGTATAAGTGGACTGGAAGCTGGTGTGTTCTGCCCAGGACTTCAGCAGTGAGCAGCTCTCTTGGCAAGAGAGCAACAAGCCAGGATCCCGCCCCTTATCTCCCAGGAGTCACTTCTGGCTCCTCTCTGCCCCATCAGGGGTGAGCTGGAGGCTCCAGGCGCCACACATTCCCTAGACAACCAGACAACTGCAGGGGTGGGGACGGGGCGGGCTGAAGGGCTGGGGGCGGGGCTGAAGAGAGCCGGGGCGGGGCCTTGGTGAAGCGAGGGGGCGGGGCTGAAGCGTGAGGGGCGGGGCGGGGCCTGGCTGAAGTGAGGGGGCGGGGCTGGGCCTGGCAGCCTCTAGGTATAAGTACTCCACCCACCACGTGGGAAGCGCACTGCACCAAGGCGGCCCTCCGCGAGAGTGTGCATCTGGGCACGAATGGAAGGCCTAGATTCGTCTACGCTGTCCGAGGTGACCGACGTAAATGATACCCCAGACGTGTCTGTGGGCTCCGAGGACCTCCACCGGCCGCTTGTGCTCAGGTTCTTCGACGGGTCCCGCTCGGCGGCGGAGGAGGAATCGGAGGAAAGCGAGGAGGCCCAGCCGGCTGGTCAAGAGGAGCCCGGGTCATCTGAGGGTTACGAGATGTCGGAGGAGCTCCGGGAGTCTGAAGGGCGCGAGGTGTCGGAGGAACCCGGGTCATCTGAGGGGCTCGAGGAACCCGGGTCGGAGGAACAGGGGACGTCTGAGGGGCGCGAGGTGTCGGAGGAGCACGGGTCATCTGAGGGGCGCGAGGTGTCGGAGGAGCACGGGTCATCTGAGGGGCGCGAGGTGTCGGAGGAGCAAGGGTCATCTGAGGGGCGCGAGGTGTCGGAGGAGCACGGGTCATCTGAGTGGCTCCAGGCGTCGGAGGAGCACGGGTCATCTGAGTGGCTCCAGGCGTCGGAGGAGACCAGGACGTCTCAGGAACGCGGGGTGCCCACGGAGGATGAGCAAGACGCGGTGTATCTGGAGCCCTTAAAGCAAGACGAGCTAGAGGCGTATGAAGAGCTTTATGAGCCCTTCAAGGCGCTGAAGACTGGGCGGCTGGGCAAAGCCAAGTTCCTTCCAATCCCGGTGACGGTGTCTCCGTCCCTGGTGGTCAGGCCTCAGCCTCCCGGTCTGCTGTCTTTGAGCGGTAGGTGTGTGTGGGGTGGGGGTGGGGGGCGATGAATATGGTCCCATCTAGAACTGGCCACCTGCCGGGGAGAGGTCGTATCCTAGAGACCGTTGTGTTTTAAAGACAACTCTTGTGTCCCTTAGTGCAAGGTCAGCAAGATGGCTCTTTCTACTCCCGCAAAGAGTTACAGTCCTAAAGAAAAAACAAAACAAAACAGCAGAAAAAGATTTAACAGTCTTGGAAACCTCCGGGGCAGCCCTGCCCTGCCCTAGACGGTCCCTGTGAGTCGGAATCCACTCGATGGCCATACATTTGGGGTTTGGAGTTTACAATCACGCCCCTCTTTTTCATTTTGCAGGGTGGGGAGGGGAGTAGAAACTGTCTTGCAAAATAGACAAGGATGAATTTTTTTTTTTATCCAGATGACAGCGAACGACTTATTAGATACTAACTTGGCCATGCTGTGGCTCTGTATTTTCATCTTTGGCACCTGTGTTGTATTTGAAGAGCAGGCTAACCCGTTCTTCATGCAAGGCCCCAGTGCTCACGTCTTGGTGGACAGAGGTCTCTACAGTTCTAACTGTGCGGCTGGAGAAACGTACTTGTTTATGAGTTTCCTTGACTGTTTCCTGCTGACCAGGTTAACAAGCGTCTGATAAACAGAGTGCTCATCTCTAAATGAATAATTGTGGCGATCTGTCCAGGACATCCTTTTCTCTAAATCACAGCACCCACAGTTTCCAGAATTTTGCTCCTTTAGCACAAACCAGATAAGAAAGAGTGAAGAAAGCACACATTTTAGCAATTGTCACAACTGTGCCTGGCAGA
>NW_022111369.1:80936683-80951330 GCF_000313985.2 Echinops telfairi | reverse complement strand
TGCATCCCTATGTGTTGCCACTTCGAACAGCCTTCTCCTCAAAGCCCTGGAGGCCCATAGTCTGCGCTCAATAATTGCTAGCTGTCACATTGCTAAAGTTGCAGAAACACATCCACTGTACACATATTCAGAGGGTACCTAAGTATGCAAGTGCCTACTCCTAGCTCAGTCCTCACGGAGTTCATGAGGTCACAGGGCTGCTGGGACTTGGGTATAAACACATCACACATCATAAATGTATGACCCCTCACTTATGACTCTATCCCCAAACAAGTCTTCATCCAGAGTGGGCCTCTGATGCCCACTTTGTACCTCATGTTTTCTCTGGCTGCCCCTTTACCCAGTCTTGATTCTATGGTCTCATCATTTTCCTTCTTATTGATAACATGCTCCATCACCCCATTGGCTCTGGGTTATCCCTCATAGACCTCTTGGCAAAACTCCAACCTTGGCTAAACTCACCATCTGTCTACTCGCTGACATCTCAGCAGCAGGCTCTTGCTGTATAAAAGCAGACACTCGTATTGACTGGTTTCACTTAAATTCAGGACCACTAATTGTAAGTAGTCATTCAACACTCCTAGCAAACCCAATTTCAGTCCCCAAGTAAAATCGTTTTCCCAAGCTCTGAAATGCCTAAATGCTTTTTTCCCTACACTTCAGTAGTGGTTGAATCTTCCACCCCCATCCAGCTGAAAACTTTATATGAGAAAATAGAAACAATCAGCCATACGCTCTCTGATTTTTATACCACCAACCAATACCTTACATGCCCCTGCCCCACTGGATTCTGCCCTTTCTCAGACTCAAGGAGAAATTATGCCTCCTCTTAGGAAAATTAATATCTTATGCTTATTCTTTGGGTTCTGCTCTTGGGTCCTGAAGAACTTTGTTCCTAAAGCACCAATCTCTCCCTTTCAAATGAATGGGTGCCATGACCTCTGTAACCTACCTTCCACCTGGAAGAAACTCTTAACCTTATATCTTTCTAAGACCTCTCTTCCTCCCACAGGCCCACCATTTTTCTGTTCTCCTTCACTACCAGACTTGTCACAGGGGTTGTTTATGCTCATGAGCTCCATTTCCTCGCCTCTTACTCTGTCCTCAGTCCACTTTGTTTGACTTCCTCCCTGCCCCATTTCACTGCAGCCACCTGGCATCATGCATGGAGATTTCCATAGCTCCTTGGATGTTCCACCTGACTTTCTCACTCCTTTGACCTATTCACTGAGAACAATGGTGTTGTCCACCCCATCTTGAGCAAATGTTATCCTAGCCCTCAACAATATCTCTTGCTGTACCATTTCCAAAGTCTCTTTTTATGAGCATTCTCATTTCTGGTATATCTTTCCAGTGTACTCCTTGTACCCGTCTCTCAATTCTCCAGCCTCAAAGGGACCTCTAATACATTGATCCTATTTCCTTTTAAATTATATATCACTGTCTTATATCCTCTTCTCTCTCTCTGCTTGTCTTGACAGGTCCACTATTGGATTCACTGCCTTGCAAATATTCTTAACTCACTTGCTTCTCTCCATGTAATTTGTTTGCTTGAAACTAGCTGTGTGTCACAAACGAAGTTGTTAGTTTCTGTTTAATGTTTTCTCCTTTCCTAGCCACTCAGACCAGTGTTTAGGTTTGGGGGATAAGGAATCTGGAAGGTTTGTAAGGTTGTGCCCCTTCCATTTTTCTTATCTCTTTAAAATTTTGTTTAGTTTCATTCAGTTTTATTACTTCCCCCTTTTATTCGTGGATTATAGCACATGTGTATAACTTACCTGTATTACAAAGAAAAACATACTCTATGGAGGTGCACAGACCATTGCATCAAAACAGTGACAGTATCCCATTAAATCACACCTACAAGAGGAAAGTAAAAGGAACTAGAGGAAAGAACTAGGAGGCAAAGGGCATTTATAAGAGGTCTAAAGACAGGCATGTACATATGTAAATATATTTCTATATGATGATGTAGAAATAGATCTATGTGCATATATTTATAGGTTTAGTATTAAGGTCGCAGATGGACATTGGGCCTCCACTCAAGTACTCCCTCAATGCAAGAATACTTTGTTCTATTAATCTGGCATTCTATGATGCTCACCTTCCCGGCAAGATCACTGAAGACAAATTGGGTGCATAAGCAAATGTGGTGAAGAAAGCTGATGGTGCTTGGCTATCAAAAGCTATAACGTCTGGGGTCTTAAAGGCTTGAAGGTAAACAAGCGGTCATCTAGCTCAGAAGCAACAAAGCCCACATGAAGCACACCAGCCTGTGTGATCATGGTGTCAAAGGGATCAGGGATCAGGCATCAAAGAACAAAAAATCATATTATTGTGAATGAGGGGGAGTGTGGACCCAAAGCCCATATGTAGACAACTGGACATCCCTTTACAGAAGGTTCTCGGGGAGGAGACGAGCCAGTCAGGGTGTAGTGTAGCAACGATGAAACATACAACTTTCCTCTAGTTCCTAAATGCTTCCTCACCCCCACTATCATGATCCCAATTCTACCTTACAAATCTGGCTAGACCAGAGGATGTACACTGGTACAGATAGGAACTGGAAACACAGGGAATCCAGGACAAATGATCCCTTCAGGACCAGTGTGAGAGTGGTGATACTGGGAGGGTAGAGGGAAGATGGGGTAGAAAGGGGGAACCGATTATAAGGATCTACATATAACTCTTCCCTGGGGACAGACAACAGAAAAGTAGATGAAGGGAGACGTCGGACAGTGTAGGACATAACAAAATAATAATTTATAAATTATCAAGAGTTCATGAGGGAAGGGAGAGCAGGAAGGAGGGGAAAAATGAGCTGAAACCAAGGGCTCAAATAGAAAGCAAATGTTTTGAGAATGATAATGGCAACAAATGTACAAATGTGCTTGACATAATGGATGTGTGTATGGATTATGATAAGAGTTGTATGAGCCCCCAATAAAATGGTTTAAAAAAATCACCCCACCTGCCCCCCTCCATGTGGTTCTTCTTCTTTTCCCACCCACCCCCCTTCCTTGTTTCTGTTCTCCTCTCCCCCCATCCCCCCACTTCTTGCCAAGTAGTGGTCTTCAGTTTTCGTTGGGTGTGAAAACCATTTTTATTTCCTTTCTTCCTTCAGAATAGTGGTGTCATAAAATACGTTACAAGGTGGACCGCCTTCGCTGAGCATTGTGCCCTCCAATCTCATTCATGTCACGGGGTGCAATCGTGCTCTTTGCCCTTCCCCAGTCCATCCACTCAGCAAGTATCCCAGGAAGGTGGATAGCGCTTTCTTTCTCAACCCTAATATGGCCTCCCTCCCTTTGCACCCTCAGCTGATGGCTTTGCTTTTTATTTCAGTGACAACAGAAGAGTGCAGAAGGGTCTTCATATTTTCTTCCCCGGAATTAGCCCACTCCCGGAATCTGCCATATCATGTCTCTTATCCTGTTAAGGATGGATGCACTGCCCTATTCCCATGCTTTCCTCAGCCTGTATGTTGGCGGGCTACCTAGCTAACGTCTTCTGGTTCTTTGATCCTACAATTGGCTTTTCTCTGACTGTGCCCCCTCCCTCCCTCGAGTCCTTTACATTAGGATCAACTCTCCATCAACTCTTATTTCTCTGCGCTATCCTATAGTGGTCTGTTAGCCATTCTCACGACTGCCTCTCCTCCTCCTCTTGAGAACTCCTGGTTTCACTTAACTGGAGGTGTGCTCATTGAGGTCACAATGATCTCTGCTTTATCACAGCCAGTGTCTGTTGCTGTGTCCTCCTCACACTCATTGTTCACTGACTACCTTGCTGCTTGACTTCTGGTATACCACTGCCTCCAATGCCCCACCCTATTGCTTGCTCCTCACTCAGTTTTCCTGGCTGGACCCTTCTCTTCCCAGCCTGTTAGTTGATGGTACTGATGACTCAATTCTTTTAGATTCTTAGAGAACATTCCTTATCCCCGAAGTGATGTCATCCATCCCGGGGCTTTCCTGATAGGCCGGTGGAGGTTGGTTGCCATCAAGCTGGTTCTGACTCCTGGCAGTCCCACGTGTGCAGGGCAGAACTGGCAGTGGGCCATCGGGGGTTTGAGCCTGAGGTCTTTTGGAAGCAGAGAGGCAGGTCTATCTTCTGAGGTGCCTTTGGGTGAGTTTGAGCTACTAACCTTGCTCGTCATCAAGTGCTTAACTGTTTGTGCTCGCCAGACACTCCTTGTCATATTCCAAATGATCTCAAGCCTCAACTTCACCCTTGAAATCCAGAGGCTTTTGGCGTGTGTGTGTGTGTGTGTGTGTGTGTGTGTGAGAGAGAGAGAGAGAGAGAGATCTGGGTGAGTTTTACATTCAATCATTCATACACATTTTGTTTCATGAAATTGATTGCCTATCCCACAATGTAACAGCACCGTCCCACTTCCTCCCTGTGTCAGCCATTCCCATTCACTCTTCTTTTCTATCCCTTCCTGCTTCCTGACCATCCTCTCTGGGCAAATGCTGCCCTTTGATCTCTTATGGTTGATTGTTCCAAAGAAGATGCACCTCCTTGGTGTCATTGTCACCTTACTGGCCTGTTTGGTTTCTTTCCCCTGAAAGTTGAGCCACGGGAGTGACTTCAGTTGCAGACTAAGGGTGACTAAGGGCCATCATGTTGGACATTCCCCCAGTCTCCATCTGACCATTTGAACTCCAGAGGATTTTAACAAACTTTCTACTTAGCATCCCAATGTGACTGCCAAGAAGGCATGTCAAATTTTATAAATCCTCCATTTAACTTTTCACACTGTACCCAGACAAGTCGCTCTGCCCTCAATTCCCACCAATCACCCTGGAACTCAAGGAAGAAACATTGGAATCATTCGCGATGCTTGTTTTTCTCATACGCTAGCCTGCAAACTATTAGCAAATCCTCATTTCAAAATAAATGTTTTTTTCTTCAAAATGCAGTTGGTGGTGATGGCTGACATCTAAATCTTCATCTTTGTCAGACATCATCTGTTGGCTGGTCCATCCAATTGAACTGTTCCTTTTACTCAGACTCCTTCCCTGCTTGCTAGTTCTTGGTTCGTATAGTGGTCATAGGGATTCTGGCTTAGAATACAAACGGTTACCCTCTTGCCGTCAACCCTCCAAAGGCACTTCTCCCGTTACTTAACATAATTCAAAGGTCTTACCAGACCTCCAGGGTCCCCCGGGCTCTGCTCCCTGCGCTCCTCCCCTACTGCTCTCCCCTGTCCTTGATGCTCTGTCTTGAGGACCTTGAGGACCTCGTTGTTGCCACCACAGTCATTGCACCTGCTGCTCCCTTAGCCAGGGGCAGCCCTCTCACCAGTATCGATCACCTCCCTGATTAAACACAACAAAACCCCCCACCTCTGGTCTGCTTATTTTCTTTGTAAATCATTATTCTACTGACTATTTATTTGTTTACAGTATAAACTTTTCAACAATGTAAGTTGCCACGAATGGGAATTTCCATGTTCAGTGTTTACTTCTCAATGTTCAGGATCAGTTCTGGAGACAAATAGGGCGTTTACTCACACACCTAACCCGGGAGTCCCCCAAAGGTTATGTGCTCAGCTACTGTTGGACAGGCTGGTGGGTAAAGCTATGCAAGAGGTGCCTCCAAAGGAAGGCCTTGTGATGTGCTTTTGCAAGGTCACAGCCATGAAGACCCTCGCTGGGTTTTACACTTCACCAGAGTATTTAGTCTGGATTTACGAAGGATAGTAAATGACTTAAACTGCTTCTCAGGCAAATATGGGAGTGTGGGAGGACATCAGAGTGATATTTTTGTTCTTAATTTAATGCTTTTGGGAACCTGTAAGCCATTCACGTGGTTCAGAAATCAGAGTGATATTTTTTTTCTTAATTTAATACTTTTGGGAACCTGTAAGCCATTCCCATGGTTCAGAATCCAGAAGGATAAAAAAGACATACAAGGTAACATTACACTCCCACCCCGTTCCTGTCCATCTTTCTCCGATACTCTATGGGAAACCCCTTTTATTAGTTTCTTGTCTATATTCCAGGGGCCCTGATAGCCTAGTGGCTACTCATTGGACTACTAACTGCAAGGCCAGCAGTTTGAAACCACTAACTTCCTCGGGAGAAAGAGGAGGCCTTCTACTTCTGTAAAGAGTTACAGTCTTGAAACTCACGAGGGCAGTTCTACCCTGTCCTGTAGGGTCACTATGAGCCAGCATTGTCTCAGTGGCAGTGAGCTTGGTTTTGGCTTTTGCCTATCTTCATATACCAGAAGCCAAACCCAACCCATTGCCATGGAGTTGCTTCTGACTCAGAGTGCCCCTATATGGCGTTTCCAACGTTGTAAATCTTTACGGGAGCAGAAAGCCTCACCTTTCTCTATGGAGAGCTAGTGGATTAGAACCGCTGAGCTTGTGGTTAGCACTTCAATGCGTACCCAACATTTCAACCATTGTATTTACATATCTTCATATTGTATTACATATCTTCATATCTCATTCCTACCATACAGGCTGCCTTTCTGGGATTTTAGGAGTATGACTCGATGGGACTGAGTTGAGAGTGAGAATCTTCATGTAAATATAAGAAAATACTGTACATATAGTATTTCCTTAAGCAAATGCAAATAGAAATACCTTGTGACTGAGCCATCTGTCTACCTGGCGTAAACACCAAATAAATAATAAAGCATGAACACATGTATGCACACCCATGTTTATCACAGCACTATCCACAATACCAAAAAGATGGCAACAACTAAAATGTCCATCAGTGGAGGAGTGGATAAATAAACTCTGGTACATACATACAATAGACGATCACGCATGTCTAAAAAACAACAATGAAACTGTCGAACACTTCACCACATGGACACATTTGGATGACACTATGCTAAACAAAATTAGTCTCATAAAGACTGCTTGACATCATTATACAAGAAAAAACAACAACAAATATTTTCACACCAAAAGAAGCAGACTTTGAAGGCTACGTGCAGGCTGGGGGGAGGAGGGAGAGACATAGAAAAGGGGGAAGGAAAAATATATTGTCATTTCCATACAAATGTGTTTGGGTGTTTTCTCCTCCTCTCTCATAAAGGGTAGTGCACACTATACCATTCACTGATTTGTTTGTCACTAAATCTTTTCAAAAGGAATCCTGGTGGTTAGTGGGTTATGAATTGGGCTACTAACCACAAGATCAGCAGTTCAAAACTACTCGTTGATCCAAGGGAGAAAGATGAGGCTTTCTACTCCCCTAAAGATTTACAGTCTCAGAATCTCACAGAGACAGTTCTGCTGTGTCCGACAGGGTTGCTGTGACTCACAATTGACTGATGGCGGTGAGTTTGGTTTGGAGTTTATGCAGAACAATGTGGCATCAGGATTGGAGGAAGGCTTATAGAGAACCTGTGATTTGCACATGGCACACTCTTGCTTGCCAAAAGAGAGGAATTTAAAGCATTTGCTACTGTCTTGAGTATGGATTGCAGCTCAATGTAAAGAAAACGAAAATTCTCCTACCTGGAGTAATAGACAATATCACAATAAACAGAGAAAAGATCAAAATTGTCAAGAATTTCATTTTAATTGGATCCACAATCAGTGTCCATGGAAGCCACAGTCAAAAAATCAAACAATCTACTCAATTGGTTAAATCTGCTGCACAAGACCTCTTAAAAGTGTTAAAGAGCAAGATGTCACTTTGAGGACTAAGGTATGCTTGACCCAAGCCATGGTATTTTCCATTGCCTCATTATGCAAGTGAAAATTGGACAATGAACAAGAAGATTGGAGGACGAATACATTTGAATTACAGTGTTGGCAAAAAATATTGAAAGTACCATGGACTGTCAAAAGAATAAACAAATCTGTGTTGGAAGAAGTACAGCCAGAATGCTCCTTAGAAGCAAGAATGGGGAAGACTTTATTTAGTCTATTTTGTTTTATGTGATGAGAAAGATTCAGATCCTGGAAAAGAACATCATGTCTGGTAAAGCAGGGAGTGTGGGAGTTGCATAATCTGGTGTCAATTTGAGGATTCAGAGTGCAGGGGTGGAGTCTAGCTCGTCAATCAGGATATAGCCAATGAGTCCTCTATGCGGGCATGGCCTTCTGAAGATTCTGGGAACTCCTGTATTTCCTCCTTGGAGGCAGGAGACTCTCTGCCCACTCCCTGCGAGACATCCCTGTGGAGAAGACACATGGAGAGGGGCTGATGGAGCCAGACCTCGGGAGCCGGAGAAGTTACATGGAGAACCCTGCCAGCGCTGAGATGCTTCCACCGCCACTGGTTCCACAAAGACTTCCCACCCACTGGCCTGTGATCTTCCTGCATTCAGCATCATTGCATGTGTTTCATGAGTCAGAAGAAGACTTTATAGGTTGGTATTGATATATAGGCCTATTTTGGATTTACAGACTTTATCTGGACTTGGCCGGGATGTTTTCTCAATATTCAATTGCTCTTGCATATAAACCTCTTTCTTATACACATCTGTATGAATTTGTTTCTCTAGTTTACTCAGACTAACACAGGGAGTCAACAGAAAAGAGGAAAACCCTCAACAAGTTGGGACTGACACAGTGGCTGCAACAATAGGCTCACACATAAGAACAAATGTGAGGATGTTGCAGGACCGATGAGGTTTGGTTTTGTTGTACAAGGGTTGCTGTGAGTCAGAAGCAACTTGAAAGCACCTAACAACAGTGGCTGATGTTCATGGTCATCTTTAATGCTTGTTTGGAGGCTGGCACAGCCTCTCTGAAGTGTCTGTCCGTGTCCTCTGCACATTTTTAATTGGCTTGTTTATATTTTTGTTGTTGAGTTATTGGCAGTTTTCTGTATAAGGTATGTGTCGCTTACCACACATACGTTTTGTGAAATAGGACTTTATGTGATGGGGCCATTGTGCAAACACCATATTTTAGATAGTATACAATGGGGCTTCCAGAAGTTTGGGGAAAATGGATTTAAAAGATAGTGAGTGGGGTTTTGAGGAGCCTTCGTGGCGTAGTGCTTATGAATTGGGCTGCTATCCACAAAGTCAGGAGTTTGAAACCACTAGTCATTCCTTGGAAAAAGAGGAGGCTTTCTATTCCCATAAAGAATGACAGTCTCAGAAACCCATAGGGGGCGGGTTCTACCTTTGCCTATATAGGGTCGCTATGAGTCACTACTGACTGGACGGCAGTGAGTTTGATTTTTCGAGTTTGGAATTTTGCCACAGACTTTCTGGAGCCCCCTGGTGTGGATTTCTATGTATTGGTACACATGTATTAAAGGGACAGGGGTACCAGCTCTTCTGGGTCTCTGTTAGCACCTGGCGCCTTGCAGTGTGTAAACTTCACCTGCACTTGGCTGCCGCGGGGAACCCTGGGAAACCTGGTTGGCATGGAAGGATGCACAGAGTGGCTGATACGAGCACATGGCTGTGGCAGCCACAGGAACTGAGGCGGTGGTTGCTGTTGCCGCTGCCGCTGAGACTCATGGGCTGGCCAGGCTGGGCAGCCTCAGGATCCAAGTCACAGCTGCCGTGCTGCATTTTAGAGCTAAGACCTTTGTCAGATACTTCCTTCCAGAAGATTCTTCCCCCTGTGTTGGTCGTTTTTTCACCCTTTTGATAAGGTCTGCTGATTATCATAAGTATTTAATTCTTTCAGAAATCTCAGGTATTCAATTCATCTTCTGACAGTTATGCATTTGTAGTTGGGCTTGATCATTTTTTGAAATTGGGTTTCATAGTTTTGTCCTGGTGTTATCTTCCTGTTTTATGTCAACTAGGTTTTAATTTGAATTTATTGTATTATGATTGATAGAAAGCCTCTTTAAATGAAATTTATTGTGGTGAAAATCTACATAAACAAAATTACACCATCTCAACAGTGTCTACACATTCAGTTCAGTAACTGATTGCAGTCAAGTTGTGCAACCATTCTTGGTATTCTTTTCAAAACAATTCTAGCAACCCACATGACCTCAGTATCCTTTAAGCAGAAATTTCCCATTTTCTCTTCTTTCCACCCTTGGTACCTAATCATTTTTGCTCTCTCTATATTCGCTTATTTCATATAAATGGAATCACACATATTTGCCCTTTCAATATGAGTATCTTGATATAACTTTTCATGTTATTTGCTTATTTTTCTTTTATCTTGGTAGGCTTTTCCTAATTTAGGGAGATCAGCCCTTTGTGAGACTAAGATGTGTTACAAATATTTTTAAAACTTATTGGTGGCCTCTTTGTTTTTGCTGTGTTTCTTGTTTTCCCCCCTCACAATTATGGGGACTTATGAGGGAAGTTAATAGGTTACTACAAGTCAGGATCAGTAAACAGTAAGGATATAGGCCTCAGCCTACAGCCAAGTCTCTCTCCAGTCTCCAGCCTTTTGACCCATGGACTCTTGGCCTAGGAAGCCTGCCTGTCCCCCTGGTCACAGTCCCATAGTCTCTGCTCTGCTCCTCTGTTCTGTCTCATGGCCTCTTGTCTCAGCCTGCCTCCTTTGCTCTGTCCCATAGACCCTGAGCCACAGTCTCTGGTGTCACTGATCTTAGCTTCTGCCACTTCCAGAGAGGGATCTTGATCATGCTCTTCTTCCAAAGGTCCTGGCATTTCACTTTCACAGTCTTTGTTCTGTTTTGCCCTGGAATATTCTCTCAAAGCCACTGCGTTGATTCTGACTCATAGCGACCTTATAGGAAGGACAGGGTAGAGCTGCCCCGTGAGTTTCTGAGACTGTCACTCTTTATAGGCATAGCAGACCCCTTCTGTCTCCCTCCTGGAGCTACTGATAGATGTGAACCTGAAGGTTTCCAGCTCCACGCAAAACCACGGCACCACCAGGGCTTGACATGATTATGTACAGCACAATATACAATATTTTGTAGTTTTGGTGTTGACTCCTAACGAGAAAGGCCTTGTTCACTTTAAAATTTCTCTCATATACTTCTCTTTCATCTTTGTTTTGTTTTCCTTTTTAAAAATTCAGATGAATAAGCCTGGTCTTTTTATTTTTTATGATTTTGAATTTTGCTTCATTTCCTCACACTCTATCCAGCACCACCTCTGTGGTCCCTCTCAACACTCGTAGCTGGTCACCTTGTGGTTCTGGTCTCAGGGTCATGTGGTCCGTGAGTCCTTTAGGCTAATTGTTTCCATGTGTCTCTGACTTTCGTCACTTCTTTGTGGAGAGAGACCCATAGTGCACCTTCGATGGGTTCTCACAAGCTTTTCAAACCCCAGTCGCTACTCACCCAAGTAGGATGTAGAACATTCTCTTTGTGAACTCTGTTATGTCACGTGACTCTCATGTCTGTCCTCAGAGACTCTGGTCCTGAGCCACTGAGGAATAGTGTTAAAACTACATTTTCTCCCAGCAGATGGCAGCCTTCCCCATTCTGTGACCTACGCACAAGAAGACCACATGCTGCCTGCCTGGACTAACACAACCATAATGTTCCGATCATCTGCTGGAAAGAGATGCTTTTAATCACCGTGCTCTTCCGCGGTTTCTTCACATTGCTCTTAGACGAGCCACAAGTCTCTCGGCGCATCACTAATGCTGCCTGGTCTCCCTTTTCACCAAGGTCCAGGCCCAGCGGATCACTGTGCCTCCTGCTGACTTCCATTTCAGGCCTTTGCCCTTGCTCTTCCTTCTGTCACACCGCTGGGAGTCCCTGCGTGGCTCCAGGAGCCCTTTACACAGCTTCATGCAGGGGCTGTCAATTTCTATTCTGTCACCTTAGTGCTATCCTTACTCATCTATTCTTTTATACCTTTCAGAGTTTGAGATGTTCCCCACTTTTTTCTTTGCTCCTAAGTTTTAGTTTTTGACACACTCCAAACTAAGGTGACCAGATTTTAACATTGGTGAAGCGGGATACCAGGTGGGACACCATTGATAAAACTCATATCCTGGCGAAATAGCCACATGGCAGCTGAAAACCATATACCCTAGCTTGTCGTGCATTCTTTCCAAAAATCAGGACTTTTTTTAAAATGCCGCGGGACACGGGAAAAATTGTTCAAAAGCGGGACGTCTGGTCACCTTATCCAAAACCAAACTCACTGCCACTGAGTCGATTCCAACTCACAGTGACACAATAGGGCAGGTAGAACTGTCTTGTGAGTTTCTGAGACTGTAACTTTTGAGGGAAGTAGAAAGCCTTGTTTTTCTCCTGAGGAGTGGCTGATAGTTTCGAACTGCTGACCTTGTGGCAGCCCAACACGTGACCACTACACACACCACCAGGGCTCCCATTTGTAACACACAGAAGATTTAAATTTTAAATAAATATTTATTAAATAAATATAAGCTGTTTATGTTTTACCTCGTGTCTTTCATTGCCTTTAGCCTTGGAGGATTAAAACCCAGTGATCAAGTAGATGTTCTTTTTATTTTTTCTTTCAATTCAATATTTAAACAACTATTTGATTCACCAATGATGTACATGGTACAGCGTATTTGAACTGGCCTTTTCCCAGGGTAGTTATTTCCCCCCAATTTCTTTCTCTGGTACACTGGGTGGCACAAGTACCTTGAGATTGATTGCTAACCTAAAAGTTGGCGGTTCGAACCTACCAACAGCACCGAGGAAAAAGGTCTAGTGAATTGCTTTCATGAAGATGACAGTTAAGAAAATGCCTTACAGCAGTACTACTCTGTAACAAGCAAGGTTGCTGTGAGTTGAAATCAACTTATTGGCTTGATTTAGTTTATTATCTCTCCCTATTTGTAATGCTATTTTTAAGAAGATCTTTCACTCTTTGGGAATTCAAGTTCATCTAATTTTTGCTTTTGTTTTCTTTTTGCAGACTCTGCTACATTTCTAAGGACATGGTAAGACTGTAGCTACAGTACTTTTCAATAGACCTGAGCTGGTCCACCGGCCTAGCTGGATGGGGCCAACTAGGGCATGTGAGGTGAATGTCTGCTTTGGGAGTTTTGAAGAGATTCCTGTGTTTTTCCTTTGTTGTAAATCTCCTTCCCAATCACAGTTGCAATGTGAAGAGGAAAAAAGAGCAAATTATTTTAATAAGTGAGGCAGGGAAGAAGAGTAAAAAGAAGGAGAATTCTTCAATCAGTCAATTTTTGACTTGTTTGCTACAAGTGGTTGGTTAGAAGAGAGGCAGGAACATATAAAGGTGAGGAATCCTCTATTGGCAGGCTCACGTCATAGATTTTGTGAAGCTTCAGGTCAATGGATTTTAATCTCTCCTTGCATCTAATCTAATTCAAGCAGAAAAGTTACTTTTAAAAATTTCAATAAATACCCTTTATGCAAAAAAAAGTTCCACTGCTATTCTACGGTTGCCAGTGGCTAATTCCTCACAAATGGACATGCTGTTCCTTCATTGTTGTCTGCTCTTAGTCTGGAAGTCATACTGAAAACTGTTCACTTTGGGTGACCCTGCTGGTATTTATAACACCAGGGGTGTGGCTTCCAGCATTACAGCAGCCACAAGCCACCCCAGTAAGACAAACTGACAGACAAGTGGTGGCGAAGAATACTGAAAGTACCATGGGCTGCCAAAAGAACAATCAAATCTGTCTTGGAAGAGGTTCAGCCCAAATGCTCCTTAGAAGCAAGGATGGTAAGACTTTGCCTCATACACTTTGGACGTGTTATCAGTAGAGACCGGTCCCTGGAAAAGGACATCATGCTTGGTAAAGTAGAGGAGCAGGAGCAGAAAAAGAGGAAGACCTTCAAAAAGATGGAACAACATCGTGGCTGCAGTGATGGCTCTCAACGTCACAACAGTTGTGAGGATGGCACCGTGTTTCATTCTGCTGCACACGCAGTTCAAAGTCTGGGAACCAACTCGATGGCACCTTATAACAACGATGGAGAAACAAGAAAACTCTGTGTGTGTGTAATCTTTGCAGAAGCAGTACACACACTCAGATTCACGTAAAATAAATATCTCCTGGAAATTCAATGTTTACCCTTATTTTGGGGAAAATGAAGCTAAGATAGAGAATAGAACAGTCATTACGGAGAAATACTAAGGGTTTATATCAATGGCTGTGATAAGTAGGTTTATTGTGCCAACCTGGCCAATAGGAACATGTGGGATTAATTTGGGGGTGGGGGGTGGCAAAGAGATAAATGGCTCAGCAAGCCCCGCCTGCTTTCTGGTGATGGGACCAGTGTGCAACTCCTAGTCCTTTGCCTCAACTCATGAGCTACACTACCTGTGGGACTGCCAACCTGTGGATCATGTCACTAGAGCTTGAGGTTCCTTCAAGACCTGCTTTGTCTCACTGCTGGTGTATACATCATGTGAGCTTGGGGCTTTAGAGTATTAAGAGTGAAGGGGTGGAGTCTAGTTAGTCTGTCAATCAGGTCGTAGCCAATGAGGCCTCTGTGTGGGCATGGCAGCCTGAGAATTCTGGGAACTCCTGTATTTCCTCCTTGGAGGAGAGAGATATACCCACACACACTTTCTCTCTCTCCCTCTCTGTCTCTATGCTTACTCCCAGAGAGACTGTTCTACTGACAAGACACATGGTGCTATGCCCTGGTAACTGGAGAAGCCACATGGACTTACCCTGATGCAATCAGACCTCTGGAGCCAGAGAAACCACGTAAAGACCTCGTAAAGACCCCCTACTGCGCTGAGATGCTTACACCACCACTGGATACACAAGACTTCCAACCCATTTGCCTGTGATCCTCCT
>NW_022111369.1:80931039-80935092 GCF_000313985.2 Echinops telfairi | reverse complement strand
TTTTTTTAGTTTTCATTCTTTATAAAAATTTGTTCTTGTGATTTGAGTGACAATTCAAAGAACAACTTAGTTGTCCTTTCAACAGTTCCTACACATTTTGTTTCATGACATCGACTGCATTTATCCCACTTCCTTCCAGGGGTCCCAGTTTCACTCACCTGTCTCTCCTATCCCTTCCTGCCTCCTGAACTTTGCCTCTGGGAAAATGCTGCCCTTTTGGTCTTGTATGGTTGATTGTTCCAAAACACGCGTTCCTAAAGTTCCTTGGCCTACCATCCCCTTTTCAGAAAAAAAATTTACTCAGTACCTCCCTGGCAATTAAAGAGTTTTGTACTGTTGCCCATAATCCAGGATAAAGTGTAGGTATCTGCTTTTGCAGTTCCCCTGGGTCATTACATGTTGCCTCAGGGGGGGCAGCATCACCCACTTTGGGAAACACCCTGGTTCACTTTATAGGTCTCTTTATAGTTTGCATGAAAATTGAGCACAAAGTGATTTCCCTTTTAGGTTTGTAAGGTGACTGTAAGCCATGGTCTCAGGGGGTTCCACCAGTCTCTATGAGACCCATCAGTTTGGTCTTTTATATGATTTTGAGTTTTGTTCCATATTTTTCTTTCGTTCTATCCAGGATCGTATATTGTGATCCCATTCAGAGCAGTTGGTAGTGGTACCTGGGCACCATCAAGTTCTTCTGGTGGAGGCTGAGGTTGGCATGGTGCATTCATCCTTTGGACTATGGTTTCCTTGTGTCTTTGAGTCTCTTCACTCCTCTTTGCTCTGAAGAGAGACCAGTAGTTGCATCTTGGATGGCTATTCATAAGCCTTAATTTAAAGGCTTAATCACGACTCACCAAAGCAGGATGTAGAACATTATCTTTGTAGACTGTGTTGGACCCGGAGTGTTGGTTTTTGAGTGTGTTTTTGTTTCACTAGTCAGAATTGATATAATAGAAATAGGTTTGGAGTGGGTTTTTTAATTTGCTGGAAGGATTAGTTTGGTTTGACTCTGTGAGGAAATTGTGCTATGTCCATTATTGACACATATCCCCATCCTTTACAAAAAAACTTTAAAAAACCTTTTTATTATACAGTGTGCCATGCCTCAAAATCTCAGACTCATACTCACTGCCGGTGTTAGCCTGGGTAGACTAGAGAAACAAATTCATAGACACTCATGTGTGTAAGAAAGTTTTATATACAAGATCAGCTGAATATTGAGAAAACATCCCAGCCCAGTCCAGATCAATTCCCTAAGTCCAATATGTCCAATACTAGTCCATAAATTCATCTTTAGACTCACGCAGCTATGTAATAATGCCAAATGCAGGAAGATCACAGGCCAGTGGCTCCTCCAGCTCAGGGGACTAGTGTGGCTCCATGTATCTTGTCAGTTGGAATGTTGCCCAGGGAGTGTGTGAGTGTCCCACCTCCAGTAAGCTATTTATCAGCTTAGCACCTCCTAATGAGGTCATCAAGCTGTAACCTGATTGACAAGCTAAACTCCACCCTTTCTCTCAAGTCTCAAATTGACAACAGATTATGTAACTACCACACTGCCATTGAGTTAATTCTGACTCTTAGTGACCCTATAGGACCAGTAGAGCTGCCCCTGTAGGTTCTGAAACTGTAGTTTCTACCCTTATCTTTCTCTTTAGCACCAGCTGATGGTTTTGAACTGCTGACCTTGTTAGCAGCCCAATGTGTAGCCCACTAAACCACGAGGGCTCCTGTGCCATGCTTAATTCGTTACAATGAAGCATAATTTCTGAATAGTTACATATAAAAGAGCGGTCGGCCTGAAAGAAAATTATTGATATTTATCTCAGCAGTTTAGACTTGAAATAATTCTCAGAGTTGCTACTTAAATGTAGATTTATTATTTTTCACCAAAGTGAGGGATTTCAAAAACTTTCTCAGCTATTGGCAAACTAGAGATTAGAACAGAACAAGGGACTACTGCATGATTTATAATTATTAATTTATAATTAATTATAAAATATATAATTTAGGGTTGTATCCTTTCACCATGCTTATTCATTCCTTATGCTGACTATATGAAGCAGAACACAGCCGGAGGATTGGACAAAAACTTAACAATTCGAGAAAACAGAAGCCTTCTCAACTGAGCCACTGAGCCACAGCATGAGAAGCAAAGAATAGATCAAAATTGTCAAGGGTTTCATTTTACTTGTATTCACAGTCAGTCCCCATGGACACAACAGTCAAGAAAGCAAGTGACACATTGCATTAGGGAAGTATGTTGTACAAGACTGTGTTAAAGTATGTAAATGAATTTTTAAAAAGACGTGGAACAACAATGTCATCTTTTAAAAGTCTGCTTTGAAGAGCTCAAATCCTTCCAGTGCATATCTTTTGTTTCTGCCCTGGAACATGATGAGGTGATGTTAGGTAATGCAATTCCTGAGAGAGAAGGGAAGCCCGTATTACGATTAAGATCTTTATTATATATCTTACTTGGAGATAACAGCTAAGGTGACATAATGCCCCAGGTACATAAGTGAAGAAGGCTTAGTCGAGCTTCCAAACAGATTTAGCAAGTGTTAATGAGATTACCTTCCATGGAAATAACAGTCCAATTTAAGTATGTACAAGAACGATCCAGGGGGCAGTGTCAAGACAATGTCAGTAGTCTGGTATAAAATGACACATTTTTCAAAGCAGTATTGTTTTGCTGGTGAAGAAAACACAGCTAGGGAAGCTCTTGGCTCAGAGGTGATGACAGAAGTCAGGAGCTCGCTTCCTTGTGAAGAGGAATAAGTGTAATAAGGTGTCATGTCTGGGACGATGACTTTCTTCTCCAGCCACCATCCCTGGGAAGTTGGTGTAGGCTTTTTCAGCAGGAGTCATGCAGAATGGCATGAAAAAGCCATTCTCTTGAAGGTGGACGTCAACTTTCTTTCCAGTAATCCAGGAACTGTCATCCCTTCTAGATACTAGTGGGCCTGGCTAGAGAGTCGTATCATATTATCAATTAGGAGGGTAAATAAAAAAGTATTGGTACAAAATCATAGAACCATTCATGAAATGAAAACATCAAAATGGGAAGCAACTGCTTCTTCACATGCCATCCACGAGGTCTAGGCAGCTAAAGGTGGTGTTTCCTCGACTGACCTTTCTGGAAGGAGTCCGCAAGAGTTGAGGAAGCGGATAACATCTAGGGGCATGATCATCACAAGATATAAATGTCTATCATAGCAGTCAGATAAAACAATATGAGCAACATTTTTGATGCTTGAACAATCTTTTTGGAGGTCTTAATTACCCTATGGATGGAATAATCTTAGATGGCCCTCCAAGCCAAATTATCCAAACACTGTCTATTCTACAGCTCTTTCCATCTTTTGATGCTTCCTGTATCATTCAATATTGTGACTATAGAATCTTTGATATTGCAACTCCAGACTTGATTCTTTGCTTGAGTTCTTTCAGTATAAGATATGTTGAGTGTGCTCTTCCCTTTTGATTTTCTATCTCTAGGTCTTTCCACATTTCCTTATAATACTGTGTCTTCTTGAAATGCCCTTTGAAAATTTCGGTTCAGCTCTCTGACTTCATTTCTTCTATTTGCTTTAGCTATTCCACAATCAAGATCAAGTTTCATCCACTTTTGACATCCACTTTCATGTATTCTTTCTTTCCTATCTTTTTAATGACCTTTTGATTTCTTCATGAATGTTCTTTTTTTTAAAAATGTTTCAATATTTATTTCTACATTTCCTTTTTTATCTTAGTTGGGATTTAATACATATCACATATCATTCCATATTTCAGTCACGCCAAGTAGAATTGTACTATTGCTACCACAATCAGTTTGTATGATATTCTGGATTTCATTCCATAGTTCATTGGGTCTTCTGTCATCAGCGTTCAGTGTCACATCTGCTCCTGAGATGTTTTTAAAACCTATACTCAAGACCGTATTTTGGCTCTCATGGACTTACTTACTTTTCTTCAGCTTCAGCTTGAAATTACATATGGGAAATTGGTAGTCTGTTCCAGAGTCGGATCCTGGCCTCATTTTGGCTGCTGATA
>NW_022111369.1:80910971-80928148 GCF_000313985.2 Echinops telfairi | reverse complement strand
TCTGTCCCCCAAGTATTCCCAGACTTGTTTGCTGTTTTAGAGAAGGCAGAGAGCCAGGTCTCCTCTAAGCAAAGCTTGGGACACTGGGATAACCCTGTGAGTGGGGGGTGGGGGTGGGTGGGTAGGGACAGGCTGAGGCTATTGTCCTCACACCCACCCCATAGCACAGTCTATTTTGGCCTGGATGGGGTTTGTTTGAGTAGGTGTCATCTCATTTAACTCTATTTGCGTAAGTGCTATCTTTTAATTAATCAGTTGGCATTTGTTCCAGTTCTTTTACTAGGAAAAGAATCCACAGTCTTGCTAAGCCTAAAAAACAATGGGGAATCCCAGAGAGGTAAGGCAATATTATATAGTCTCATTAAAAAAAAACCATTTTATTGCACTTCTTTACACATATCACACAATTCAATAGTTCAATCATATCAAGAAGAGTTGTACAATCATCGCCACAATCAATTTTGTAACATTTTCTTTTTCCGTTTGTTCATTGTTAGTAGTGTAATTATTAATTTTTAATAGTGGCAAAAGATACACAACAAAACATTCTCCAATTCAAGAACTTCTACCTGTATAATTCAGTGCCATTGATTGTGCTCTTTGAGAAGTCTCATTTTCTTCACATAGAGACTATTCCGACCTTCCCGTTATCTCTGTATCCCAGGTGCATCCACCTCTCGCTCAGCCGGTTCCACAGAACCACGTCTTTGTAGAGTTGGCATATGGAGTAGTCACATAGGAGTCTAACCTAGGCCTGTCGTTCTTTAACTTGTCTGTACATTGGAGAGAGCTGCTAGGTGTTGGAGTAGTTGAGCTAAAATGAAGTAACAATCAAGCATTTCTGTACTAACTGTGATCGTCTTAAAAGGAGCCCTGGTGTCACTGTGGGCTAAGTATTGGGGTGTTAACCATAAAATTGGCAGTTAAGACCCACAAGCTACTCCACAGAGAAAAATGAGGCTGTCTACTCTAAAAAGGAACCCTCCCGGGTTTCTACACATTGCAATCAACTCAAGGGCGGTGGGTGGCCGGGTGAGGGTCTAAGGAAGAGGTTACAAGCAGAGAAGGCACATGCTTTCCCATGTACCTTATTTCCCTAGGATTGGTGCCTGGAGGGCCAGGTGGATCAGTGCAGGTGTAAGGACCTGCCTCATTATTATTTTTTAATGTTTTAAGCTTAATAATTAGTTTATTTGAACAATTTCACTGTCCTACAATTCACAACTCGTACATTTTAATAGTTCAGTCACGTGTGTAAGAGTTGCGCAACCATCACTACATCAAGTACAGGATGTTTCTTCCTTGGACTCGTTGTTAGCTCCCCATTTCCTGCTAGTCTCTCTTATCTTGTCATTTTGAATCTGTTGATCCAGTTGTTGTCTCTGTAGTTTCATATACAGAAAATTCTACCAAATCAAGACAGAGCACAAACAGCCTAACAGCAATGACACAATGGAACAAATAAAAACCTCAAGTGATTACAAAATAGAAAATATTAAAACTGGGGCAATTATACATTGAGCCAAGAGGGAGATCAATGACAAGGTGTCCCTCGTTTTGACCCAACAACAATTGTGGTCAACTCTTTGCAGCTCTTTTTGGTAACAAGACTCTTCCCCATCTCTGGTCCATCATTACAGGGGATTCACCAGTAGCTTAATCCATATGGGGGACCCTACAAATGAGTTTTGACTTCCACTGTTGTCCATGGCCTTCTGCAAACCAGATGTTCCCAATTTAAGCTCCTCTTCAGAGTTTGGATTTTATTATTTATAATCATTGGATCACACATGCTAGTGTGCTTCTGCCATGTGGACTTAGTTGATGTCACACTTAGAGGGCTGCTTATTTTAAGAGTAACCTTTCAAAATGGGTGCATAGCAAATGTGGTGAAGGAAACTGATGGTGCCCTGCTATCAAGAGATATAACATCTGGTGTCTTAAAGGCTTGAAGACAAGCAAGCAGCCATTGAGCTGAGAAACAATAAAGTCCACATGGAAAAAGCACACCAGCCTGCGTGATCATGAGGTGTCAATGGGATTAGGTATCAGACATCAAAGACCCAGAACAAAAAAAAAATCATATCAATGTGAATGAGGGGGAGTGCAGAGTGGAGACCCAAACCCATCTGTAGACAGTTGGACATCCCTACAGAAGGGTCACAACGAAGAGATGAGCCAGTCAAGGTGCAGTATAGCACTGATGAAACACACAGCTTTCCTCTAGTTCTTAAATGCTTCCTCCTCCCCACTATCATGATCCCAATTCTACCTTACAAATCCGGCTAGACCAGAGCATGTACACTGGTACAGATAAGAGCTGGAAACACAGGGAATCCAGGACAGATAAACCCCTCAGGACCATAATGAGAGTAGTGATACCAAGAGGGTTAAGGGGAAGGTGGGGGAGAAAGGCGGAACTGATCACAATGATCTACATCTAACCCCCTCCCTGGGGGATGGACAACAGAAAAATGGGTGAAGGGAAACATCGGTCAGTGTGGGACATGAAAAAAAAATTATCAAAGGTTCATAAGGGAGGGAGGGTTGGGGAGGGATGGGGAAAAAATGAGCTGATACCAAGGGCTCACGCAGAAAGAAAATGTTTTGAAAATGATGGCAACAAATGTACAAATGTGCTTGACACAATGTATGTATGTCTTATGGTAAGAGCTGTATGAGCCCCAATAAAAGGATTTTTTTTAGAAAGGGCAGAACAAAAAGGAGTAGCCTTTAAGACCCCAGAGCGCTATTCTTTCTGATAGGTGGGCACCATCTGCTTTCTTCACCACACTTTGCTACAGGACCCATATCTTCAGTGATCACTTCGTGGGGGTACGTATTGAGCAGGGCCATGTCATCAGAACTAATTGTTCTTAGATTGGTGCTACAATTAAGTGTGAGCTCAAAATCCATTCAATCTATGGTTTATATATGTGCCTGGTTCACTTTAAAGACATCATTATTATTTGATTGAAGGACATGATAAATTACCCCCATGGGGGGCATATGGTAGTTCTATTTATAGTACCATTGCTTTACCCACTGGAATAGAATTTAAAACACTATTGAGAAAAAGAAAGCATACATGTATAGGACAGTTTTTTAGACCAAAGTACATGGATTGTCGATTTATACAGATTTACAGTTTAGGTGAGTGGACACTCTACACTTGCAACAGGGAATGGAAAATAGGGCAGGGCTGTCATTAATGCTCTTTCACATATAGGCGAAAAGTCATTTCAGCATTAGGCACACGATAGTGTTTCAGTTTCTTTAATCTGCTACCGGCATGTTTAAGATAATGTCTAGTTCGCCTAGTGGGAGTAGTCGAATCCTTCTGATGTGGCCTGTGAGGGATGTTCTGTACCTAGAAAGGACAGAGTTTAACGTCCTGGTTGTCTAGAATACACAGCCTGGCTCACCAAGGGTTGAATACAAACTACATCAAAAGTGTCCAATTGGGTACAGGATACTGAGCGTATTCTCCCATTGGTAGTCTATATACTTAATATTGAGCCTTAATATTGAGCCCCAAATGGTCTCACTTTTGAGAGATTCACCAACAGAAAGCTTCTGCAGCTTTATGTCCTCACTGGAGGGGAGGTACTGAGGTCTGTGTTAGAATAGGGAAAAGGATCTTCAAGGGTCCTCACCTGCCCTTTTGTGCGGAGGTGTCTGAGGAACACACCTCTGGGGCAAGGTCCCGGTAAAGAGTCCCCCAGGTGGGCTAGGAACTGCAAAAGACCATGCCTGGGGTGGGGGTGTGGTGGTATGGACAGGAGTGTCTGCGTACTGGTTGCAACTCCCTTCAGAAATGGTAGTGCAGGGGTTGGCTATGCACCGAATCTGGCAGGGAGATGGCAGCTTTTCTCTTGAGGGCCGGCAGGTCCAGCTTCTGTCATTGTGTAGTACAGGCGACTGGTCAGGTCTGAAAAACACACATCATTTATTTTTTATCCAGGAACAGGACTCCACAGAGACATTAAAAAATGGCACACATTGGTAAGAAGTGTCTTAATGAATAGTTTGAAAACTGCCAGTCATCTTGGAATACTGCACCTCCCCATCCCATCCCAACCAGTTAAAAAAAGAAAACAGATTGGACAATATAAGTGAATTCAGAAGCTTAGTAACATTCAAGTTTATCTCATTTGCAGGTAATAAAACTGTGACTTGTGGACAAAGCCCATTTATTTCTGTTATATCCCACTGCCACTTTTAGAGCAGCCCCCGTGGCATAAATGGTTGCTTGTTGGCTGCTAACCTCAAGGCCAGCTGCTAGGACCTCCCAGTGCTCCAAGGAAGAAAGATGAGGCTTTCTGCGCCCATAAAGATGTTCAACTTTGGGAACCCACAGGGGCTGTTCTACTCCATCCGTAAGGTCACAGCCAGTCAGAACTGACTTGATGGCCGTAAGTTTGGGCCCGTTTTAGAAAGGTCCTAAGATGTCTGAGCAGTATCTGCAACTGCATTCTCCTGTCAGTACATACACGTCCACACCTGTATGCAGACATATAGGTACTTATCTCTGTGCACACACATGGGTTCACCTGTACCTGCCCAACTACATATAAACCTATGCACCTCTATATCTTACTACGTACTGACATTTTGTTTATTGTTTGTGTTTTGGCCAAATGACACATGTCCTGTTCTTTCGCACAAGTATCCTTTTGTGCCCTTCTTAGTGGCACCACTTACTGTAGTCAGTTGTGCTCACGACACCCCCGTTTTCTTAGCAAGCACCTTTACTCTCTCTCCTGTGTCCCTGCTCCCTACCCTGGGCCTGGTCGTGTGTTGCCTGAACCTCTGCACTCTCTCTGCAGTCCTTCTCGCCTCTCTCATCTGTCTCACTTCACCATCAGGAGAACCCCTCGTTTTCACCCTTTGTTCATTCATTGTTGAAACCATTTGTGGAGAGCACTACACTGTAAGGGGAAGTCCCCTGGACGACCTATAACAATGTGTCTCAAAGAGGACATGTTGCTCCCTGAGGGGTGCTGCAATGATTCAGGGGTGTCAAAAGCAGATACGTGCACTTTATCCTGGAAATTAAAACAACAAATTAAAAAAATTAACACAAATGAAAAATAACAAACGCTTTTAATTGCCATGCAGTGGTGAGTAATTTTTGTGTCTTAAAAAGGGGCCAGTAGGTCACATCGTTTGGGGACCTACGGTGCATAGTATGGGCTAAAGGGGCAGATACTCTTTGTCAACATTGTAGAGGGCCCGGACGCTACTGTAAGAAGTTTGGACTTTATCTTAAAGGCAATGGAACCGTGGACATGTCTCCGTCATAAACAAGGGGGAGGGTGTGTGACTTGATCAGATTTAGGTTTCGGAAGATGACAGTGGCAGCAGGGTGAAGGTGGTGGGGTCAGGACAGAGAAGGAACAACCCACTGAGGAGAAATGGACAGATTTGAGAAGCATTTGGGAAATAGAATCAGTAATAAGAACCCCTAATGCTGGATTTGGTGGTGCAACGGGTGACGAGCTGCTACCCGGAAAGTTGGAGGCCCCAGTTCATCCGGAGATTCCTCAGAGGAAAGGCCTGGAGATCTGCTTCTGGAACATCAGCCACGGAGAACAACGCAGCTCCGACACCGCCGGGGCCACCTTGAATCAGAGCCCATGATAGCTGCTTTAAGTGTCTCACACACACGGCAGCCGTACATATTGCTACTATGTTCTTTTCTGACCACCAGGTATAGAGTTTCACTAAAAGTGAGAGCTCAGAGAGCACATAGCTAGCATGGCCATACGCTTACCTGTTGATCACGTGCTGGCAGAAACAGAACCATTTCTAGCAAGTTCCGTTTTCCTCGCCACTTATTAAGGCAGTGGGTAGAACATTCTTGTTTTCATGCTCTCCCACGGCTTATCTGTTTCTGATGCCTGACAATTTTCTAACGGGGGCAGTTTTGAAGGGAAGTACCAACGAGAAGGGAATCAGTCAAGAGCTATTGCGAGCATGCTCATTAACACTGAGTCTCTTACCATTTCTCTGTTCTGTTTTGTTTTAACAGAAAACTGCTCTGGGGAAATCAAGATCCGATTCGCCCAATTTCCCAGAGTGCTTTGATGGCTCGGTTGTCCAAGAGACTCCAGTACCTTGCAAATCCCAAGGAAACCTCCCGCCATTATATACCTAACAGGTCGCCATTTGTGCTATTGGGTGATTTTATTAGGAGTCTATAGGGCAGATGAACACAGAACCCAACCCTTTTATTTAAAAGGCATAAAGTGATTAATCTGTCACGAAATTTTATTGAGGAATGGGGATTGTAGCTCTGCTTTTAATCTGAAACCACAGTCAAAGTTTTCAAAGCAAGCTCTAATACTGACTTATAGTCTCTCTTATTGTATGGCTTCGATTTATTAGTATTCTTATTTAAAAATAAAATTAGAGTGCTAAGAAAACACACCTTTGGGAGAAAAATGTAAAACAAAATTCAGAGACATAAAGGAGGCCAGAGCATCTGATGTCAGGGGCTTAAGTGGAGAGCAAATATTTTGAGAATGATGAGGGCAATGAATGTACAAATATGCTTTACATAATTAATGTATGTATGGATTGTGATAAGAGTTGTATGCCCCTAATAAAACTATTAATAAATAAATAAATACATTTCATTATCAGCCCCCCAAAAAGAATTGCAACTGACTCAGGTCACGGTATTTTCTATCTCTTCCTATGCATCTGAAAGCTGGACACTGCACGAGGAAGACTGCATTAATTATGCCGTTGACGAAGCATAGTAAAAGTTCCAGGAACTTCCCGAAGAACAAGCAAAGCTATGTTGGAAAAAGCACAACTAGAATGCTCTTCAGAAGCATGCATAAGGGAACTTTGTCTCATATACTTCAGACATGTTGTCAAGAGAGACCAGTCCCTGGAGGAGGCTATCATGCTTGGTAAAGTAGACGATCAACAAGAAAGAGGAGGACCTTCAAAGAGATGGAGTGACACAGTAGCTGCAACAATGAGGGCACACATGGCAGTGACTGCAAGGATGGGGCAGGACTGGGCATTGCTTTGTTCTGTTGTACATGGTGTTCCTAAGAGTTCTCAGTGACTCTGTCATTTAACAACAATAACAGCACTCTTTAAGAAAGCAGACAGCCGTATCTCCTCTGACAGAGGAAATGATGAATTCAAACTGCCCACATTTTGGTTAGCAGCCAGGTGTTTAACCACTGGCCGGCCAAGACTATTTCACATAGATAGTTGTTGACGTTGTTACCAGGTGTTATCAGGTGTCGTCTGGTACCTGTCGGAACAGGTAGCAACACTGGATAGCAGAGTGAAATGCTGCCAGGTTCTGCGCCATTCTCACAATTGCTGCTATGTTTGACCTCATTGTTGCAGCCACTGTGTCCATCTGTGTCCTCAAAGGTCTCTTTCCATTTCACACATCCTCTCCTTTACCACTCCTTTGCCACTCCTTAGTGTGGCAGTTACATAATCGATTGTCAATTTGAGTATTAAAAGTGAAGGAGTGGAGTTTAGTCTGTCAATAAGGTCCCAGCTTGATGACCTCATTTGGAGACTTTAAGGAGATAAATAGCTTGCTGGAGGCAGGACACACACTCAGTACTTAGGAGACATTCTTGTTGACAAGCCAGGTGGAGACAGGCTGATGGCAGTCAGAGCCTCAGAGCTGGAGAAGTCATGTGGAGACACCTACCAGCGCTGAGATGCTTACACTACCACTGGATCCACAAGACTTTCCACCCACTGGCCTGGGATCTTACTGCATTTGGCATCATTGCATGTGTTTCATGGGACTAAAGAGGAATTTATAGATTTGTTATCAGATGTATGGGCTAATACTGGACTTATGGACTTGACCTCGACTGGCCTGGGATATTTTCGCAATATTCAATTGCTCTTGTTTATAAAGTGTTTTCTTATACACATGTGAGTGTATATGGATTTGTTTCTCTAGTCTACCGGCTAACACACCAAGCATGATGTCCTTTTACAGGGACTGGTGACTGATAACATGTCCAAAGACCACGAGAAGTCTCCTCCTCCTTGCTGCCTTGTCTTTAAGGGACATTCAGGCTGCACTTCCTCCAACACTGTGTGTTGTGTCTTCTGACAGCCCAGGGCACGCTCGTTCTTCTTTACCAGCACCATAATTCAGATCATCAAGTCTCCCTCGGCTTTCCTCCTCATGTCCCGCTGTCACATGCTCACCAGCTGATCGGAAATACCTTGGCTTGGGTGGTCCAAGCTCACCTTAATCCTCAAAGTGACATTTTGCATCAAATCTGTTCTTTTTTTCCTTCTCAATTAGTTGGTTTATTTTCATTAGTTTCACTGGCATACAATACAATCTGGTACATTTTAATAGTTCAGTTGCATTCATAAGATTTGTGCAATCATCATTACAATCAATTCCAGGACAATCCTTGTTGTTGTTAGCACCCCATTTCCTGCCAGCCTCCCTGTCTTTCAATTCCATTTGAATCTGTTGGTCCATTTATGATCTCTATAGGCTTAGCTAATCTGGGTTTCATATACAATAAATCATACCAAATCAAGATGGAATATGAACAAACAGCCCAACAACAATGACAATGAAACTAAAAAAAACATCAATCAATAACAAAGCAGAACATATTTTAAAAATTGGAACAATTTTACATTGAGTCAAAAGGATGATCAATGTAAAAGTCACATTTTTTGTTGTTTTAGTACCATTTTATTGGGAGTTAATACAGATATCATTCCACAGTCCAATCACATCAAGCAGTATTGCACAATTGCTACCACAATCAGTTGCAGAACATTCTTTTCCTTCCTGAACTTGACATAAGCTCCCTTTTTACCCTTACCCCAACTGCTGCCGAAACCCTTATTCTACTTGCTGTCCCTATAGGTTCATCAATACTGGGTTTCATATACTGGAAAACATAAAAACATATAACAAAAATTCAAGAGGGTGACTCATGATGACATACATCAGAGATAAATCCCAATATGAACAAACAAAAAGCAAAAACATACAGAAAGTGTTGAAAACCAGATCAGGCCTAACTTGCATCAGAGGGGAATCAACTGACAGGGTTTCAACCATTCAAGTCAGGTTTATCCTTTGGATCTTCTATGATCATCTCTCCAATGCACTCTGCTTGGTAACCACTTTCCTCCCGTCCCTCTCTCATGGACAGAGGGAGATCACCGGAGGCTTATTTCCTCTGTAGTTCCCACAGATGCATCTGGGGCTCCCACTGCCATCCATAGCACTCTGCAAACCAGATTTCCACAATTTTGGCTCTGATATTATTCCCTCCTTTGACTTCGAATTATATGATTTGCAATCCTTTGATCACTGTTGATGATGCGCTTCTTCCAAGTGGATTTAGTTGACATCTCACTTAAATGGCTGCTTGTTTGGAGACAAGCCTTTAAGACCCCTGACACTATTTTTTCTCATAGCTGGGCACCATCTAAGATCTTCACCACACTTTGCTATAGCACCCATATCTTTTGTGTTTCCTTCCTGAGGGCATCAAGAAGGGCCATGATGTAAGAACTAATTGTTCTTAAGTTGGAGCTAGGATTTAGTGCGAGCCCCAAACCTATTCCTGGATCTATGTTGTTGTTGTTTTTCAATTTGCCTTTGACTCCCTTTTGAAGCCTCCTTGTTAATTTATGGTAGAGAATCTTATCGATCATTCCCATGGGCATAACGATCTTCTGTTAATATTGTCTTTGATTGGCCCTAGGTACTAATTTTTTTAAAGCCCTGTTAAGAGAGGGATATTGGTCCAATGTAGACTAACTCCACATCACAGTACATGAATTATTCACTTGTACAGAATCAATCCTTTTGTGGCTGTACACTATTTATACAAACAGTGGGGGTTAATCTTCAGGGAAAATTTACAATAATAATCACTGATTATTATTATAACACCTCTACACCTCCTCTGGGCTTGGATTTCATTATTTACAATCCTTGGATCACACATCCTGGTGTGCTTCTTCCATGTGGACTTAGCTGACATCTCACTTAGATGGCTGCTTGTTTTCAGTTAAGCTTTTAAGATCCTAGACGCTATTCTTTCTTATGTCTGGCCACCATCTGCTTTCTTCTCTACACCTGGCTATAGCACCCATGTCTTCATGGTGGTAGGTTATTATTATTTTTTTTAAAAACCAAAGCTTTGAGGCATTTTATTATAAAAACTCAGACTCTTATATAAACTAATATGTATTTTTAAATTCATTATACAGGTACTTCATTTTTTAGCTTGGCCTTCAAGTAAATCTTTCGCTTCATTGATTTTGGCTGCTATAAGGAGATCTTCCCTTATCTGGGTGGTTTAAGAGCATAATTTGTTGATGAGCATCTCTTTTATTTTTCCTTTATTGACAGTAGGACTTACACCCAGAATTAATTCTGCCTCCTGTCTTGTAATTTTGGGTCCAAATCCACCTTGGTAATAGCCACCCCTGAAGGCAGACTTTGGTAGACTGAAAAATGTTTTATTCGAGGTTCCACTTGCTCTACGACTTGCAAAACATAGCAGCCTAAAAATCCTACAGCAGTGATGGTCAGTCCAACAGCTACCACAGCGCTGGCCCTTGGCTCCAGCTGGGCTGCTGTGCCCCGACCAGGCATCCGGTTTACCCCAGGCCAGGAGCCATGGCCACCTGCCCCATGCCTCTACCAGAAATCAACATGGCCACCACCTCATGGGAGTCGGTGGTATTAAACAGGGCCATGCCATCAGAACAGACTGCTCTGAGATTGGTGTACCAAATCCATCCATCCATCCATAGTTTATGTGTCTGTGGTTCACAACATCATTATTTTATTGAAGGACATTCATTATAAATTATCCCCATGGAGCATGTGGTAGTTCTATTGATATTACCATTACTTTACCTACTGGAAAAAAATTTAAAACAATATTGAGAAAAACAAAGTATACATGTATAGGACAGTTTTTCAGACCAAAATACATGGATTGCCGATTTGTACAGATTAACAATTTAAGTGACTGGACACTGTTTACACTTACCATGTGATTGGAAGTAGAATTAGATCCTTGAAATTCTCTAAATTCAGATGGAATCATACTTGGATCCTGTGGACTGGTTTTAATATCCTCAGCTTTAACTTGAAATCCAGGAAAAATCTTAAGAATTGTCCATATAACTGAAACATGTCTTTTCTCTTTTAACCAGTATCACCAGTGCTTCTGTTTAGAAGATAAAATCTGTTTGTTACAGAAAACTGATCTTCTTTGCAATATGAGAATAGAAGTAAGGTAGAAATTTTATGGACTGCTGTGCAAAAAAATAATGACACCATACAAATGAAAACGAGGGATTCTTTCAACAGCTATTTATTCTACAAACATATAGGGAGGACATTCTGTTTAAAAACAAAACAAATGACTCAGTGTTGACAAGTTACAATGAAGCTTAGCCAAGGAGAGAGAGCGGAAGAGAAAAGCAACTGTGGGCTCACCCTAATGTGATTGACTGAACAATAGCCCCGAGTGAGACCCACTGACAGCAAGTCACTGGGTGTTCTCTGGCCTGGAGTGGAGAGAAAGAGACCCTGGTTCATTTGCGTCAACCTTTAGGTGTGAGGGAGGAGGTCCTGTTGGCTCAAGGGTTATACTTTGTGCTGCCAGCCTCGAGGTTAGTAGTTGGAAACCATCATCCACTCCGAGGGGGAAAGAGGAGGCTTTCTACTCCTGGAAAGAGTTAGTCTCGGCGACCCACAGTGTTGCTCTCCCCTGTCCTATAAGGTCACCATGAGTTGGAATTGACTCAAAGGCAGTGAGTTTCACGTTGGTTTGGTTAGGTGTAATATGGAGGTTTTAAAATCATGAAAGTCCCCTCAATGATTCAGGGGATTCCAAGAGCTAGCTCTTGAGAAGCAAAAGGAATCACCTCTAGGTACATCCTGTGCTTTAGCTAAACTCTGAACTGGTTTAGAGTTGACATGTCACTGTCACCAAAAAAGGAAGAAGATAAAAAGGTGTTTGCGAAAACTTAATTGACTCTGTCTAAGTGGGCCTCAGTTTCTTTATTATTAACAGCTTTAACTATCTCTAAAGCAATTGCTCTTCCCCCTGGGAAGAATAATTCAGTAGTAAAGAGGTAAACTGGAGGTCAAAGCTGAAAATGTGATGATCTTTGGAATCATGCTGATTTCACTCACTTCTTCTGTCTTCTCTGATTTGCAGGTCTCTGCATTTCTACAGCTGTGGACGAAACTCCGTCATCTGGGAGATACCTTCTGCAGCACTGTTCAGCCACCCCTCCAAAAGGTTGAAGAAGCTGGCACAGCCCAAGAAATGCTTTGCACCCTCTCTCAGAAATTGCAAGGTGGAGCAGGAGAGCGATAGGTGGGACATCTGGAGAATCTTGATCACTTCTTCCAGTTGCAGGTCGCAATATTGCTGAACTTTTATTCAGCGTGTGCAATTTCATGAGCTAACAGTTCAGGATGAGCTTCAAAGCATCCGTTAAGATATAAAACAATTGCCACAATTGTAGGTAACCAGAAAAAATAGCATCAGTTACACAAAACTCCAAACTCACTGCCATGCAGTCGCTCATTTGACCCCAGTTCTGGTGAAGCTAAAATTCACACTGAACTTCACAATGGCAGCCAATTAGCAGAAGCTATCCAAGTGAACAACACAGGCTTTGCCATCGTGAGAACTTGATGCTGTCCTCTTCGGCCTCTGATTTTGCAGACAGTCTTCCTTTTGCTTTGAGTGCTAACTTTCCACTTGTATAATTCAGTGTCATTGATGATGTCTTCGGGTTGTATAGCCCTTATTGATACACTTTTCCAAGTTATTCTACCACCAATGACATAAACTCAATGCTCCCTAGCAACAACTCTTTCCCTTTTGCCTGTGGTAACTATTGGTCAAGTTTGGTTCTCTTTTTCAGGGTTTTCTTGATATAGTATTCACATAATGTACACTTTTGTGGTTAAATCTCTTTTTAAATGAGTTGTATATACATAATCACAATCAGTTCTAGTGCTCCCTCTCTGCTCCCCAAGTCTCCTCCTTCTCCCTATCTCAACCCCCCCACCCCCACCCCCAATCCGTGATACACCATTCCATCAGTTATTATCTCTATCTATTCTTGTACTTCACAAACTGGGAAACCCAACAGAAACAATAAAAACAAAAAATAAAATGGCAAGGATAACGTAATAGTATAAAGATAAAAATAAAGAATAAGAAAAAAAGACCAACATCAATATTTTAAAAGCCAGGGAAGAAATTTTTGTCATGGAACAAGCAAGAAATCATTAAGCCTAGAACAAATTCAGGTTGGATCAAGAGGGAGGTCAACTGACCAAGTATCAAGTTCGATCCAGCATAATCAAGTTTACAATGATCTTTGCAAAGTTGTTTGAGTCCCTTGCCCATGGATAGAGGGGATCTGCCAGAGGCTTAATCTATCTAGATACTCTGCAGATGGTTTATGGGCTCCCATTGTCCTCCATAGCCTTCTACAAATTGGGTTTTCACACTTTAAGTTCTGTTACTTTTCCCTTCGTCATATTAGGGTTTTGTTATTGTCATCTTTGGATCACATAAGCTGGTGTGCTGTTTCCATGTGGACTTAGTTGACTCCTCGCTTAGATGGCTGCTTGTTTGAATACAAACCTTTCAGACCCCAGACACTATTCCAATTGATAGCCAGGCACCATCTACTTTCTTCACCACACTTTGCTGTAGTGGCCTTATCTCCACTGATTATTTCATAGAGATCAGTATGAAGCAGGGCCGTGTTATCAGAACTGTTCTTGGCTTGGGGCTAGTGTTAAGCGGGAACTCCAAATCCACCTGCGTGTCCCTGGGATATGCATGACTATGGTTTACTTTGCATTATGACAAAAGCAAAACCCCTAAAGACCAATAACAAGAGCAACAAACCAACCAGCAAACAAAGAAACAAAAAACAAAACAAAAACAAGCAAAAGGCAGAAAAACAAAACCCCAAAGAAACAAAAAAGAGAAACATTGTTAATCATCCCCTGGGGTATAAATTCCATCACACAATCTGAGCATAGAGATTGGTGCCAGAGGAAGACTTCCTGGATCACTTATTACAAGTGCAGCTCCTTGCTGAACAGATCAAAACCTTTCATATCAATGCAAGGGGGCCATCAAGGTACTAAATATATGGTGATTCTGGGTCCCTTTCCTTTGGATACCCACCAACTCAGGTTCCCCCCAAGGTCCAATGACTATCACTTTCACAGCTCCCGGGGACGGCCTCTCTCTGCTTCCTCTCTTTTCAGAGTATCCTGGTCCTTATTCCACCGATACAGGCAGCTTTTAGGCAGGGCTCAGGACATTCAGTCTAGCCTATACGTTGAGTCTCTCTGGGGTGGCCCCTGGGGGATGCATGCTGCCTGCTAGGTCAGCGTCCAAGGTCATTGTGGTGCTTAGCCCAGGGTGTGGCTCACAGAAGGTTGGGTAGGAACATATTTATAATATCTACCCAGGAACATAAAATCTAGTCTATTGTCCTCCTAGGTTCCCTACAATCATTGCTTAGCATCCCTTCCTGATGTGAGGTTGCTTCTCCCCATTCACCCACCATACTCACCAACAGAACTATCAGTGTCTCCTCCAAAATGTAGATGCTCCCCTCCCCTGATCTTAATTTTCTGGCAAGGTTCTTCTTCCAATCCTGTGGGGGCCCATTGATATGTCACAGCCTGTCTCAAAGTTGTACAGCATCAAGTGGGTGATCTTTTCTCTTTTCCCCTCGCTTGAAGGAGTGACCCTAGCCAATGTGTGCTCCAGGTGATTCTTGTCAAATACAAATCAGGGAGGTGATGTATGGTTCATGACCTGTAGGTAGGCCTCTACCCTTTTGGTCAGGAATTAGTCCCTAAGATTTGTTTAATAGGTGTTTCTTTTTATAGCAGTGGACTCATACAATATTTGTCCTTTTGTGATTGACTTACTTCTCTTAGTATAATGGTTTCCAGGTCCTTCCGTGCCATGCGGTGCTTTGTGTTATCACCATTTTTTCAGGGGTGTGTAGTATACCATGTGTGTATGTACTATAGTTTCTTTATCCATTCTTCCACTGTTGGGCATTTGGGCTGCTTCCCCTTTCTTGCTGCTATAAATATGGGAGAGCATACATTCCCTCCTATTTTAACTCTTATTTCCTTGGCATATATGCCTAATAGTGGTATTGCTGAATCATAGGGGGTTTTAATTTCCAGTTGCTTTAAGTATCGCCATATCATTTTCCATAGTGGTTGTATGTATTTACAAGTCTACCAACAATGTATACAAGTTCTGTTCTTTCCACATCCTCTCCAGCATTTTTTTGTTTTCTGCTTCTTTGAATTGGGCTAGAATTGTGGGTGTAAAGTGGTATCTCATGTGGTTTTAATTTGCACCTCCCTGATGGCTAGTGATCTTGAGCATTTTTTCAAGTGTTTGTTAGCCATTTGTACTTCATTTTTGGTGAGCAGTCTGTTCATGTCTTTTCCCCATTTCTTACTTGGGTTACTTCTTATTTTCTTCTTGAGCTATTGTAGAGTTCTGCATATTTTGATAATTAAGTCTTTGTGTGATGTGTTGTTGATAATTTTTTCCCCCAAATGTGGGCTCTCGTTTTACTCTCCTGATGAAGTCTTTTGATGTGCGTGAGTTATCTCTCTCTAATGCATATCCAGCCGCTGCTGCTGAGTGGATTCCAGCTCACAGCGACCCTGAGGAGGGTTGTTTAAGGCTGTAACTCTTTGTGGGAGTAGATAGCCTCCTCTCGGTCCCTCAGAGCGGCTGGTGGGTTTGATTCACTGACCTTGCAGTTAGCAGTCCAGTACTTACTCCGCAGCACCACCAGGGCTCCCCTCGCTACCTAATCACCCTTTCATTTCCAAGGCTTCCTGTTGACACCAGGAAAGACTTGTCTATTGGATCCAAGACGTTTTGCCCCGAATTCCCTAACCATGGGGAAACACTCACCTTCTGCCTGCTCTGTGCCACCCACGACTTAGAAACCCGGCAGCAAGCGTATGTGACATTGTATAAATAGGGAGTTCTAGAATACAGTGTTGTTGGTCAGATAATGTTAACATTTGAAGGATGTGTCTAGGAAGAAGGATGTGTCTAGGAAGGTCATGACAGTTAGTCCGACAACCCAAGGAAGGTGCTTGAAGAGTCTTTAAGAAGAGTCCATTTGAGAAGACTCATTCTGTAAATGGACGTCCTCGGAGCGGATTCTTTGATTCTGAGTAGCCTTTCATTGGATGCGTCCAGTTTCTTGATTCCTTTATGTGCTGAAAGACATTTGAGTTGCTCACACTTTTCACAATAATGAATAGTTTCTTTAAGCTTTCATGTGTAGAAGGTAGTGTGCACCTAAGTCTGCTTTTTTTGGGCATTTCATTGCCTCACTCACCGCGATTCGGTGTCCTAGCAACCCCACAGGGCAGAGCAGAACTCAGAACTGTGTTCTGAGACTGGAACTCTTCACAGGAGTAGAAAGCCTCCTCTTTCTCCTGCACTTTAGAGTAAATAGCTGAAAATGAGATCGCTGATGTTTAACTTTTTAAGAAATGCCCAAAGTCTTTTGCCACAATGATGGTCTTGTTTTGTATTCGTGTCAGATAACGAGATAGTCCATGAGTGAAGAGTAGACATACTGGTAAATATAATTTACAGTGATTTTATTATGAGTCTTGTTGTTCATTTCGGGTGAGTTGGACCCGACTGTGTTCTGTTTTGTCACTGCATGCTATTGGTGCCATCCAGTCAGTTCGGACTCATAGCGACCCTGTGTACAGCAGAACAAACACTGCCCCGTCCTGCAAGCTTCACAATCATTGCTGTGTTTGAGCCCATTGTTGCAGCCACTGTGCCCAGCCATCTGGTTGGAGGTCATCTTTTTCCCTTGTCGCTCTACTTTACTGAGTATAATCTCCTCCTCTAGGGATGAGTCTCTCCTGTTAACATGTCCAAAGTATGGTGATGAAGTCTCACCATTCTACTTCTGAGAAACCTTCTGATTATACTTCTACAGCTTTATTTGTTCTTCTCACAATTCTTGGTTTATTCTTCACCCACATCATAATTCATATGTCAGTTCTTCTTCACGCTTCCTTATCATGGACTGCTAAAAGGGCAAACCAATCT
>NW_022111369.1:80889362-80909008 GCF_000313985.2 Echinops telfairi | reverse complement strand
CCTTTAAGACCCCAGATGCTATATCTTTTTATAGCCAGGCACCATCAGCTTTCTTCACCACATTTGTTTATGCACCCATTTGTCTTCAGTGATCATGTTGGGAAGGTGAGCATTATGGAATGCCAGTTTAGTAGATCAAAGTATTCTTGCATTGAGGGAGTACTTGAATGGAGGCCTAATGTTCATCTGCTACCTTAATACTAAACCTATACATATATGCACATAGATCTATTTCCACATCCTCATATATAAATATGTTTACATATGGATATGCCTTTATTTAGACCTCTGTAAATGCCCTTTGCCTCCTAGTTCTTTCCTCTATTTCCTTTTACTATCCTCTTATCAAGTGACGTTTACAGCAGATTTTAGCAGTCCTATGCAATAAGCCTTTTGATTTTGGAAGTGCTCCTTAGCATACCTCCAAGGCCCATCCCCGGTGACGCACGTGTCCATATTTCATTCATCTGCGTGGTTGGATAGGGAGCTGTGGTGTGTGGGTTAGGTGAGGCTGCCTGCTCCCATAAATATGTACACTTAGGGAAATCCTACCTGGTGTTGCTCTGAGCAAGGTAAGTGACTCTGTGGCAGTAGGTTTTGGGTTATATGTTTGAACAATATTTCATCCTGTGGCTCTATCACATCTATGGGCATTTGGACAAGAAAAAGAAATAGCAGGCATTCAGAATGGGATGGAAGCTGTAAACCTATCTCTATTGAGAAATAGCATATCGTGGGTGTAAAAAATTGTAAGGGATTCCAGGCTAGAGAAACCCCCCAGGACCAATAATGGGAGTGGTGATACCAGGAGGGTGGAGGGAAGGTGAGGTAGAAGGGGGAAACTGATCACAAGGATCTACATATAACACCCTCCCTGGGGGACAGACAGCAGAAAAGTGGGTGAGGAGAGACGTCAGACAGTGTAAGACATGACAAAATAATAATTATAAATTATGAAGGGTTTGTGAATGAGGGTTTGCGGGAGGGGATAAAATGAGCTGATACCAAGGGCTCAAGTAGAAAGCAAACGTTTTGAGAATGATGATGGTAACAAATGTACAAATGTGCTTGACACGATGAGTGAATGTATGGATTGTGATAAGAGTTGTACGAGCCCCCAATAAAATTGATTTTTATAAAATTGTAAGGAATTCATATGAAACAATGAAAGCTAATAAGTAACTTTAGGAAGGTTTCAGGATACAATAGCATGTACAGAATCAATGATACACTGGAAATAAACAATCGTAATGAAGTTAAGAACACAATCCCATTTATGCTGTGTTCTTTCAACAAGAACAAAGTGGACTCCGTCCGTTAATATGCATGAGGTTACGTGCTGACTGATGTTCTAGAACTTTGTGATGTTCTAGTAACCACAGAACCGTACATTTACAGGGTGAATTTTATGATGTGTGAATTGCATCTCAGTTCCAGGGTGAAAAAAGAAAGATCGCTAATAAGCTCTGTGTAGAGGGTGATTAACTCCATAGTTAGGACAGCCTTTTACCATACTGGTATTTGGTTGTTTGGTTGGTGGGTGGGTGGGTTTTTGCTAAGGGGTAAGAGTATATGGGGACCAACCTATGAACATTGGCCAGATGACTAGAAGGTGTGGCCAGTTCTGTCTCACACTGCACCACCGCAGAAGCAATTAGCCATCACAGAAGGGTTCATGGTGATACCTGGAATTTTCACCTCAGATTTAATAAAGGGTTCAGGTAGAAAATGAGGTTTTTTGCATACTACAAGTTACAAACCACCAATGGCTCATGAAAACAATCTAGTGGTTTTTCAATGAAAACAATCAAATTTCTAAAACTCAGACTACATTGCATAGAGTAGGGATTGTTTCATGAGAATCTTGTTTCATACACACACACATGCACATATGCACATATTATTTCACAACATAGAATGTACTTAATGGAGATTGTAGTATTAAACACATCGAGGTGATAAAAAGCAATAGTTAAAAAAAACAAACCCAAAACAAACAAAGGCAATAGTGGTTGGTTATAGCAATAAAAATGTAGCTCTTTTTCTACCATCCAATAGTTATAATATTTTATTTTTTCATTTCAGCCGCAGAGCGACTTCAGCAAATATCCCTTATGCTTCTCCCCGGATATTACGCCTCTCTTTAGCTAAAGGCATGGATCCACACTACCTCCCTCCAAAAAAAGTGAGTGAGCCCACGTGAAAGGAACAGTTCCTGGTCCACTTTGTACATGCTACCCATGTATATCCCCCTGTCCCAAGTGGTCAATTTTTCTGACTACCTTTCCGATGCCTAATGTATCCTTTAGGGTTTGAGTAGAGACAGGATGGGCTGTGGGGGATATAGGAAAAGGGACTTACTCAAGGGATTAGACCTTCCACATTGTGGGAACTAGTGGCGAAGCCTGCGGAAGGTTTTTCCTCTGGCTGGGACTTGGGTTACATGGCTCTGGAACAATACGAGGTGCTGGAGTAGATTCTGAGGAGCATCTGCAGTTCTCTGAAAAGTTTCTAGTTATTTCTTCAGGCAAAGACAGCAACTGCTTGGTCACCCAAAGCTGGCCTTTTGTTTGCCACCCTGGGGAAATACTTTCTTTCAGAAGAATTAATACCAGACTAGCTGCAAGGAGTTGGAGATCAATGATGTCTCAGAAGTCCAACACTTCCAAGATGCTGTTCTACCCCATTTCCCCCTCCTCCCCGTCTATTCCCGCATGTCCCTGGTTTCTGCAGTTCACTACACATCTCACAGAAACTCATGAAATGTCGAGGAAATGTCTCACGAGGTGGTTGGGTGCTGTCCAGTTCAAAATCTGAAGGTCAGGCAGAGGCAAACCAAGTGCAGGGTCCAGAGCCAGGAGGCAAAAATGTCCAAAAGTCACAGTGAGTCTTCTTGCTTCTGCCAAAGCTTAGTCCAGAAGTGGAGGTCTGGCTTTCCAGGTGAGGCCATGTTGTGAGGACAAGGAAACAAAGGATGGTGTCCTAGGTCACAGCCTCTAGTAAGGTAGAGTAGAGGACACCATCAAGAAAACAAAGGGTGGGGTTTGGTTCACACCGTCTACTGAGGGCAGCTCTTAATCCAACCCTAGTCCTATCCATCAGAAGAGAGTGCCCTCAAATATGGGGCCTTAGCCACCGGTGTCTGAAGTTCAGGAGTGTACTAAGACATTAAGGCTAGAAGGGCCTTGGGGATTGACTACAGCTCACCCTGCATGCGATGGAATCCAAGTGTCTCTTTGTAACCCCTGGCAACAGCATCATTTGACTTCCTCCACAGGAAGGCTCTGCAGTAGTTAAAGATTTGAGTTCCCCAGCTTCAGTGGATTCTTTCTATAGAGACTCATTCCAGTTTTCAAGGTCAAGCCTCTCTCAATCATTGCTCTAACTTTAACAGAAGAGAGCGGTCACATTCGGGATACAATTTACACTTCCTTTAAGTTTTCCAGTACACTTAGAAGCAACCAACCCACCCTATTACCCTCGACCGCTCCCTGTCATGGAGGCAGTGCCGACTCATAGTGAGCACGTAGTGCGTTCCCGAGACTGTGACAGGAGTAGAAAGCCCAGTCTTTCTCCTGAGGAGCTGCTGGTGGTTTCAAACTCCTGACCATTCGGATCACAGCCCAATGCATCACCATGATACCACCAAAGCGCCTACTCCATTATTTTCACTAAAATGTGCTCTGGCCATAGCCGCTTGGTCACCCACGTCTTGCTGCTTTTGTTTTGCTACTGCATGCAATGGATTGTGGTTGCTGTTGTTCCGACTCATGTGCAACGGGACAAAACTTCCATGAGGGAGAGGTCAAACAAACATCTACTCTCTATCTTATGATTTGTTTCTCCAGTACCCCACTCCCAAGGTACCATAATGTATTAGTCTGGGTACTTTGGAGAAACAAATCCACGGCGACTCACGTATAAGAGAGCGTTTTATGTAAAGAAAATGTGCATCACGAAAACATCCCAACCCAATGCTGCCCAAGCCCACAAGTCCAACATTAACCCATTAACCCAACACCAGTCCACAAAGTCCTCCACCTCACAAAACAGAGCCAATAATGCCGACTGCAGGAGGAAAGCTGAGTCAGTGAACGTGTAAGCATCTCAGCACTGGCAGGGGTCTCCACACGGCTGCTCCAGCACCCAGGGCTGCATCGGGATAGATCCATGCGGCTTCTCCTTGGGGATGTCTTGTAGGAAATCCATCTTGCAAGCTGAAGCAGGGAACTGCTAAGGCAGCTGCACCCGGATGCAACCATCACAAAACAAGAGACCCGAGAACTAGAAAAGCGAGGCTTCACCACCCATCTATCCCTCCGCCTTTCAATCAACACCACATGTGATTATCGGCCAGGCTGGCACAATTAACTAACTCACGCCTACTCCATTATTTTCACTAAAATGTGCTCTGGCAATGGCAGCTTGGTCACCCACGTCTTGCTGCTTTTGTTTTGCTACTGCATGCAATGGATTGTGGTTGCTGTTGTTCCGACTCATGTGCAAGGGGACAAAACACTTCCTCCTGGGCCTGTTCTAGCCTCACATGGTTATTATGTGTGAGTCCACTGTGGCAGCCACTGGGTCAACCCATCTCACCGAGGGCCTTCCTCGTTTTCGCTGCCCCTTTCTTCACGTTACCAAGCATGATGCTCTTCTCCGGGGACTGGTCTCCTAATCACATGTCCAAAGTATGTGAGATGAAGTCTCACCAGTCTTGCTTCTAAGGAACCTTCTTGTTGGGTGTCCTCCAGGACAGATTTGTTTGATCTTCTGGCAGTCTGTGTAGATTCAACATTCTACATCAACGCCATAATTCAAAGGCATTCTTTCTTCTTCAGCCTTTCTTATTCGTTGTCTAGCTTTTGCATACGGGTGAGGAGACTGAAAATACCACAGCTGCAGTCTTCGCCCCTTGGTTCTCAAGGTGACACTTGGCTTGTCAGCACTTTGAAGAGATGGTTGGCAGCAGGTGCTCCCAACGCAGGACGTCATTTGATTTCTTGACTGCTGCTTCCGTGGATGCTGACTGCGGAGCTAAGTAACAGGAATTTCTTGGGAACTCCAGTTGTTTCTCCATTGACCAGCATGTTGTCTTTGACCCAGTTTTGAGGGGTTTTGTTTTGTTTACATTGAGGTGTAATCGGGCTATAGTCTTTGCCCTTCGTCAGTCCAAGCAATGCTGTGCCCTCTCCGCATCACAGGTTGTTAATGAGTCTTCTTCCAATCTTGATCTACTGTAGTCTTTATAGGGTCCAGCTTCTCAGATTACTCGTCCAGCACAGGTTAAATAAATATGGTGAGAGGGCATAACTCTGACATGCATGTTTCTTTGTTTTATTTATGTTAGGGGGCATACTATAACTTCTACTTCAGTTTATTTTCCTTTCCCGATTAAGTCTCACAGTATCACTTGTTATGCTCGAATAACTGCCTTTTGGTTCCCACAGGTTCTTCATGAACACAATGAAGGGGTTTGGAATTCCCAGTCTTCTCAAAGTTACCCATACTGTTTTTATGATCCTTACAGCTGATTATCTTTGTGTAGCAATAGAACACTAGTAAATGGTTTGTTGTTGTCTTTGTATTCTCTGCTTTTAACCAAGATCTATATGATGTCTTCTGGATCCGGCTGGAATTTCTGGTAGCTGCTTGTCAAGGCACTGCTCCATCCATTTTTGAATTATCTTTAGCAAAATTTTACTTGCATATGACATCAATGATATTGTTAGGTAATTTCTGCATTCTGCTGGGTCACCCTTCTTTGCAATGGCCAGGGTGGCCAGATGACAGTCTTCAGGATTGCTGGACATAGAGCAGTGACGGCTTCCTTCATCATTTGGTTGGAACATTACAATTGGTATTCCATCCATTCCAGGACCTTTGCCTTTTGCTAATGCTGTCAGTGCAGCTTGTACTTCTTGATCATATGCTACCATTGAATCTTGATCACGTTCTACCTCTTGAAACGATTGAACACTGACAAATTCTAGCACCTCTAAATGACCAAGCGCTCACTTTTATTTGGAATGGACACAGATAAGACTTTCTTCCAGTTGGTTGTTCAGGTAGCTATCTTTCAGATCTCTTGGCATACATGAGTGAGAGTTTCCAGTATTGTATCCATTTGTTGAAGCATCTCAATTGCTCATTCCAGCATCACCAGGAGCCCTGTTTTTGCCAATGCCTTCAGTGCTGTTCGGACTTCTTCCTTCGCTACCATAAGTTCTTACTCATATTCTACTTTTAATGATTGGATACTGACCAGTGCGTTTTGGTACAATACCTCTGTGTATTCCTGCCACTTTCTTTTCAGGCTTTTTGTGTAAATCAGGTTTTTGCTCATAGAATCCTCCAGTATTTCAACTCAAGGCTTGAAGCTTTTCTTCTGTTTTTTGAGCTTGGGGACTGCTCAGTACATTCTTCCCTTTTGACTTTCTGACTCCAGGTCTTTTCACATTTCATTGTGTAGGCATCCCATATGCCACTTCACGTTTACTGAAAGGATCCTGAGGAGTCATTTCACCTTTACAAAAGAGGCAAAATGTGAAACCAGTGTTCAGTGTGTGTTTTGCAACAAGCCACCGAAGAAGCAGTGACACCACGTTCCTTCGGCAGCAGTTACACTCAGCTCATCAGCATCAAGCCACTACAAGCTATGAACACCATGTTCGTGCTGTCTTAGTGTTCACGTGTTATTTGTGATGTGAGCGGACCTCTGGGAATGCTCAACATTTTTTCTTACATAGACTTCTCTTTATGCCATTTGGGCTCATAGGAGGCTTAGGACAGCTTTTGTGGGAACTCTCTGTTTTTGGATAGTGGGGGGAACCTTTACTTTGTCTTCTTGAGCCTCCCCCTTTGAAATTTTTTGTTCATCTCTTTTATGTCATAATTTCTTCCATTCACTTTAGCGCCTCTCTGTTTAAGAGCAAGTTTCAGAGTCTCTTCTGACATTCACTCTGTTCTGTCCTTTCTTTCTGTCTTTTCCATGACCTGTTGCTGTCTTTGTGTACGATGCCCTTGATGCCATCCCATGACTCCTCTGGTATTTGGTCATGCCAGGGTCTTTTTTTTAACCACTGATAAGAATATCATGAATACCTTTAAGTCTTAGCTAGAAAACAAATTCTAGACAACCTAGACACAATATGGAGACTCCATCCTTAATGTTTTGCTATATCTGCTGTATACCACACCACCCCCAAACTTAATATTGTAAAAAAAATACAATCATTTTATTATGCTTCAGGATTCCCTGACTCAGACATTCTGCTAAGGCTTGCAAGGATAGCAGAGGCTCCATAATGCTTATAGCCTCTGAGTAAATGGCGTGGAGGCCATATCTAACTTCCTGTAGCTACACAAGGGAGGAGACTTCAACTCCTCACCAACCCTAAGCTGACTGCCACATAGCAAGCCTTTACCCTCCATCCTGCCTTTACCCCATGGGAACACCAGCCATTCCTCCCGAGACACTCTACTTCTCTGCTGGGTTTAATTATCCCTTGCAATGACCACACAGAGCTCACAGACAATATTCATAATTAAGGGGGTTTGCTAGGGGAGGTAACAGGCTTCCGCAAGTCAGGAACAGTAAACAGTAAGCAACACCTTTCCTCAGCCAGCAGCCAAGTCTTTCTCTTCCTGGTCCTCAGCCCATCAGCCACATGCTCCTTTGATCCTGCTGCTGTGGACCAGGAAGGCCACACACTGCTTGCCCTGCCTCACCGCAAGCACTGCTCTGCCCCACTGCTTTGTCTCATGGTAGCCTGGCCTTGGCCTCTGGTCTCTGTGTGACTCCTTTGTTTGATCCTATGGTCTCTAGTGCTCCTGGTTTTAACCCCCATCACTTCAGGCAGCTGGTGGCACATCCTCCTTTATCGTCCCATGAATTCTCAATACCTGATTCCAAAGTGGCTCTCTTACACACAGAAGAATGGCTTTGATGGACATGTGGTTATTGTGTTTTTGCAGGCCATACCCCCAAGGAAACAAAAAGTGGTACTTGGTTCATACCCTCTAGTAAGAGGGATGCTCAGAATATAGCCTACCTTAGTCCTATCTGTTAGCATAACAGAGAACTCTTTCCAAAATGTGATTATAACCTCTGGCATATAGGCTAGAATTTATAATACATCACAAAAGGGATTATGGCTAGAAGGGTCATATTAAGAAGTTTCACTCCACTACAGCCTCATGCAAGGGCTCTTTAATGGCTGGGATGTCTCAAATAGTAGGGGCTAGAATCATCGAGAAGCTCCTTCACACCTCTCTCTGGTGCTAGGCTGGGGTGGTCTGCATGCTGGACTTAGTTTGTTGGGATGATCTATCTGCAGGAGCACTTCATGCAGACTCTCCATGAGCCTCGGACTCCTCTCTGCTTACATGGTAGTTGTTTTCTAAGAAGGTAATGGCATTGGAAACCACATCATGTCACTGCAGGCATACATTCTTGATTGATGCAGTTACAAACCTGGCCAGATTCAGGCGGACAGAGGCACAAACCCTACCTCTCAATGACAGAGTGTCAAAGAATTTATAGTCACTTTTTAAAAAGTGGCCACACCCAATGATGCAAGTCTTTTGGTAGCTTCCAGCTAGCATTTTTCCAGAAAAAAGGAGTCAGAGGAATATATGGTTGGTTTAAGTAGTTAACAGTCAAATTTTACAGTATGGATTTAAAAGTATATTTCTTTCTATGGTTTCTGTATTCAACTTGGTAAGCTTTATTATTTTATTAATCATCCTGGCAGTTTTGACAGTGATTTTTTAAGAGTCCTGAATAATGGTTGGCTCAGTTTCCAAATGTAGAGAATAAAATACTTCCGAACAACAAATGCTGTGTTTGTAAGTACATGGCACTTGATTCCTTTTTAAGTACTTTACACCAACCACCTACGTGACCAGACAAGACCTTATCAAGTATTAAGTGGTTGTTTTAAAATCTAACACATTGAACATAAAGATAGTTGGAAATTGTCATGGAAATGGCCCAACCTATGACTTCACAGAGGGAAGGAGATTCCAATTCAACAGCACAAAGTCTACTCCCAGTGAGGCTGAGGTGAGGCAGGTCTCCATCCTCCAATCTTTTTTTTTTTTTTTAACCATTTGTGACACCAACTGTCCCCCACCCTCACCCCCAGCACCCTCTCCTTCTCCGCTGGGTTAGATAATCCATTGCAATGACAACACAGAGCTCACTGACAGTACTCATGATTCTAGGGCTTATTATGGAAGTTGTAATTTATTATTTCATATTAATTTATTAACATGAATTATTTATTATTTACTGATATGAATTATTTATAATCTGAATTAATTGCTTATGGTTGTAATTTATTATTTCATATTACTTGAATCCACATTCAATGCTCATAAAAGCATCTCAAGTCCTTTGGACCTATTATCAGGATCGACCAGTCCCTGGAGAAGGAAGTCATATTTGGTAAAGTAGAGGGGCCACGAACAACAGGAAGAAGCCCCTTTGACGAGATGGACTGCTACAGTGACTGCAACAGTGGGCTCCGACATCAGAATCACTGTGAGGACGGCGCAGGACTGGGTGGCTGGGCATCAGAAGTGACTCGGTGGCACCTAACCACAGTCCAATGGGAAAAGAACCACTCAAGTTGACTTGTAACATGGCGATGTGGAATATCGCGAACTCAAATGTACAGGGGGTGAAAACAATAAAGAACAAAGCAGAGCCCCCGCCCCTGCTCACAGCCTGGAACCTTCTGCTATGGTGGGGTTGAGCTTTATCTCCTGGCTGAGTTTATCCCTCCACCAGATCAGCAACCCTGTGTATCTCTGAACCAATGTGTTTCTTTCTCATCATTCATTTCACGGCGAAGTTTGGAGAAACTGGTTGGACTCCATATAAACCTGGTTTGGGAAAGACAGACATCGGTGCTTGCAGACATCAGTGATCATGGAGCCCTGTAAGAGGCCCATGGTTTTCCCTGTTGTTGCTGAGAAGTCTGGTCCAGCATTCAGCCCACACTTTGTAACACTGATGCTCACAGGCATTTTGTTTTCCTCCCCTAGATTGGAACGAAGATTCCCCTTTCGACTCTGAGTGCGGTGGCCACTCCAAGGATGGTAGACCTTGCCCACCCAAGGATCAAGATAGAAGGCATGTGCTACGAGACAGGGAAAAGTGAGGTGCCCGTCCGCCCGGTAAGTCACCACGGTCTTGGCAATGACAGCCTCACTTGATGCCTGCTTCATACATTCTCCACAGAGTGCCATCCTTCATCCTCCTCCCATAAGGCAACGCGACACAAAGATACTCTGACGCATGTGATGGCCAAAAGAATTTCGAGCAGATAGTCCACCTGTATTAATACAGCACCTTCTATGTAACAGAGCCTACTTTAGATTTCCACAAACAAGTGGTTCCCTCAAACCACTTTTCTTCTTCTTCTTCTTTTTAAAAAATAATTTTATTGAGGGTTCTTACAGCTCTTTCAACAATCCATACATCCATTGTGCCAAGCACATTTGTACATATGTTGCCACCATCCTTTTCAAAACATTTTCTTTCTTCTTGAGCCCTTGGTATCAGCTCCTCATTTTTCCCTCCCTCCTTCATAAACCCTTGATAATTTATAAAGCATTATTTTCACATCTTACACCGACCACTGTCTCCCTTCACCCACGTTTCTATTGTTTGTCCCCCATATGAGGAGGGGGTGCGGTTTTACGTCGATCATTGTGATGGGTTCCCCCTTGCTCCCCCCACCTTCCCCCTACCGTCATGGTATCACTACTCCCATTATTGTTCTTGAGGGGCTTATCTGTCCTGGATTCCCTGTGTCGAGAGCTCTTATCTGTACTGATGTACATCCTCTGGTCAAGCTGGATTTGTAAGGTAGAATTGGGGTCATGCTAATGGTGGAGAGGAAGCATTAAAGAGCTAGAAGAATGTTGTATGTTTCATTGATGACCTCTTTCATTCTTATGGGAAGAAGACAATAAACATATAAACAAAGATACTAATGGATTAAATCATATATCATAGGGCTATGAAGAAGATAAACTAAGTCCTGTAGGAGAGGGTAATCAGAAAGGCTGAGTTATGCTAATGGTCAGGAAAGAATCTTCGAGCGTGTGATTTTTGAATAGACTTGCATGATGAGAAAGAGGCAGCCGTGCTAAGGGGAGGAAAAGGTTGCCAGGCAGGGCCTGGAAGTGCAAAGGCCCTGAGGTGGAAATACTTGTGCCAGACAGACCTTCCATGGCTGGGCATGTGGTGATGAAGGGAAGACAGTGCAATGAGAGAAATGGAGCAGTGGCCAGCTCTTGTTTTGGGCCTTGTAGGCCATGGTAAGGGATCTAAATGTCATTCTTCATGCAATGGGAAGCCACAGGAAGGTCGCAGGAGTGTGGGAGTGACGTGATATGAGTTAGACTCTAGAAAGGACTTACCTCATAGAGCTGCTAGCTGCTGGGGAGTCAGCCTCCAACTCCATGCACAACCAAAGGAAATGCTCCCTGGTCCTGTGCCATTCCTCGGACCAGTGGTGGTCCAGACCATTTTAATCCATAGGGTTTTCATGGAGTGCCTTTCTCCCTAGGCCGCTGCAGTCTGGAAGCCTTGCTGACCCTTGCTCAGCACCCTAGCAACCTGGGAACCACTACCATGCAAGATTAAAAAATAGTGCAATTTATGATCCATTTGGGGTCTTTGTTTCCACTGTAGGTCTCCTTTGCGGCCACACATGCTTCTGCTAGCCCTCGATTAATGACTCTGGCGAAGAATAAGTCCGTCCATCCAGATTATATACCAGACCGGGAGGCCCAGTGGCCAATATCGTATGCTGCTACCCATTCCCAAGTGTCTCCCCGAGTTCAAGAACTCTCTATTCCAAGTCCGAGGTATGTCAGTTTATAAGGTAGAAAGCGAAATGTTGAGGGGTGTTGGTGAGAGGAGGGCCTAAGAAGGGTGATCAATAGAATTGTAGAAGTACAAAAAATGAAAAGTCAAATGTCTCACATTTTTTATGACAAGTCTATAATCACTCTACCACAAATAAAAAGCAACAATCAAAGGCTTAGTGGACTCGGCATGAAACTCTCTCTAGGGGACTGCACGAAACAAAGGGCCCAGTGACAATCCCACACTCACTCCTAACTGCCTGGTAAGGATTAGCATGGATCCCACCCCCAAAATGTGGGGATGGAGCCAGCCCTCATTTCCCACTTCTCTGTCCTTCCCACCAGCCTTCAGGATTAGGAATGAACTCCCCGGAGCCATGTATAGAATCTCAGACTTACCGCTACAGCTTTCTTACAACCAGAAAGGATGCAAATGAAGTGAGACTGAGGGTGAGACCTAGGAGGCGTTACAGCATGGGGTGAGGGACACACGGCCCACTTTGGAGCATCACCAACCAGGAGCTCCTCCAAGCCTTAGGGCTCGGGCTCTTTATCAGCCTCTGTGCTTTCTACTCCCCTGGAGAGTCACAGTCTCAGAAACTCGCTGGGACTCTTCTTTCCTGTCCCGTAGGTTGGCATGGACGCTATGACTGTGGGTTTGATTTTGTTCATTGTGTGTGTGTGCCTGCCCATGATCTATGCTTCCTGGGTTGAGTTAAGATTGAGCCCCCAGGTGGTCCCTTTTGGTCTGACCACTCCCTGCCCCCAACTCATTCGACTCCAGGGTTGCTGTGGTTCAAAGGAAATGAGAACAGAGGCCGTTGTTTATCTCAAGGAGATGCCACCCATCACTTTATAGGTCTGGATTTGGAATGATTTCTGACCCAGGTCGTTAAGGGAAAGATGTTGCAGAACAAAACACTTCCAGTGTTGTCATTCGTGTAAGAAGAAACAGGAGGTGGGCACCGCAATATTCACGGATGCCTACAGTGTTTCAGAAGCCTCCCAACAAACTATTAGCAGTGGTTGCCTTTGGTGGGCCTAGGGAACTGAGGTGGGAGGAAGACTTTTTATTTTTTGCTAAATAGGCCTTTATACTTTTTCAATGGTTTTGCATCATGGAAATGTATGACCTTTTCCAAATAAATGAGAAAACAAAGACATCTAGCAAGGCAGAGATTGCTCCCCGTTCCTGTTTACTTTTGAGGAGGAATCGCAATTTGTTCTGTTACACGTAAGGGCTAACATCTGAAGAGAACCCGAGAGGAACTGACAATTTTGCCAGCATCTTGACTCAGAGAAAAGGAAGACGTTCGTTTCTATGGAGTGAAAAGATCAGGATGTTTAAGGCTGTGTTTATTTTTAAGAACGCCAAGCTTACCATGAAGTGTAATGAAACTCGTTCTTTGTTCTGTGAGGGACGGAAGGGAAGGGGAGAATAGTTAAGTGCTCAAGACTTTACCTTCCTTGGTGAAGTTTTGATGTGATGGGTGATGAACTTTAAAACCTTGAGTTCTTCAAGTCTCCCAGAGGTCTATCTGCCTTGTTTAGCATTGCCAGGTTAATGAGAAATTTCCAGAACCAGCTTTCTGTTGAAAGAGTACAGACTTTGGAATCTAACAGATATACAAGTCTGGGTCGGAGCATTAAACTGTCCCTGCAGCCTCTCTGAAACTTCATTTCCTTGTCTGTGGAGTTGGGTCATGACATCTTTTTTATAAGGTGCCTTTGAAAATGAAAGTGGGATCATACTCATAGACCTAACACATGCCTGAGTTGGCATCACTCGATGATGACTAAGCACAACAGCACAGAGTGGTGCCTGAGAAATGTTCGCTCCCTTTTCTGCTGACCTCGTTCCAGGCTGACGTCCTCTCCCCTCATCTCAGGTCTCCTGTGCGCACTGCAGCGTTTGAACTGGATGTCTTTAAAGTCAAGCCGGCTGCTATGAAGGCAAAGTGCTCTGCAAGGATCCTGGAGCTGGCACAACCTGTTCGCCGTTAGACACAGAAAGCTCTCCCACTGTTCACCCCCCACCCCCAGCTTTCAGCCCAGTTATGCATCTAGAACACACCGTAGGTGAATGGGTGTCCGGCACTATCGTTTTCATCAGCCCCTCTCCACCCCCAGAAGAATCAAACCAACTCCAGCCCTTCAGGGAAAACCGCTGTTACCATCAAGTCTCAATTGCCGCTGTAGGCTGTAAACGTGTCCTTTAGCAGGTTTGGGAACCCCATCAAGCAATAAAAGCACAAACGATCGCCTGCCTTATGATCCATGCTGTCTGCTCACAAGCGTCTTAGCTGTCTGGTTGCTGGGGCTGACCTGAAGAAAGCGGCCTCCTTAAATTGCATGGTGGCCTGCTCTTTGTTTCCTGGTGAGTTCCTTGTCCCTCGGTCTTGGTTCCTCCAGGAACCCCCAAACCCACATGCTGCCCTGGGGTCAATTCTGACTCATAGACACCCTGTAGGACAGAGGAGCAGGGCCTCATAGAGTTGCCAGGTCTGTTGTCTGCTGATGGGCATTCCGTCACTTAGCCCTCACCTCGCCCAGCAGAACAGCGAGTGGGTTTGAACCCGCAGACCTTTAGGTTAGTCTCGTGAAAATGGCTTGGAGGCCACATCTGACCTCCTCTGGCTTTTCTATTGCCACAAGGCCAGGGCGCAGACGTGCCTCCACCCTCCATCTTTCTCTACCAGATTTTGACACCCCACCGCTCCTCCCTACTACTATGCTGGGTTCAATCATTCCTTGAAAAGGCCACTCAGAACTCACAGATAAAATCCACAAGCAAGGGGGTTTATTAGGGAAGCTAACAAGTTACGACACATCGGGATCAGCAAACAGGATGGATACAATTCTTCTTTTTTTGAAAATCATTTTATTGGGGGCCCATACAACTCTTATCACCATCCATCCATACATCAATGTGTAAAGCACATTTGTTCATTCATTGCCCTCATCATTCTCAAAACATTTGCTCTCCACTTAAGCCTCCGGCATCAGCTCCTCATTTTTCCCCTCCCTCCCTGCTCCCCCCTCCCTCATGAACCCTTGATAATTTATAAATTATTATTTTGTCATATCTTACACTGTCTGACATCTCTCTTCACCCACTTTCCTGTTGTCCATCCCCCAGGGAGGAGGTTATATGTAGAGCCTTGTAATTGGTTCCCCCTTTCCACCCCACCCTCCCTCCACCCTCCCGGTATCGCCACTCTCACCACTGGTCCCGAAGGGATCATACGCCCTGGATTCCCTGTGTTTCCAGTTCCCATCTGTACCAGTGTCCAGGATAGGCCCTCAGCCAACAGCCAAGTCTCTGTTCTGCAACCTCCCAGTCGCGTGGTCCCTTGGCCCATGTCACGTGGTCCAGGAAGGCTCCCTCCCTGGTCTACTTCCGTCTCACAGCTGCTCCTCCCTTGTAGCTCAAGCTCTCCTTGCCTTGGTCTCGGGTCTCAGCGTGGCTCACTGACTCGATCCTGGGGTCCCCATGCCACAGCCTTTGGTGCTTCTGGTCTCCAGCGCTGCCATTCCAGACAGGGCTCTCACACGTGCTCCAGTAGTGGCTCTTCTGACAAACGATCCTGGGATTGTCTGTGAGCTCAAGCTGACTCCCGTACACAGAGAGGAATGGCTCTCATGGAGGTGTGGTTGTGGCCTCTCAGCAGACCATACCTCCCGGGAAACAAAGGGTGTGACTAATTCACACCTCTACTAGGCTAGAGATGTAACCCCACCCTGATTCTGTCCATTAGCATAGCAGGACTACGCTCCCCAAAGCAAGAGTCTGTAACCACAGGCATAGCCGCTAGCATTTATAATACATCACGTGAGGGATGATGGCTACCAGGGCCACATTCATTGACCCCAATCTCACTGGTCCAGTGCTTACCATGGGCCACCAAGGTATCTAGTCTCTTCTAAGTCCTGGAAATGAGATCTTTCGTTCTGGTCCTTTACCAACCACCCCACACTACCAAGAAATAACACTGAAATGGGAAAGCCATTTTGGTTCAACTGGGAAAAAACTGTTTTTTAAATCTCTGCATGAAATGTAGGAAACTGATGATCTTAAATGATCACACCTCTGTTCTTTCAGTCCTACTCAGTGCTGCTTATCACAAATGACAGAGAGTGGGCGTCTTGGGAAGCATTCTGATTCTTGTCCAAATAGCCTATTCTCAGAGTTTTTAGTTCCTTAGTTCACTCGCTCCATGGAACAGCAGGTTACAAATTATACTACTCGTGCTGGTTCATTGTATGCCACCGTGGCCAGGCTGTTGGTGCCTGGGGGGTTTGCCAAGCATTAGACGAGTTGCTTTCCCCTAATGTAATCTGGTCACACTCTATAACACTAATGATTTTATGTAATCAGCCAGTTGAAAGGGGAGTTCCTTAGGACGGACACGCGTGACCTCCCTTCAGGTTATCGATATGAATTTCAGACTTACTCTCTCTAACTCTGCGCTTTTCCCACTGCCTAACCCTGAGGACCCCAGCCTGTAGAAGTCTCCGGTCTGCCACCTGATCTAAGGCTCTGCCCTTGCCGATCTCTCACAGTCCTGTGAGCCAGGAGTAGTCTTAGGGAAAATTGCTGAGAGGTCTGGAATTTTAAGGGTTTGGCTTCACTGAGAAGACGGCGACATTAGAAAATCAGCCCTGTCTGCAGAGCCACCAGAGTCACTGGGAAGATCACACCGTCAACAAGAACCAGGCAGAGGTGAGAAGAAGCCAAAAGGGCAGGCGTCTCTGCAGAACGTGAGCACTGTTCCCGGGACCCGAGTCTGAGTCTCAAAGTCGTGCAAGTGTTTGGAATAACTCTGAAACTATTATCTTCAGAGCTGAAAGGTGTTAGAGGATAAGTGGATGCTTCCTAAAACAAGAAGCCTATATTTACACCACAAATTGGAACTCATTCCAAAGCCTCTTAGAGAAAACACGATAAAAGTAAAGAAAGTTATGAAAAATTAGCATGCAGCTAAAAAAACCCCAAATCCAGACATACACAAAAATCCCACAGCAATTTCATATATTTCTAGGCCTGAAACATCCCTGACCAGGAATAACAGCCTGCTGATGTGCTTTTCCGTTGCTGGAACTTGGACATGTACAAATAGGGTGGCAGGCCATGCTTACAATGGTCTCGAGTTCAAAGAAGCCAAGAAAACCACTTTGACAGATTAATGAGTTCTCTCTCTAAGGCCTTCGGTAAAGGAAATAATCAGTGTTATGGAGTGCGTTAATATCACCAGATATATGTCTACATATATAAATACATACTCAAAATGCTTTCATTGGGATGGTTTTCCCTCATGTTGATTCTGGGTGCATTTAGTGCTCCCCAAACTAAACATATACAGTGCCCCTGTCCCTACTAGGCAGCCTTCCTTGAGCTGCCCCCCACCCTCATTTCCAATCTGGAGCCAAGCCCTTTTGGCCTATTGAGCTCTCCTTCTCCCACAACTGCCTGTGCATCTCGGCCAACTTCTAGAGATGGTGGCTGACACCCTCGTGATAGCAAGTGCTGACTAATCCCCTGTTATGAATTGGGTGGTCTTCATTGCTTCCATCACAGTGAACCCTACACGGATGTAGGGCCCCTGGGGTTGGGGGAGGACCAGACGTGGAGGGTGGGGAAGCACGTGTTCAGGTTTTGGACATGCAGACTCGAGGATGGCTTTGAGACACACGGCAAGGAGAGGACAGGGCGCTCTGTGGACACAGTGCACATTGTGATGTTCATGGCCTTTCTGGGGTCTTTCCTCCGTAACAAGTGCAATGGATGTCGCCTTGTTAGGTGTTGCCAAGTGGATTTTGACTCCTAGTGACCTCATGGGACAGAGTAGGATTGCTCCATGGGGGTTCCTAGGCTCCAGTCTTCACAGGACTAGAAGCCCTGGTGGCATCGTGGTTCTGCGTTAGGTGGCTTACTGCAAGGTCAGCAGATGGAAGCCACCAGTTGCTATGAGGGAGACTGGACTTTCTACTGCTGTCAAGAGGAACCGCTTCAGAAACGTAAAGGGACAGTTCCACTCTGTCCTGTGGGTTCACTATGAGCTGGTATCAATTTGATGCTTGTTTTTCTTTTGACTCCTCACTGGACTAGATCCCCAGGTCTGGGGATGGGTTTGTACTGTAACCTGGTGGCTGGCAGCCCAGCGAGTAACCACGACCCCACCAGAGCTCCCTCTTCCCAGACAGATCGTAGGAATCGTATGGAATACAATTACTTTTTATAACTGCATTGGTGTGAAGATGGACATATTAAAACGATATACTTTTTTCTTTTATCTTTTCATATTTATGAAATACAACTTTTTTTGGCAAACCCTTGAAAATACTATGTGCCCTAGACCCTGAAGAAGCCAACCTTGGCCAGGTAGACAGCTGTTACATGGTTCTGTACTTGAGAGGTAGCCCTTGGCTGCTGCAAGTGGTTAACACACTTGACTGCTAATCAAAAGACTGGAAGTGGAGCTCACCCGGATATGGAAGAGAGCGCTGGAGAGCTGTTTTCTGAAGAACCAGCCATGGAAAGCCCTGGGGGGCGAATTCTGTTTTGAGGCCCATGAAGTTTCTCACAATCTAACTCACTTCAGTGGGAACTGGGCCCTCAGAAAGGAGACCTGACAGTGACATCGCTTGGAGACAGAAGTGTGTGAGCCTTCTTTCTCTCTTAGGCGGTGAGTAAAGCCATGGATGAGAGAGGAAGGGGCTGTGAAAATTTGCTGTTAATGATAAAGTATTTAGGGCTGGTATTGGTATTCTGGTTATGTTTTTTAAAAACTGTTCTTTTCGATACGCCCCGAAACCTTTATGAGTAAAATGCATTACGCGGGCTTGCGTCACAGTAATCCGGACAGGGAGTTGACAAGGCTGCAGTGCGTGACGGCGAGACTTCATCTCACATACTTTGGACATGTTTTCAGGAGACACCAGGTAATAAAATTGTCCCAATACAATACCATTCATGTGATGTTGCCACTAAAATGAGGGAAAATACATTTATAAGTAAAAGAATCCAACACAAAAGCTCGTTGCTGAGTCCGTTCTGAGTCCTTGCAACCCCATGCATGCCAGATCAAAGCACTTCGGGTCCTGTGCCATCTTTACAATTGTTCCTTGTTTGAGCACGTTGTTGTGGCCACTGTGTCCATCCATCGCATTGAGGGTCTTCCGGTTTCCCCCACCCTCTACTTTACCCAGCATGAGGTCCTTCTCCAAGAAATGGTCTCTCCTGACAACATGTCCAAAGTACATGAGGCAAAGTCTCACCATCTTTGCTTCTAAGGAGCCTCTGGTTGTACTTCTTCTTCCAAGGCAGGCCTGTTTGTTGGTCTGGAAGTCCATGATACTTAAACTATTCTTCTCCAGTACCATAATTCAAATACAAGTTGAGTTGGATAACATTTTATGAATAAGGTCAATGAACCAAATTATACTGTGCTACTAATTTAGGAGGCATTCCTATGGGATTAAAAAAGAAAAAGAAAGAACATTAAAACAAAACTATGTTCCAAATGGTTATAGATTTATGTGCTCCAAGAATGCATCCCTAATGTTTTCTGTGGGAAAATGTGTTGAATTATGAGAGAGTTTTGGAACTTGTTTCTTTTTAAAAAAATCATTTTATTAGGGGCTCATACAACTCTTATCACAACCCATACATATATCAATCATGTAAAGCACATTTGTACATTTATTGCCCTCATTATTCTCAAAACATTTGCTCTCCACTTAAGCCCCTGGCATCAGCT
>NW_022111369.1:80878661-80889021 GCF_000313985.2 Echinops telfairi | reverse complement strand
GGGAGCATTTAGGAACTAGAGGAAAGTTGTATGTTTCATCGTTGCTACATCGCACCCTGACTGGCTCATCTCCTCCCTTTTTTCTTGATTAAAATATGATACTCTGTTGAAAAGAATGCAAGTAGTCTAAAGTTGCGGGTGGCAGGGGGGGGGCGGAGGATGGTATGGGGTGTGGGTGGGAAGGGGCAATAGCTGGACATCGTTAAGTTCACGACTAAAGAATCAAAGTGTAATTCAGTGCCAGTTCATGTAGAAGAGCTCACATTTGAGCAAAAATTTCTGAACCATAGGGCAATTCATCCTACAAGATCATGACAACTCTGTGTGATGGGTTGAATTGTGTCCCCACAACATGTATGCTGTATTGTAACTCCTAACCCATACATCTTTGGCTATAATCCCATTTGGGAATAGGTTGGTTTTGATAGGTTAAAGAGGCAGGATGAGTGTGGGGTGTGCGGTGAGTCTATCTGTTTCCAGCCAGAAAAGAGATCCCAGAGCATGGGAGAAGCCGAGATGCTGGAAGCTCGAGGTCAAACCACAGGACGCCGGTCAGGCTTGGAGCTGGGCTCTTCCATGGCTCCATTTCAACCGAACGGTCGACAGGGCTCTCAGGAGAGCACTAACCCTGGGCGCACGCACACTTTAGAACAAGCGACACAAGTCCAAAGGACAGCTTTTGTCCAAAGACAGAGTCCAGAAGGATCAGGAGAGGAGGAAGGGAGAGAGGACAAGCCGGGAGGAAGAGGGATGAGGGTTGCGACATTGTGGGGATGGAAATCAAGGACACCAGACTAAAGATGTACGGATTATTGGAGTGAAAAACCCAATTGCGCTGCAAACCTGCACCCAGCTCAGAATGAAAAGTTGTTCGTTTTTTTTAAAAAAAAGATCTTCCAGGAGCAGAAGCTGGAAATAGAGAAAGACCTTCCTCAGAGCCACAGGGGGAGAAAAAACTTCCCTGGAACTGGTCCCTCGAATTTAGGCTTCTAGCATCCTAAATTGTGAAAAATTAATTCTGTTTGTTAAAGCCATCAACTTGGGCTGCTATCCAAAAGGTCGGCAGTTTGAAACCACCTGCCTCTCTGCAGGAGAAAGACGCTGCTTTGGAAGCCCACCGGGGTAATTCGACCCTGTCCCACATGGTCACGATAGACTCCGTGGCGGGGAGTTCGGGTTGAGAGCCCTGAGACCATGAGGCGATTCATCCTGAAACATTACGGCAAGTGTGTGGATTCTGCTTGTGCATGGACATGTAAAGCAATGGTCATTGGAAACAATTAGAATTCGCGACAGTATGCACCGTGGTTGCATCTTGGGAAAACCAACCGTATACTGATAGAGATGGGGGCTTAATGTCACTTTATGTAACTGGGGCTTAACCGAGTGGAGCCTCTGTCTCCCCAGAGTTGTTTTCGTGGATGATCAAAGAACACGGGTGTTGGGGAGACAGAGTGCAGTCGTGCGTTCTTGGAGAAGTCTTGACTCATCACCCCAAACCAGGCCAGAACACGCTTGCAGTTCTTGAACTAAAGAGGTGCATTCTTTGTTTGTTAGGATAGGACCAATGAACATGCCTTGTGGCCCCTGCCAAAACCAGCTTTCTCGTGTTGTTGAATACCACGCACGTCAAGTCCATGTACTCAGAGGGATGTATTTCACCTTTCTAAAAAAATAAAAAAAAATTTTTTTTTCATTTCACCATTTAAAGGAGCTCGAAATCTCCCTGTTTCTTTAATTAAGCCAAGGTTGTATCTCAGCAATCCTCACCGCCACCACAAGCATACATGAAGTTTTTTTTTAACAAAGTACATTATTGTTAGTATCTTGTTGATCAGCAATAACAGACTAATCCTTTTCCAGAATACTGCTTTTGCCCAAGCTGAGACCCAGAGGTTAATGTTCTCCCTGAGATGCAAGGATCCAATGTGTAATTCAAATAAAGCCTTCACAATCAGCCCCCATCTCCTTCAGCCTGGGTATACACACACACACACACACACACACACACACACACACACACACACACACGCTTCTCCCTCCTACCGAACTGTGAGCATAAACCCAGGTCTATCAAATACATGGCTTTATTTGTTCCCTGTGCTGGCTTGCTCTCTGACTGGGAGCCTTGTTTCACTGAATGGTGGAAAAGATAACCTCACAGGTTTTCTGGGTTCCAAGATCCTCAGAAGTGCCAAGTTGTTGGGGGTGAGGTAAGAGCAGGGTGGGGAGGAGGGTCTTGGTCTGCACAGGTGACTGCTCAGACATGTTATTTCTTTCCGTTCCAGGGCTCTCCTCAGCTCCCCCACCCAGCCCTCTGATCTTTGCCAGCCTCCAACGGGGCCAGGCTGTCAGCGAGCCTGTCTGCCCAGTGCTCTCTGGGATTTTCTTTTCTACCTGGTAACCAGCTGCCAAGCTGGACACAGACCCTTTCTGCTCCCAGAACCCAAGACCCCTCATTTCTGCTCCTTTAGTCCCACCCTGGAAAGCTTTTTCAAGTCCAGGGTTCTCTTTCTTTAATCTCCTCCCCAGCGGCCCACCCCTAGAATCCCCTGAGGGCTGCAGCTTTAGGAAACGGAGCAAAACAACTTGCAGAAGCTACCCGCCTCCTTCCTGCTTCATCCTTCCGGAGGCGCTGAGCAAAGAGCCGGCCAGGGCTGGGGCGAGGGAAAGCAGCTCTCCGGAGTGAAGAGGGAGACGTGTGTAAGATGTCAAACACGACTGGGGGCCATCTACTTTATTCACGTGTGAAGTTTTGTCCCCGCGTGACAGTGAGCTCTGTGAAAGCCAGCACCTTTGTGAGGCAGAGAGGGAAACACATCTTTCTCATAGAAACAGGTACGAGGGCCCTGGTCTCCGGCTCACTGCCATCAAGGCGATGCTGACTCCTGGCGACCCTGTAGGACGGCAGAGCAGCCTCTGGGAGTGTCTGAGACTAATTGTTTACAGGAGTAGAAGCCCCATCTTTCTCCTGAGGAGCTGCTGGTGGTTTCGAACTGCCAACCTTGAGGATCGCAGCCCAATGCGTCACCACTACATGAGCAGCGTTCCTAGGGAAGTGGTCCCAAACCCCAAACTCGCTGCCATGGAGTCAATGCTGACTCCCAGCGACTCTGTGGGTTTCTGAGACTAAACGGTTTATGGGAGTAGAAAGCCCAGTGTTTCTGTCGACTTGCTTCTGTGTGGGCTGTGGAAAGAGAACCCTCGTCATTCTCCACTCGGTCAAGCTAGGAGTCCAGAGCTGCAGACTTTATGTCACTCTGTGATTCCCGCTAGCTGGGTTGAAGAGTCAGGGAGGTGCCATGGTGCTGGAGAACGGAGAAGGCTGAGCTCACGTGGTTATTTTCAGTTCAGTCTTTGCTCCAGCTGTCCCGTCTCCTGACACTCTCTGCGTAGACTGCCCCGGGCAGAAGGTATTCTCCTCAGTGGCCACTGTCCTACGCCTTGTCACGGCCTTTAGACTGTAAATGTCTCTGTTCCTCTAGCACAGGGTTGGAAAACTTGAGACAGAAGAGCCAATCCTGTCCCTCACCATAATTAAAAATGATTAAAAAATTATTCGGGAGCCATAAATATATTTTTTTGACAAAAATGGAATCACCATTATCTGAATGACATGCGTACAACTTTTCAATTTCATGTCAGAGCCACATGTACGCACCTGAAAGGGCCGCCCGCACATGGCCCGAGAACCACAATTTGCCAACCGCTGCTGGAGCAGGTCCCTGGTACATGGGGTCTGTCCTCAAGCCCTGGTGAGGCAGTCGTTAAGGCTCAAGTGCTCCCTGCCAGCTACTTGTTGTGGTTGCTAGGTGCCATAGGACCCGTCCTAGGTGCAGAGCGACCTATGCCCAACAGAAGGAAACCCTGCCGATCCTGCCTCTCAATGGTTGCAGCCGCCATGTCAATCCGACTCCTCGAGAGCCTTCCTCTTTCCACTGCCCTTCTACGAGGCGCTTCAGCAGGGGCTGGGCTCTCCTGACCACATGGCCAGCGGACGGAAGACCAAGCCCTCCTTGCCTCTAAGGTGCACCGGGCCGAACTTCTTCCAAGACAGACGGGTTTGTCCGTTTGGCAGGCCACAGTACGTCCAGTATTCTTTGCCAGCACCGCGTTCAAACACATCGATTCTTCACTAGCTGTTTCGCTACTGCACGAGCTGCCATGCAGGATTTATAGCATCCGAAACCCGCTGCGGGGCCTTTCTGAGTTGAACCGGACTCATCAGCAAAGGGCTTGTTTTGCTTTGGTACTAACCAAAAGGTGGTGGCACTCTGCCAGCGGTGCCGTGGGAGAAAGCCCTGGCGATCTGCTTCCCGAAAGAGTGCAGCCACTTAAATGCTATGGAGCATTTCTAAGTATAGCACAGAGTCATCCCAGACAGAATTGATGGCAACCCATTGGTTTGGGGTGTATCCCTCTAGTGGAGCCCCTGGGTGCGCATGGTAATGGACAGGATGCCCCGGAAGGAGGGCCTAGCAACTGCTTCCAAAGGGACCAGCCACGGAGGCCTGGCAGGGCACAATTCGACTCTTGAACAGGAGATGGGGTGGCCGTGAGTCCGGGTGATGCAACAAGAAGTGCGTTGTGCCCCTAGCGCTTATCTACAGACTGGGGGCGGGGGAGGGAGGGCTGTCATCTTAACCTCACTGGGTCAAGATAAACTGTCTGGACATCTGGCCTCCTGCCACCAGCTGGAAACAGAACACAAGACTCCTGGAGCGATCACCTCCCCACACCCTCACTGACACTCCCACCCCTCTGCTTCCGTGGCTCGGTGGGTGGGGGGAAGGATGGGAGGGGGCAAGCCTTGATCTCAGAAATGTGGCGAAAACAAGGGCCTGCTGAGATGCCTCCCCCCAGGCTGAGCTCCTCCTGGTCTGACTCAGCAGGAGAAGGCCAAGACTCTCCTTCCAACTCATCTGAGCTTCGCCTTGATCCCTACTCCAAGTTCAATGCTGCAGATGAAGACAGACGTGGGGCCCATTGCATGGGCTACGGTGGCAGTAGGGACCCTTGGGAGCCAAGGCTGGATGCTGAGCAGACTGACTGTGAGAGCAGGGGGGAGGTCTCACAAATCCCTGCCCCCAAGGCCCGGCCCTATGTTGGGCCCTGAGTGGACATGGAGTCAGGGAGGGCTGTCCTGAAATGAGACTGCATCTCGTCCCTATTTGTGGAAACTTAGTCCACCGATGGTAGTATCCCCAAACGAGGAGACCCTGGGGCGTGATGAAGTGCTCAGCTAACAACCAAGCAGTTGGTGGTTCAAAGCCATTCAGAGGGTCCTTGGAAGAAATGCCTGGGCTGCTGCGGAAAGGTCACCGCTTTGAAGACCCTGTGGAACTGTTCTCTGAACCCCGGGATGGGGTCACCCGCAGTCAGGAGTCACGGGACAGCCAACGCCTTGTGTTTTCAGTATAAACACCTCTCGGGTGCTGACGAAAGATAAAGCGGTCTCGTGAATGGAAACATAAGCTTGTTGTGTTCACAGACTCCTTGTCGTTTTCTCCTCCCCGCCCCCACCAGCCATGCACTGCGGCATTCGTGCGCAGTGAGAGCAGGGCGCAGGGTCCCTTCCCATGGTCAGAGCAGACACGCTTGTGCTTTTATGGAATAAGCATTTTGCAGCAGAACTCCTCGGGCACCAGGGAATTCCCCCGAGAGAATATGAAAGGAATGACAGTGCTGGCCAGAGCAGGAATACCAGAGGCTTGCGCAGCTCCTGGCCGGCGCTCAGCTCCGAGCAAAATCAACCCACTCTCAGGCTGGTGTCCCCTTAGACCGGACTGGCTGCGGCTTTGTCTGCCAGATGGCGTCGGGCAAAGTCCCCCACGGATGACCCTGATTTAGACTCAGCTCACGCCACAGACAGGGACAGTGGGTTTCCATGGCAGAATCCTCCCTTCCCTGCGGCTGTCTTGACCAGTGCACCTCATGCACAGTCGCCACCCATCTGTCGGTGGAGCTGCGACACGGAATAGCTGAGCTCCCAGACTCAGAGGAAGTAGGAAGAACGGCCCGGAGATCTATACCTGACAAACTGCAGCCAATGAAATCCCTATGGATTACAATGTCTCCTGTCGATCATGCTGGGTCTCAGTGGTAGGAGACAGATCCGTGGCTCAACCTTCTCTGGGCATTAACAAATCCTGCTGTGCAGACCCAGGGAATTGGAATCAGTGCCTTGGGATCCAGGCCTCAGTGGAAATCCAATGTGCAGCCAAGGCTGAGTACCACCGACGCACAGGCTCAAGGCTCCTCAGCAGTTTGGGACCTGGTCCCTCCTGGTCCAGTATCTTTCTATGAACAGGGACTGGCAAAGAGAAGGCACACCTCAATGACAGACTCTACTTTCAGGTTGCTCTGGCTCCTTAAAACCCACTGCCATGAAGTCGACTTCGACCCCTAGTGACCCTGCTGGATAGAGAAGAACGTCCCCGAGGGTCTCCAAGACTACAGCTCTTTCAGGGAGCAGGCAATCAGACCCTCTGATCTGATAGTTAGTACCCCAATGCTGCACCCACAGTGTCACTGGGACGCCTATGTGGCTCTTTAATCTCTCCTAATTCACCTAGTTTTCCTTTTCGTGGGTGACGCAGGGTGTTCCCTAGGTGGCAAAAAGTGTTGGCACAGGATCGGTCATCTCAAGGTTGTCCCATGGTGGAAAAGGCCTGGCCACCTGCCTCTGTGTTGTTGTTGTTGTTGTTGTGTGTCACCGAGGCGGCTCCAGCTCACAGCAGACGGAAACTCGGCCTGGCCCTGTGCCACCCTCACAATTGTTACATTTGATCCCATTGTTACAGCCACTGTGTCAATCCACCCCATCGAGGGTCTTCCTCTTGCTGGTGGACCCTCACCTCAAGCGTGATGCCTTTACCGGGGAGGCTCTCTCCTGGGCACATGTCCAAGGTACATGAGATGAGGTCTCATCCTCCACACTAAGGAGCGGTGCTTCCTCCGAGACAGAGCTGTTCGTCCTTCCGGCAGCCTGTCACACTGGCCAGCAGCCTTAGCCAGCACTGTCAGAGGACAGCCACAAACAGCCCTCAGAGCAGTTCTTCTCTGGACCACAGCACATGAGGGGTTGCACGAGTCACAGCTCCAAGGCCGCTAAACAAAGCAGCCCCAGACTGCTCGGCACGGGAGGGGGACGTGCTACACTCTACAGCTTATCCTCATGAGGAGTTTGCTGTGATTCAACGCTGGGCACAGAACCATTTGTTCCACTTCGGAACAAACATCACATTCTGTCCAAATCGGTTGGCACTTCTGCTCTGGAGAGCCTGGATTTGATCCTGTGTGAAGTTTGGAGGGAAAATGAAGGATACAGAGAAGGATTTGAGGCTAGCACTTGAACATGGTCTCTTCCATCTCTCTCAGCTGGCTGTTCCTCTCTTGTTGGTGGACTGCCCTGAGTCCGGCCCTCCCAGCACTTTGGCCTCTGGTATCCCACTTCCATCCCGGCTCATAGCTCACCGAGTGGCCTTGGCCGCCACAGCCGCAGCCCCTAGCTGGGTTTTGTCCCACAGTGAATTTAATGAAACCCATCTAGCTAAGTTGGAACCTTTCCCCCGCATCATGTATCTCCAGGAGCTGCGGCTGATGTGTGCAAGAAGCAGAAATGAGAAGTTTTAAAGAGTCCTAGAATTAAATAAGGTAAAGGCACAAACTTATGTGCAGACTGCAGTGAATTTTTTTTTCAATTAGCAATAATCACGCCTCAGGTAAACCTCATTGGCTATGATATTGCCACTGCGCAAAGCTTCAGTGAATTTTTTTATTGCCTTAATTCATTTTTATTTGTTTTCCTTTTATTATTTAATTTAAAAAATCATTTTATTGGAAGCTCATACAACTCATCACAATCCATACATACATCAATTGTTTTTTTTAATCATTTTATTGGAGGCTCATACAACTCTTATTACAATCCATACATATATCAATTGTGTAAAGCACATTTGTACATTTATTTCCCTCATCATTCTCAAAACATTTCCTCTCCACTTAAGCCCCTGGCATCAGCTCCTCATTTTTCCCCTCCCTCATCGCTCCCCCCTCCCTCATGAACCCTTGATAATTTATAAATTATTATTTTGTCATATCTTATACTGTCCGACATCTCCCTTCACCCACTTTTCTGTTGTCCATCCTCCAGGGAGGAGGTTATATGTAGATCCTTGTAATCGATTCCCCCTCTCTACCCCACCTTCCCTCTACCCTCCTGGTGTCGCCACTCTCACCTCAGTGAATTTGTTTACACCTATGCATCTATGTAAACACTAGCCAGATCAAGATTGGGACATTTCCATCTTCCCAGAAGGTTTTCCTCACACCCTTCCTAGCTCCATAGCTCCCAGCACACTGCCCTCGCCTCCCGCGCAGTCAGCCCTGCTCAGAATTCAATCACACGAGCAGGTGGTGCCACGCTGCATATGGCTTCTTGGGCTGGGCATCATGTTTTTCAGGCTCGTCTCTGGAGTTCCACACATTGAACTGTTCTTGGACCATCGCTGCATCCCTCACTCTCACTGCCCTTGAGACAAGGCTGGTTCACAGTGACCCTCTAGGACGGGGTCGAGCTGCCCCTGTGAGTTTCTCTTTATGAGAGTAGAGAGCCCGGTCTTTCTTCCCAGAGGCAACTGGTGGTTTTGAACTGCTTACCTTGCAATTACCAGCCCAAGGCGTAACCACTGCTGCGCCCTGCGGTCTGCATGGTATTCCATTGTGTAACTCACTTGTCTGTTCCCCTGTTGCTGGTTCTGTGCAACTGTTCACTATTAGAAGCAAAGCTGCTACGAAGATGGTTGCGCCCACGTTAGGGTTAGCTGTCTGCCCAGGGATTGGGGTGACTTGGTCATCAGGGAGGTGTGCTGGTTTTGTTCTCCTGCACGCCGGGTCGCCGTGAGTCAGAACCAGCTCCGTGGCACCTCACAGCAAGCACGACAGGAGAGGTGGACGTTCAGCTTCGGGTGGTACAGTCACAGGCGACATGGTCGTATCATCTACACTCCTCCCAACCGGGAGGTTTCCACGAGCATTTCTGGGGCTGCAAAGGAAGTCAGCAGTTGTCTTAACCGTGGCCACGCTCCTGGCAGCATGGTGTGTGCAAGGGCCTGTCAGATACGGAAGCAGCAGTGCGTGCAGCTGAAGCATAAAAGGGAACTAGTAAGGACGGAGGGCCGAGTGGGCGCTTGTCACTCTCCTCCTTCTCGCTTCCAGTCACAACAGGAAAGAAACCCTGAAGACTCTTTTATAAGCAGCGTCCTAGCACAGGCATTAGAAGGGGTCTGGTGGCATAGTGGTTACACGTTGGGCTGCGATCCGCGTGGTTAGCTGTTCAACACCACCGGCAGCTACGTGAGAGAAAGGCTGGGCTTTTTACTCCCATAAGCATTACAGTCTGGGAGACTCACAGGGCGTCGCTGTGAGTCAGCGTTGATGTGATGGCAACAAGCACAGACGTTACGTCATTTATAGGAAGAAAGGATTTGGTTGCAAGGGAGATGTTAAAAATATATTTTCAATAACTTATTGAACAGCCGTGCAATGAATTAAACTGTGCTCCCCCGGTATGGGTTGTGGTGCAGTAGTTATGCACTGCCCGCCGCTCAAAGGCAGAGAGATGAGGCTTCCTACTCCTGTAAAGAGTTACAAGTCCACAGGGCAGTCGCCATGGGTTAAAACGGACTTGAAGGCAGTGAGGGTTTTGTGCTTTCTTTTAACACGTGTTGGTCGGGAAAAGATGAAGCTTTCCAGCCCCATAAAAATTTAGAGTCTCAGAAACCCACAGGGGCAGTTCTACAGTTATAGGGTGGAAATGAGTTCAAGTTCAACTTGACGATAGAGTTTTGAGTGAGCAGCATGTGTTGGGATCTTAACCACCATCCCTGTGATCCCGTGTGGCATTAGAACTTTCTATGCTATGTCAGCAAAGGCCCGTAGTGCTAGGCGAGCCTTAACTCGGGGTCCTCAAACGTCTTAAACGGGGCCAGTTCACTGTCCCTCAGACCCGTTGGAGGGCTGGACTATACTTAAAAAAACTATGAACAAATTCCTATGCACACTGCACATATCTTTTTTTTCCCTGTTCAATGAACTTTTAATCTTAAATAATTTCTTGACAGATTTTTACAATAAATCCAAGATGGAGTTTTTTTCTCTCCCTCCATCCTTTTTATTTTTGGCCTTTTAAAAAAATCATTTTGTTGGGGTAACATATCTTATTTTGAAGTAAAAAAACAAACGAGGCAAAAACATCGGGCGGGCTGGATAAATGTCCTCGGCGGGCCGCATGTGACCCACGGACCGTAGTTTGAGGACACCTGCTTTAAACCCAGGGAGAATTACCCAAAAAGCA
>NW_022111369.1:80867639-80876083 GCF_000313985.2 Echinops telfairi | reverse complement strand
GGAGCGTGGAGGGAGGGGAAAAATGAGGAGCTGATACCAAGGGCTCAAGTAGAAAGCAGGTGTTTTGAGAATGATGATGGCAACATATGTACGAATGTGCTGGACACAAATGATGTATGTACGGATTGTGAAAAGAGTTGTATGAGCCCCTAATAGAATGATTTAAAAAACACCCCAAATCAAACTCACTGTCATAGCAAAACCCCCTGTGGGTTTCCAAGACTGTAAACTCTTGACAGGAGTAGAAAGCCCCATTTTTCTCCTGCCAAGAGGCTGGTGGTTTTGAACTGCTGCCTTGTGGTTAGTGGCCCAATGCGTAACCAGTACACCACCAGTACTCTTAAGCACAGGCTTATTTGTGCTTACTTCAATTTCCTATGGGCTTCACCACTTCAAGGCTGCAAAAAACATGAAAATGTTTACTACAGATTGATGTCAACACAAATAAACCTGTGTTTACCTTGATCCAAACTCATCTCAACCTAATCACTTCTGAGTTATTGATGATTAAACATAAAGTATGCACAAGCAGGGGAAGATAGCTGCTATGTGAAGACGGGTGTGGTTACATAATTTCATGTCAACTTGATAAATAAGTGTAGGGGTGGAGTCTAGCCTGTTAATCAGATCACAGCCTAATGATACCTCCTTGTGGGCATGGCCTTCTCATGAGGATTCTGGGAACTTCTGCTTTTCCTCCTTAGAGGTGGACCACACACTCTCTGCTTCACTTTCCTGTTGACAAACCATGTGCAACCACCCTGAGACTTGAGACCTGTGCCAGCCCTGTGATGCTTCCATTGCCATTGGATCCACAAGACTTTTCACCCACCAACTTTGCCTGTGATCTTCCTGCATTCTGCATCAGCACATGTGGCTGCGTGAGTCTGAAGAGAAAGCTATGAACTAGTAGTGGACTTAGGGGCTAATATCAGACTTACGGACTTTATCAGGACTGGGCGGAGATGTTTTCTTGTTACACAAGCTCTTTCTTATACAGATATGAGTGTCTCTGAATTTGTTTCTCTAGTCAATCTGGCTGAACCCAACAGGACAGAAGCTGAGTCAGGGCCCTCAATTCAGACCTTGAGCCTCTTGAATTGTCAGAAAATGCATTTCTGCTCCTTAAACTCACCCACGTGTGGCGTGTCTGCTCCAGCCACACTAGAAACAGCACCTAACCATGTCATTGTTGCTGTCAGGTGCCATCGAGCCGGTTCTGACCCACAGTGACATTGTGCACCATAGAACGAAACAGTGCCCCGTCCTGCGCCAGCCTCACAATTGCCCTGTGCTTGAGCCCATGGTTGCAGCCGCTGTGTGAATCCATCTCATCGAGGGCCTTCTCTGTTCGCTGCCCCTCCTCCACTTGACCAAACATGATAGCCTCTCCAGGGACTGGTCTCTCCTGACAACCTGTCCCAAGTACGTCGCAGCCCAGGCACTTTCAATGGCCTTCGCCAGCACCACAATTCAAATGCACCAGTTCTTCTACGGTCTTCCTGATTCACTGTCCCACTTTCACATGGAGACGAGGCAGCTGAAAACAAGCCACAGTACAAAGGAATCAGGCAGGGTGGGTAACGAGGTTTCTCACACTTCACTCAGCACCATGTCTTGTTGTTACGTGATGTCGATTTGGTTCCAACCCATCGTGAATGTCCAATAAACCAATGCAAAACGCAAGGCCATAGCATCGATGCCGACTCTTGGTGACCCTACAGACAGGGTAGAACTGCCCCTGGGAGCTTGCCAGACTACAGCTCATTACAGGAGTAGAAAGCCCTGTCTTTCCCCCAAGGGGCAGCTTGTGGTTTCAAACTGCTGACTCTGCAGTTAGCAGTCCAACCACCTTGCCACCAGGACTCCTGAGTGTGGACAATAGAAGGAAATCATGCTTGGTTTGTGCCGTTTTCAAAATGATTGTTAAGTTCCAGACCATTCTTGCAGCCACTATGTCAGTCTCTCGGGTGGAGCCTCTTCCTCTTTCGTATGATCCCTCTTCTTTACCAGGGACTGGTATCTCCTGATACCATGTCCCAAGTTTGGGAGATGAAGTCTCACCATGCTTGCTCCTAAGAAACATTCTTGCTGTCCTTCTTCCAAGACAGGCTTGTTTGTTCTTCTGCCAGTCCGTCGTACTTTGAATATTCACCAATAATTCAAACTCTTCTGCCATCTTCTTTATTCAACATCCAGCTTTCACACGCACAGGAGGTCATCGGAGCCGCCGTGCTGTGGGTCTGGTGCACCCCAGTGCCAGCCTTACCGATAGACATCCTTACTCTTCAACGCTTTATTGTTTTTTAATCGTTTTACTAGGGGCTCCTACAACTCTTATTCATCAATTGAGTAAAGCACATTTGTACATTCATTGCCCTCATCATTCTCAAAACGTTTGCTCTCCACTTAAGCCTCCGGCATCAGGGCCTCATTTTTACCCCTTCCTCCCCGCAACCCCCTCCCTCATGAGCCCTTGATAGTTTATAAATTATTATTTTGTCATATCTTGCCCTGTCCGACGTCTCCCTTCACCCACTTTTCTGTTGTTTGTCCCCGAAGGAGGAGGTCACATATAGTTCCTTGTAATCGGTTCCCTCTTGCCAACCCACTCTCCCTCTACCCTCCCTGTTTCACCACTCACACCACTGGTCCTGGTGGGCTCATCCGCCCTGGATTCCCTGTATTTCCAGTTCCTATCTGTACCAGTGTACATCCTCTGGTCTAGCCAGACTTGCAAGGTAGAAATCGGATCATGATAGTGGGGGGAGGGGAGACTCTTCAACACTTTAAAGAGGTCTTGTGCAGCAGATATGCCCAATACAAAGTATCCTTTGATTTCTCACCTGCTGCTTCGATGGACCTTGACTATGGATCCAAGTAAATGAAATCCTTGGCAACTTCAGTCTCTTCTCCCTTCATGGTGATGCTGCCTATTGGTCCTGTTACGAGTATCAACTTATTTTTAACATTGAGTTGTAATCCATACCGAAGCCTACAGCCTTTGATGGTTGTCAGCAAGTGTTTCCAGTGTCCGGCTCCCCTCCAGCCAGCGAGGCGATGCCATCTGCATACCAGAGGTTGTCAGTGAGTCTTCCTCCAATTCTGGTGTTGCCTCCTTCTTCATGCACTCTGGTTGAAGTGTCTGCTCAGCACACTGTCTGAATGTGTGTGTGGTGAAAGGATACAACCCTGACACACACACACACACACACACACACACCTTTCTTGGTTTAAAACCGCAGTTTCTTTGGTTTGTTCAAACAGATGCTTTTTGGTCCATGCACAGGTTCCACATGAACACCATTTTTATCCATAATTTGCTTTGATCCACAGAGTCGTATGCCTTTGCATAGTCAATATAACACGAGGAGACATCTTTCTGGTATTCTCTGCTTTCAGCCAAGATCCATCTGATGTCAGCAATGATCTCCGTCATGCTACTCCCTCTTCGGAATCTGGCTTGAATTTCTGGCAGCTCCCTCTCAATGTACTGCTGCAAATGTTTTTGAATTATCTTCAGCAAAAATGTACTTTCATGGGTGTAGAAAATAGCATAGGGGTCCCATCCGACCACCTTCCAGTTCCCACGGGTGAGTGCCACAGGCCGAGGTCAGGTATGCTCCCCTGTCCACCCTTTTATCCCCCTCACCCGATTTCTGTGGCTGAGTGGGATATTTCATCACAATGACCCCACAGAACTCACAGACCAGCAGGATTATGGTGTTTATCAAGGAAGTTAACAGGTTACACTTCAGGTGAGAACTGCTCAGGATGTAGTTATTGAGTTAGGACAGTTTTTGCCACGCCTCTGGTGCCACAGCTGTCTCCCAGGTCAAGGAGGTTCAGGGAACAGGGCTCTCGGGCTCCCAAGGATGCATTGCGCTCTAACTCCTGGCACTTCTCTCTTGGTGGTAGTGAGAGTCCTCTTCCTGTTTCCGCTATGACTCGATACTCAGCAAGATGGTGACACAAGAACGCTGTGAACCCTCTCTCACAGCTGAATCATATAATCCAATCAGCATCTTCCTCCACTTCCTTACCCAGACCCACTAGGAAAATGAAGGCCATTTGGTGGGAGTAACAGTCTAAGGCTAGACGAGCCATATTAAACAATTCGCTGCATCGCAATGCATTATTAATGATATCATTCAATAATTTCCTCATTCGGTTAGATCAGTGGTTCTCAACTTTCTTAATGCCACGACCTTTTAATGCAGTTCCTCATGTTGTGGTGACCCCCCCCCCACCATAAAATTATTTTCATTGCTACTTCATAACTGTAATTTTGCTACTGTTTTGAATTGGGCGACCCCTGTGAAGGGTCATTCAACCCCTAAAGGGGTCGTGACCCACAGGTTGAGAACGGCTGGGTCATCTGTATTTAGAATGGACACAGATATGGATCTCTTCCAGTCAGTTGGCCAGCTAGCTGTCTCCCACATTTCCTGACCGAGACTAGTGATTGCATCCAGTGCTGCATCGGTTTATTGAAACATCTCAGTGGGTATTCCAGCAATTCCTGGAGCCTTGTTTTGGCTAATGCCTTCAGTGCAGCTCAGATTTCTTTCTTCAGTACCATTGCTTCTTGCTTACATGCTACCTCGTGACATGGTTGAACATTGATCAATTCTAGCTCCTCTCAATGACCAAACTCAACCAGAAGTCTGAAGGCAATGGGGCTTTCTACACGTGGTCTGTAAATATCACTCTCCATACCTACAGACCCACAAGACCTACTACCATTGAGTCTATTCTGATTCATAGTCATCCAATAGAAGAGGTTTCTGAGGCTGTGAAATTTTAGGACACAGATAGCCTCTTCTGTTGTCAAAGAAGTGGCTGGTTGGTTTGAACTACCAACCTTTCAGTTAACGTGCAATGCTTACTCAACAGTGCCACCCGGTTGACTATCGAGTAGGGTAGAAAAGGATGGAGAATGGATGTGGACCAGTGACCTGGGATGATTCATTTTTGTGCTTTTGTTTTTTTTTAACCAGGTGTGCTTTTGTTGTTGTTGTTTTTAACCGGGTCAGTTGCTATGGAATCAGTTAGTAGGAGACTCGGCTTAGCTTCATTCTTTAATAACTATACGGATGCCTTTACTGCTTAGGATACAGGCTCAGCTCTGTCCTAGGAGACCTCAAACACTGAAACTGAACCCTGAGAGAAATTTCTTTCTCTATCAGGTAGCTGTCCAGATAGAAGCCCAGGGCTGGTGTGATAATTTGATGGTGTTGAGTCTTTGGTAGATATTTCTGATACTCCTTCCTCTGAAAATATGGAAGGAATGTGTTTCCCTGCCCACTTGAGGTTAGGTGTGATCACATAACTTGCTTTGGGCAATGAAATATGAGTCACTGATTATTGAGTTGCCAGCGCAGAGCTCTCTTGTGATCTCTCCCCTTCCCACAGAGATGGTGGGCAGCAGCATCGAGATGGTTTTGCATAAGGAGCCATTCTAGGGAGGATAGATCTCCTGAAATGTCAGCCAGGGCTGCAGCCCATTCATGGAAGTGAGAAATTAGCCATTGCTTTGAAGCCACGGCCATGGGAGGGGACTATGAATGGTGTGACTCTGAGGAGGTGAAGACAATTGAAGGCATCATGGAGTCCAGCTCAGATTTGGCTATAAGCAGGAATCAAACGCACTGTGATTAAGTCTGGTCTGGCCCAGAGAGACCCTGAAGGACAGAGTAGAATTGCCCCTGTGGGTTTCTGAACCCTAAGTCTTCACAGAAGTAGAAAGCCTCATCATTCTTCTCCCATGCTAGCTACAAGAGAGATGAGGGGTTTGAGTTTTTAGGTGGGAAGCCATCTCCCAGGTAAAACTTGGGAGGTTCCATTACTACGAAGGGGAGAATGGCTAAGAGGGCACCCCCAAATTCTCTACCTCCCCTCTCCTGTCTGGGCACATAAATATCCACAGACACGCTCCTTCCCAGGCATGGACACTTTCTTTATGCTGAAAAGATTCCCTTCCTGTGGATTATAATTCCCGTGACCTTGGTGATTCTTCTCTTGGAGGGCCACCAGCCACAGACGCTCCCAACACAAGATCAAATTGCCATATAAGAAGCTGTTTTAAACCAGAGTGGGGGAGAGGGCTCTCTTTAGCTTCCATCTGGAAAGAGAAGAAAGAAAACCCTTCTGCATCTTGAACGTGGATCTCAAGGGATGACTCACTCGAATGATGAGATGAGTCAGTGTGCCTTAACGTACTTGGCTGGATTGCAGGAATTGAGCCTCAATTCCCACGTTTCCTGTGTCTTTCTGAGCTCAGCTGGTTCACGCATAAACCCCCTGTTGAAGGTGGCGTTCAGAAGAGCACAGCCTGAGGGCAGCACTTGAACATTTGTAACAGAACGAGGGGGATGGTGACCTGGAAGGAGAGGGTCTCCCAGTTTTAGGTCATTCTTATCATGGTTTCTACAGGATGCCACATCACAGCATCACGCTTTCTAAAGCCCCAGCGTCGCATTCTCCTGCCCTGCCAACCTAAGCGGGGCTGGTGTCCCAGCTCCTGGCCTGTGTCTACTTTACACCCTCTGAGCCTTTCCCTCCTGGGAAAAGAATCTGGAGCTTCAGATGCTTTGTGTCATCGCCATTATTATGGTTAGCCACTTTGGCATTGAGTTTGGGCAAGGACACATTCGCAATTGTTTGTATGAGACTTTTTTTTCAATGATCTTGTAGTGGACAGTAGAAGAGGTGGAATAAGATTTATGCATGGAGAGCCAAGATTTGGGAAGAGTTGCAAAATGTCCCCAAGAAGGTGGTGAAATCAATGTAGCATATATTTGCGAAACAAACATACCATATCAGTCTGATACTTAGGAATGATCTGTCAGTGGTCATCTTCTCTTATAAGGTGCAGAAGTAGTTTTCCATGCCCCTGTTGGCTGAGAAAAGTCTGGTTTAGACCCAGTCTCTGGAAGGTTTGTTGGCTTACAGACTCCTGGATGCTCTTGCTCTGACTTCCTGCATCTCCTGGCTTCTCAGTGACCCTGGTGGCTGACTCTTCTGTCACGCCCTCTTCCTTTCTACACTCTGCCATTGGTCAGGACTCTTTTGGTGCGAATCAAAGATACACCTTAAGTGTGGGATATAAAAGACTGTTCCCTAGCTCGTCTCCCCCAAAGATATGTCAGTCCTAGGACACTGTTTGCAACTAATGGTAAATGATTGTCAAGCTGTTCTCCCTGAAGCAGTCAGACTACTGTCTGGTCCACCTTAGAGGGTGCTCACACCCTACTGATAAGGATGGTAATTGTTTCCATGGAGATCCAGAGAACAGGTCAAACCTGCTCAGTGACATCCAAGGTTAAGCTGCCATCCTGAATCTAGGAGCCGCCCCTAACATGTATACCCCTAACCCCTCCTCTTCCTATTGCTTGTACAGCCCTAGATAGTTTCCCTCCTATTACTGTATTACCTATAGGACAACCTCTTCCTGAGATGTATGTCTTTTCCTATAATTAGGGGGCCTGCATGCCCCATGAGATATATAAGCCTCGCTTAGCAATAAACCGCTCTCTCTCTCTCTCTCTCTCTCTCCCTTCTCCCCTCTCCTCTGCCCATGCTGTGTGCGGACCTGGCTGGTGAGATCATGGCCACCGAGCAGGTGAGCATGCTACCATGCAATGAGTCTGACTCCTTTATTTTACTTTCTCTTCTACCTCTCTTATTCTCTGTGACTTTACTATAATTGTTATATAACATAACTGTACGATTGCACCTACTGGACCCGTGATAGTGAGGGGCTGGTTTCCCCCACGCTTAAGAAAGGACTTCACATATTCACAAAGCTTGAGAGGCTAGATCAGTTTAAGGAAGTGTGGGAGCAGGATCTCAGACCCTGGAATGGGGATGCAGGACTCTCAAGATTCTCTCATTCAATCCTCCTCTCTGCCTGTCTTCATCCATTCCCATTACTAAAGGGCTGGGTGGCTGGCTGCCTGCAACCCTAGGTCTCTACCCTTACAACTCCCATGTGAGAGGATGATATCTTTCAATGTCCAATTGGAAAAACTGTGGGGAAGGACCCACATTAGGTCAAGAGGCCACGTGCTCGTTCAATTCATGTGAGCAAAGGGACTATGTTTGGCTAGCCTAGACCACGTGTTTACTTCTGTGGTTGCTGTTAGCTGCCACTGAGTTGACCCTTGACTCACGGCAACTCCACGCACCATGACACAAAATGCTACCTGGTCTTCCATCATCCCACGTCAACCGCAGACCAAGCCATTGTGATCTCCAGGAGTTCACTGAAGTGGTTTTTGGTAGTAGATGGCCAGGCCTTTCTTCCTAGTCCATCTTAGCCTGGAAGCTCTACAGAAATCTGTTCAGTCTCGAAAATACAGGGAATCCAGGATGGATGAGCCCTATAGGACCAGTGGTGTGAGTGGCAAAACAGGGAGGGTAAAGGGAGAATGGGTAGGAAA
>NW_022111369.1:80865181-80867372 GCF_000313985.2 Echinops telfairi | reverse complement strand
TTACACAATTGATGTGTGTATGGATTGGGATAACAGTTGTATGAGCCCCTAACAAAATGTTTTAAAAAATAAAATAAAATAAAATAAAATACAAAGCCAAAAAAAAAAAAAAAAAGAAAACTGTCCATTCTCATTGTATGCCATCCACCCCATTGACTGAAGGTGTGGGTGAGGTGCACTGGTGGGAGTCAGACCTGGGTCTCCCACATGCACATGGAAGGTGAGAGCCCCACCACTGAACCCCGGGGTGGTGATCATGGAGCACTGTGATGAACTCTGCCCCCAGGACCTCAAGAAATAGGAGGGGTTCCCCAAATGTGAGAGATGCTGCTGTCGGGAGGAGGGCAGAGAGAGCTAGCGAGTGCCCCGCAGCCCGCTGCCCGCCACAAGCCGGGCCCAGCAGCTCCGGGAGCAGGACTTTCCCGGAGTCAGAGAGTCACAAACACAAAGGGCAATTATAACTCGGCAACAGCAAGCCCAGCATTGCACACTTTTTATTTCAAAATGGAATATTTGACCCTTAACACGTTCCTAAGCCAACAGTGGACTGCCAACAGAACGAACAGATCGAGCCTGGCAGGAGTACAGCGGATGCTCCTGAGAGACGAGGGTGGAGAGACTTTGTCTCACGTCCTTTGGACACGTTATCAGGGGAGACCAGTCCCTGCAGAAGGACGTCGTGCGTGGTAAAGTGGAGGGGCAGCAAAACGAGGAAGACCCTCGACAAGACAGGTGGACACAGAGGCTGCAAACACTGGCTCAAACAGAAGCACAGTGGTGAGCGCGGCACAGCACCGGGTGGCGTTCGTTCTGTTGAGCACAGGGTGGCTCCGAGTTCAAACCAACCCCAGATCGTCGGCTCGGTTCTTCCCTTTCTCAAAGGACCAGGGAGCTCCGATGTCCCCTACCGGAGTTTCAACTGACACAGCCCTCAGCGCCCGCTACTTTATCGTGCGCAGCCCCTGAGCGATCTCCTTCTCATCTGCGTCCTACTTTCTGTAACTACCACCACACGCACGCACGCACGCACACACTGAAAGGCCTTTTCCTAAGCAGAAGGGCAAATTTTCTACTTAGCAGTAATCCTTCCATCCTTTGCAGCCAACGTCCAAAACGGTGCAAGCCATCTCCTTCTGGCCCATATGGATGTCTGCGCATAGAACACATGCCCCTCCTCCCAGGTGCTGAGTCAGACTATGAAGGTTAGATTGGTAAGGGCTTCCCTCTGGGAGGTGCAGGAGAAAGACAGGATCTCTCTTCCTGTAAAGCAGTGGTGCTCCACCTTCCTCACGCTGCGACCCTTTCATACAGTCCTTCATGTGGTGGTGACCCCCAACCATAACATTATTTTCGTTGCTGCTTCATCACTGTCATGTTGCTACTGTTATGAATCGGGCGACCCCGTGAAAGGGCTGTTTGACTCCCAAAGGGGTCACGACCCACAGGTTGAGAACCACTGCTGTACGAGTGACAGTCTAGGCAACCCACAGAAGTAATTCTCCCCTGTGGGTCACCATTGACTAGATGGCAGTGAGTTTTTGAGACTGAGTCTAGCTGGTGAGAGGAGTCCTGATAGCATAGCGGGTTTTGCGCTGGGCTGCGAACCATAAGGTCACCAGTTTGAAACCAGCAGCTGCTCCACAGGAGAAAGGTGAGGTTGTCTCCTCCCATCAAGTTTCGTCTTCAAAACCCCAGGGTTCTACCCGGCCCTATCGGGTCACTCTCTGTCCAATCGCCTCGAGGGCAGGGAGCTTGCTCTGCTTGTTCCAGGTGGTGGACTCATGGGTGATTTGTATTTTTATTTTTTGTGGCTTGTTTACATGTCTTTGTTGTTGTTTAATCTCTTTCTACAATTAACAAGTGCAACTGGCTCATGACAAGAAAGAAGGGAGGGATGGAGCCTATTGCAAAAACCTTCTTCCCAGAAGCCTCCTCTCTGCCCGAGTCTTTAACTTAAGTCTCATTGACCAGATTGTGTGAGGGACCCACCCCTGTTTCCAGGAAGGATGGAAAAGGAGTATTTCATTTCCCAGCTGGTACAGCCATTAAACGGCAAGGCAACCACAGAGAAGGGCATTGGGGTTAGTGATCGGTTCTGTCAACCAGTAATGTTGGCAACCACAGAAACAGTAGTGGAGGTGCAGGCTGGGGGTGGAGATCGGGCCTTGCTCAGAGTTTTCCTCAGGCTGGC
>NW_022111369.1:80857751-80863500 GCF_000313985.2 Echinops telfairi | reverse complement strand
CTCCCATTTCTGTTCCTGAGGGGTTTATCTGACCTGGAGTCTATGTGTTGTGAGTGCTTATCTGTACTAGTGTACATGCTCCGGTCTAGCCAGAACGGAAAGGCAGGATTGGGTGTGTTAGGCAGGGTTCCCTAGAAAAACAAAACCAGGACATACACACACACACACACACACACAACACGAAGGAATATAACAGCTAGTTAGTCCACACAGCAGTACAGAGAGCTCAGTTCAACTCACTTCCGTGGAGCAGTTAATATACTGGAAGTCCTTCTACTCAAGAGGGCTGCTGGGTCCAAAGTCAAGGAAGCAGACAGCTGAGTTTTCCCTTGGGCAATGTAGGCCGTATGGCCACAGGCAGCAAACAGCAGGGCGGGTCACCAACAGTCAGCAGTTTAGGAGCTTAGCAAAGCAAGCCCAGATGGGATATCAAACTCAGCAATGCAAGATGACAGAATTTGCCAGCCTCAAGCTGAAGCGATGCATGTGTTTGGGCTAAGCTGAAGCAGTCAGGGCCCTGCATGTCCCCTAAGGTCAGCAGCAGGTGGCGCCAGATATGATAACCAGTGAAACCAGATGTTCCGGGCTTGAAGAAAGCCACAAGGAGTCCACAAGCAATTCTCGGAGTTTCCAGATCCCATATGCTAATTGCCGTAATTGCCACACATTCCTCACCACCCCCTTAAAAACCAGAGCCCCCAGCTGCTGAACATGTTTTCCATGACCTGTTGGCCTAGGTCACAGAACCTGGAACCTCGTCTGGAGCTCCCCCTAATAAAGCTATTTCTGTTTCTACTCTCCCTTGTCCTGTCAGCTATGTCTGTCTGCCTCCCTGTGCCTCGGTTTCTGCTTTATAGTATGCACCAGCAGGTGGGAAAGCAGGTCTTGAGGAGCCTGCTTTGGTCCATGGGTTGGTTGTCCCACAGGTAGTGTAGCTTACAAGTTGAGGCAGAGAACTAACTAAAGCAGCCGAATGCTGGTCCAATCACCAGAGAGCAAGAGAGAGCGAGGTGGGCCTTGCCAAGCCATTTATCGCATTGCCTCTGTTGGAAACCATGCTAGCCTGCGGGCCCGCTTTAACCTTATAAGGCAATGTCTTGGTTCAGTTTCGCTTTCCTACTGCACCACCGTTTCTCCGAAATGACGTGGGCCTTTGGCATTTCTGTTAGCCAATCACATATCGCCCGTTGCACAGCCTGTTTAGCATATCCTGCATGAACGATCCACCTATCACCTACCGCCAAGTTGTATTTGTAACCAATCTTGTTACGCCTCGTCCGATCTCAAGTACTTCCTCATTGTGTGCTTCCTCCCTGTATCAGATAAAAACGCCACCGGAGCTACAATAAAGCAGAGCTTGATCAGCTTGTGTCTTGCTCTCCGTCTCCGTGTCTTTTTTCTCATCCAGGTCCTCTTCCCCTTGGGGGTCCCAGGTTACGTGTCCTGCCGGCTGGGACGCGACAGCCCTCCAAACAAACTGCGACCTTATTAATCCCACATGTTCCTAGTGGCCAGGTTGGCACAAGAAACTTACCTATCACACTGTGGTCATGATCTGCCCAGTTCTTCACCCTTTTGGTTCTGGCCTCTTGGGTCATGTCTTTGGAAGATGTGTTGTGCTGTAAAGACCTCTGACGTGAGCCTTAGGCCTCATTTAATTAGGTCTCTTTCCTTGCCTGATGTTATGGATTGAATTGCATCCCATCCCACCAAAACATATGTTGGAATTATAACCCCCATGCTTGTAATACAGATGCCCCGGCGGCATCGTTGGTTACATGTTGGGCTGCTAACCACAAGGGTAGTAGTTCAAAACCACCAGCGGCTCTGAGGGAGAAAGATGAGGCTTTCTATTCCGACAAGCACTTTCCGTCTTGGAAACCCATAGGGGAAGTTCTACTCTGTCTTTCAGAGTCCCTCAGAATCTGATTGATCCCATGGCCGTGAGTTTGGTTTATATCTGTAATGGATTTAAGAGGGTGGGAAGCTGTCTTTGTTATGCTAATGAAAGCATCCATATCAGTGTAGGACAGTGGTTCTCAACCTTCCTAACACCATGACCCTTTCATACAGTTCCTCATGTTATGGTGACCCCTTCAACCGTAAAATTATTTTCATTGCTACTTCATAATTGTAATTTTGCTGCTGTTATGAATCGGGCCCCTGTGAAAGGGTCATTCGACAATCCACCCCCCAGGGGTCGAGACCCACAAGTTGAGAACCACTGGTATAGGGTGTGCCCTGAACCTAATTTCTGCTGAGTGATACAAAGAGCAGATACAGAAACAAGTACAAAGGGGGAGCAGGTAGATGCCATGTGAAGGTGGCCCAAGGACCACCAGGCCTGCAGAGCCTGGGACAAGCCTCTACTCCTAATGTGACAGGGAGAGAGCCTTCCCCTATAACCAGTGTCCAGAGTTCAAGGTCTAGCTTCCAGAACTGTGAGGAATTAAATTTCTGTTCTTTCAAGCCACTTAGTTGTAGTATTTCTGTTACAGCAAGATTGGGAAGTTCAGACACTTCGAAAATCCCAGCACTCCATCCATGTCTGCTCTTCCACGGTGTATTAGCCCCCGCACTTGTTTCTTCCCACCTACTAGCAGTTAGAGATCAAAAGATGCTTTGCCTGGGTAAGTCGGCTGCACGAGACTTCTCTAGGGTAGTGAAAAGTGAGGATGCTCCTTTGGAGACTGAGGTGTGGCTGACCCAAGCCGTGGTATTTCTAATTGCCTCATATGCATTTGAAAGTTGGGCAATGAATAAGGAAGACCAAAGAAGAATTAATGCGATGGAATTGTGGTGCTGGTAAAGAATATTGAAAGTCCAGTGGGCAAATAAATCTGTCCTGGAAGAAGTAGGGCCAGTGTGTGCCTTAGAGGCAAAGATGGGGAGACTTCACTGTCAGGAGAGATCAGGCCCTGGAGCAGGGCACTGTGTTTGGTAAAGTTTGGGCAGTAGAAAAGGAGGAAGCCATTGACAACGGCTGCAACAACGGGGTCGTGCTGAAGAGCAGTTGCCAGGATGGGGCAGGACTGGGCAGGGTTTTGTTCCCTTGCGCGTTGGGTCACTCTGGGTGAGAACCAACTCCCACACACAGCAGCAACAATGACCTATGAGCCGGTATTGATGAAAGACTTTGGTTTTTTTTAAAGAAGCTCTCTGTATGCTAGATATTTATTGTGTTCCTAATCCCCATCCCACTCACCCTTCGTTGTCTCCAGCAAACCCAGGGAAATATGCCAAACACAAGTGTGCTCAGACCCTGGCTCCCTGCGTCTTTGTTGACAGAAGAAATGCTTTAAGGTAGAGGAAGGGGAAGCTTGCCAAGGACGTTTAACAGAATCATGTAAACACTTGTATTAGTTATGTCTTATGGATATGTTAATGTTTCTTATTTGAGGCTCTTTACGTAAATAACTGGAATGACTGTACCCACATTATGAATACGGTTTCAAAAGCCTGCACCACGCCAGTCCAGACTGGTTGGCAGACACGGCTGTTGGCCATTGAAGTCCGGTCCCCATCCTCTCCTTCTGCCTTCCTAACAGGACTCCAATTCTGTCCGCATCACCTGCCCACATTTCCTTGCAGCTAACAGGGATCTGGTGCCCCTAATTGGAAGGTCAGTGGTTCAAAACCATTAGCTGTTTCTTGGGAGAAAAACGAGGCTATCTACTCTTATATTAGTTACAGTCTCCAAAACCCACAGGGACAGTTGTATCCTTTCCCTACAGGGTCGTTCTAAGTCAGAATCAACTTGATGGCAGTGAGTTGTTTTTTTTTTAAGAGTGACCATGTGAACCCATTCCGAGTAATGAGATGCAGGTAGGGATTGTTGGGTAGGGCTTCCGGGGCTTCTCTTTCCAGAGGAGAGTCTTGCCTGGCACTTACCTCTTGTAGCTTCACCATTTTTGTGCTTGGAATTCAGACTCAGTTCTGGGACACCCTCTTTGCGTCCATGAGCACAGAGCCACCACACACATGGGATTACAAAGTGGGACTGGGCCTGAGTCTTCATCACTGTGGGTGGGAACTGCCTCAAGGACACCTAACAATAACGACCCAGTCTTATGTAAAAACTCACTCACTCAAACAGTAAAGCCAATTTTTGGTCAAAAGACACTTTACTCCACTGTAAATCATATTTCTGCCATCAAACCTCGGGAGAGAGACAGAGCATTCCACTCCCATGAAGAATTCGTCTTGGAAACCCACAGAGGCAGTTGGACCCTGTCCCGTTTGGGCTGCGTTGCCTGTGGTGGAGTGAGAGCTGTCATTGTAAGCCTGATTGACAGACTGTGCGTTCAGACTTTTACCCTCCCAGTGGAGCAGACTCCCCGTCATCGAGTCGATTCTGACCCAGCGACCCCCACAGGGCAGGGAGGACTTGCCCTGTGAGTTTCTAAAACTGTTCCCTTTATGGGGTGGGTGGGTGGGAAGCCCCGGGGTAGTGGTGACATGTTGGGCTGCTTGACCACAAGGTCAGCCGTTGGAAACTGCCAGCCACTCCTTGGAAGAAAGTTGGGACTTCCTACTCATGAAGCCTCTAGTGGTTTTGAACTGCTGGCCCTGTGGCTAGCAGTCCAATGCTTAACCCACTACCTTACCAGGCTCCTTCATCCCAGGAGAGTAACTAAACTCACTGCTGTTGAATCATTTTCTTCTCATAGCAACCCTATAGTACAGGATAGAGCTGCCCCTATGGGTCTTGGAGACCGTAACTCTTTACAGAAATAGAGAGCCTCCTCTTTCTCGCGTGGAGCGGCTGGTGGTTTCCAACTGGTGACTTTGTGGTAAGTAGACCAGTGTGTAACCACTGTGCTGTCAGGGTTCCTACTGGTATAGTAGATGGGTGCAGAGTCAGATAGGACTCTACCTCTCAAACTAACGTGGATACAAATCCCTGAGGGAACTTGTTAAAAATCTATATTCTGAGCCATGAGGTCTGGAGCCGTGCCTGCGGTTCTGCCTGTCCAACAAGCACACGGCGAGCTAATGGTCAGGGTGCTTGGATAACATCTTGAGGAGCAAGAGTTTAAAAACTTGAGACTCTTTCATAGTTTGTTCCCAAGTAAGAACTACCCTCGGATCTACTTTCATCCTAAAGTTGTGCACATTAGGATGGTTGTACAAATCCATCAGAGTAATGATCACTGAATTCTATGTGTAGAAATAGTAAAATGGAAAATTGGGGGACATTGGTTTTATGATGTAGTGGTTATGCATTGGGCTGCGATTCGCATGGTCAGCAGTTCGAAACCAGCAGCAGCTCTCAGGAAGAAAGACTTAGCTTTCTACTCCCATAACAGTTACCGTCTCAGAAACCCACAGGTCCCTACAAGTCAGCATTGACTAGATGGCAGTGAGTTTTTATTTTGTAGTGTTTTTTTGCCGTGTGTGTGTGTGTGTGTGTGTGTGTGTGTGTAGTTCTTCTTAGGTGCCAACTCCTACTGACCCTGTCAACAACAGAACAAAGCTTTTGAAGGCTCCATATGTATATGTCCATGTTGTGCTTAGATGTTGTTGACTCCGTTCCAGCTCCCAGCCACTCTGTGTGCAACGGGCGAAACATTACCCAGCACTTCACTGTGCTCACAATCACTGCCGGGTGGAGGCCATGGTTGTGGCCAAGCGCAGCTCACCTGGTTGAGTGAGGGTCTTCCTCACTTTCACAGCCCCTCTACTTTACCAAGCATGATGACCTTCCCCAGAATAACACTTGCCAAAGTTTGTGAGATACAGTTTCCCA
>NW_022111369.1:80835817-80844139 GCF_000313985.2 Echinops telfairi | reverse complement strand
AGGGACTGGAGAGGAAGCAGAACGAAATCCAGTGTGCCCGATGGTGACCAGGGGGAAGGAGGACGAGTATGCTCAGAGGGCATTGAACTCATTTGAATGTGGTAGAACAATTGGGGGAGGGATCGCATCAATGGTGCCATCCGTGAAGGACACACGGAGAAGTTGTGGAATTGGGAAACAGAGGCAGCAGAAGCAGCAAGGACTGATGCACAGTGGGTTAGACCAGGGGTCGGCCAACTTTTGAGATGGAAGAGCCAATCCTGACCCTCACAACAATTTAAAAATGATTCGAGAGCCATAAATAAATATATTGTTACCAATAAGGAAAATTTTAAGTAATATTATCAATGAAACCACGATAGTTTCATTTTTCACTCCAAAGCCACACGTAGCTATATGCAGCTCTTTCAATCTTTAACCTTTTAGTTGGCAACTACGTTTATGAGCCATATAGCTCTTGAGCTGTAGTTTGCCCACTCTGGGGTTAGACCAGGAGAAGCAACCCCCTAGCTCTGCTCTCCTGGGATCCCAACCTTTCTCCCCCCATCTTGGTGCACACAGAACAGTGCTATTTCCTGGTCAGCTGCTGGGAGCAGGCAAGCTGTGGGGGGCTCCCAGGCGCCCCTCTGCAGACAACGTCTTGGTAGCAGGAAGGTCTACTTTAACTGACAAAGAGGTAGTCTTTGGTCTTATTGTCCCTTCTGGGTTTTCTGAAGTGCACCTAGTCTAGGGACAAGAACATGAGGAGGCAGCAAGGATGGAGAAAGCACACAGCTCGGGGAGGCCAGACCTTGGGTTCACTCACGGATAGAGCTGCGTCTGGAGCGTCCCTGGTAAGAAACAAGCCCTCCTGGCATAGTAGTTATGGGGTGGGCTGCTAACTGATAGGTCAGCAGCTTGAGACCACCAGCCTCTGTGGAGGAAAAGGATGGGGCTTTCTACTCATAAACTCATAGGGGCAGTGCTGCCCGTCCTGTAGGGTTGTTGTGAGTCAGCACTGACTCGCTGGCAGTGAGTTTGGTTTGGGTTTTTGAGAAGGCTCCCAACTTGGCAGAGGCCAATCCCTGCAGTGGGTCACTGGGAGGTGCAAATGGCTCATGCACTTAGTTGCTAACTAAAAGGTTAGAGACTCAAGTCCACCCAGAGGTGCCTCCAAAGAAAGGCCTGGCGATCCATCTCCAAATAAAATTAGCCACTGACAATTCTGTGGAACAGAATTGCACACTGCCACACGCAGGGTGGCCAGCAGTCAGAATCAACTTGAGGACGACTGCTAATGGCTGCCTAGATAGCAGTTTCAGAGTGGAAGGAAACGCCATGCCTTCCGAGGTCCAAGGAGCTCCAGGAAAGTTCATCCGAAGGCCACGGTCAGAAGGAGGTGAGAACCACAGACAGAGAAGTGCCGCGGGATGAGGGTTTGAAGTTCTGGCAAGGAGCGAACCCACAGGGCTGCGCTGAGCCGGCTGATGGCAGGGGTCTTGCCTGCTGAAGCCACAGTGGTCAGCACCTGCTGGTCCCCTGAGAGGCGGCAAAGGAAAGGAACGGAAGGCAAGCGGAGACAGCGGACCGCTGGCGGGGCAGCTTTCTCCCTGGAGTGGCTCTCTGGCTGCCACCTTGTGCTCCTCCTGGAGCTCCTGGTTGGCACCTGAGAGGCGGCAAAGGAAAGGAACGGAAGGCAAGCGGAGACAGCGGATGGCTGGCGGGGCAGCTTTCTCCCTGGAGTGGCTCTCTGGCTGCCACCTTGTGCTCCTCCTGGAGCTCCTGGTTGGCATCAGAAGGGAAGCCCGCCTACTGATCAAAGGTTGGGCGGTTCCCGCTCACCCAGAGGCGGGCTCAGGAGGCCTGGCCATGGCTTTCTGAAAGGCCACAGGCCGGAGCGGACAGTTCTACCCTGACACATGATGGGGTCACCTGGAGCTGGAACCGGCTTGACGGCAACTGCTTGTTTGCAGTGGGTGAGGGAGGGCTCACTTGACTTTGGCGTCGAACCAAGGTCCTACTGCCTGAGGTAGGCACGTTCTCTTCTGGAATTCAGACGCGTGTTACCTTCGAAGTCTGACATGCCAGCAGCATAGCTCCGGTTTTGTTTGTGAGGCAGGGTGTGTGAGTGTGTGTGTGTGTGTGTGTGTGTGTGTGTGTGTTAGGGAATGTTCAAGGCTACGAGGTTTGATTAAAGAGGATTGCCAGTTACTAGAGCTGAATAAATAGGCATTGTTTTAAAGCTTGACTAATTAAAACCTGGAAGAGAAAAGCCTCATTTTTGCTCAGGATTCATTGAAGACAAAATGGCTGAGTCAGCCTGCTTCTGAAAAGCTGCCCGCATCCTTATGCTCCCGGATGGAGCAGAATATTAATGTTTCTGAGTCCTGAACACTGGCCACATCTGTGAATTTGTGAGTTGGCATCCAAATGGTAAAAAAAAACTTAGCCCTCGTGTGGACTGACGGCTGCAAAGAGGCTTGAGCAAAGCTAGGTTTTTTCTTTTTAAAACTTTATCTTGGGAATTAGGTAGGGCGGAGGGGGGCGAGTGAGGCTGACATTTCAGACCCTCAATTTGGTATTCAACAATGTAAACTATGTATCAAACCTCACAATAGCTTGCCCCCACCCTTTTGATTTCTTGCCTCCCACTTGTAGAATACACGGTCCCCTTCCCCCAAGTTAACCCCTGTCTACCCTCTAGCCTATAGCTTCACCTACCCCCCACCCCAAACTGTTCTATGAAGATTTTTGAGAAAAAACCCAACAATGTAACAAAGCAGGTGCTATTCTACTGAAACAAACACGCACCTCTCTGCTTCCCCAGAGCTCTCCTCTAGAACCTGATCACAACTCTCTCCCACCCACGCTAACTTTCCTCCTGGCTGTACCCTTCTCCTCTGTTTCCATCCTCCCCGGGAAAGACACGCATCCCTTGCTTGCTTAGAAAGGAGCGCCTCATGGCCCTTGCCCATGGACGGAGATTCACATACTCAGGTTGGGCAGATGGTGAGGAGACACTGCGAGGGGGAGGGGGGCAAAGTAACCTCCTTCCCATCCCTTTTCTCTGGCACGTCTTGCACGGTGTCTTCAAAAAAATCTGTGTTGTCCATTCTAACCCTTCGCTCTGTGGTTAGACTCTCATTGGAAGTGGTTGTTGTTGGTTTTCAATTGTGTATGAGACAAGGCTAGTGTGGTTGTGTTCGGTGTCAAATCTTTCGAAGCGGAGAAGAGATGAAAGCAGCAAATGAAAGAAGTAGAGTTGGGGGGAGGCAGACGGGTGCTAGGCCACAGGAAGACGACGGCCGGCCAGGAGCAGAAGCTTGAAGGCCACACGGGCAGAAAGCCTTTCCCGAGGGCCGGCGCCCTGAACTACGATTTCCAGCTTGTTCGTGATGAGAAAATCAATCTCTGTTTGTTGAAGCCACTCACGTGTGGTACATCTGTCCTGACAGCACTCGGGAACGAAGACACCAACGTCACATCCCTTTCAGAGGGAGACTACCAGGCCTTATTCTACCGATAAACCACCGAAATAAATAAAGCCACTGGGCTCTGGGAATAGGCCCCAGACATCGAGAGGAGATAAAAACCCTGGGTACCTTTCCACGAACCAATGGCAGCTGGAGGTGACACAAAGGGTCCACCATCCCCGCCTCCCAGGGGGCCTCCCATTGCCTGCAAAAAGGGCAAAGACCCAGGGGTGGGGATTCTGCAAGGTTTCACTCATCAGTGAGGGCGTTAGCGGGATGACGGCCAAGAGAAAAACCCACTCTAGGCTCTGAGCAAGGAGCCTTGGTGGCGTAGTGGTTCTTTCTCCTTAAAGTAGGCTTTTTACTTCCCTAAAGGATTAGTCTCGGAAATTCACAGGGCCAGTCCTGCCCTGTCCTGTGAGTCAGAATCAATGCGATGGCAATGAGTTTGGCTTTTTGGGGGGGGTAGGCTGCCAGCACATGCACCTTTAAAAGTTCTTTCTTTTTATGTATAAGAAAGAGCTTTTAAAAAAAAAAAAGAAAGCTTTATATCTTGAAAAGTTCTTTCAATGAGAGCATCCCTCCCATTCACTTCCTCCAGGAGGCAGAGGACTGTATCCCTCCCCAACGCAGCAGAGAACGCTTCAGCCTCAGCCTGGGCATCTGCAGTGCAGTGCGAAGGAGTGCAACGCATCCCGTGCTCATGAACCTCCTATGTAAGCCTCATTGGCTCTAGGGAATCAAGAGCGTGATTGCTTTCCTGGAGGTGCGTGGTACTGGGGTGGAGGCAGGACTTGAGCACATGAGATAAATATTAATTTGCCTTTGGAAATAAAACTCATAAGTGGGCTAAGCAGGTCACGAGGAGCTTGGGGGCACCCTGGCTTAGAGTCAGGTTGCTCATGCAAGGTCGTCATCGTCATCGGGTTGCAAGCCGCTCCTGGGGAGAAGGCGGAGGCTTTCTGTTCTGTCAAGCTGCAGCCTCAGAAACCCACAGGGAGGACAGTTCATTCGCCTGCCTGACAGCGTCGCTCAGTCTGAGTTGACCGGTGACAGCAGGTTTCGAGGTTTTGCTTTTTGAAAGCACACGGTGGCTTCCACGACTTCTTGCTGCAGACTCACAGCACCCCTGTGGGTTTCCGAGACTTACTGTTGATGGGAGCAGAAGGTCCAGTCTTTGTCCCGTGGAGGCTGGTGGTGTTGAACTTCCGACCTTGCGGATTGCAGCCCAACGCTTAGCCCTTACACCACCAGGGCTCCATTCCACGACTCCATTAAATGGTCCCTATGAGGGTTGGCTGGGTGCTCCTGAGTGTTACTCACCTACTAACCCAAAGGTTGGTGATTCAAATCCACCAGAAGCCTCTCAGAGGAAAGGCCTGGCGATCTGTTTCTGAGAGGTGGCAGCCAGCGAAGACCCCACGGACTGCAGCATCACTCCGTGGGGCTGCCATGAGTTGGAACTGGCTCCACAGTAAGTGTTTAATTGACTGACTTATTAAAATGAGACCTACCATAAATACCAATAATTGTGATCGTGCCTGAAAGGTCATTGCTGGGCTTTTTTTTTGGTCTTTTTAAGAAGATATTTTTAAAGATGCAAATGATACTTGAGAAGACTAAAGAAGTACCCTTTCTCACTCACCATTGCAGGGTGTGTGTGTGTGTGTGTGTGTGTGTGCAGAAGGGATGGGGAGGTGGAGGACAGAGCCCATGCAGTAGGACCAACAGCAGGTGCCTGGAGTTCTTAGGGACCCTTTTTCCCTACAGCCGTCCCATGTGGCCCATCGTGGAGCTCTGAGGTCGCAGATGCTTCCTTGAAAGCCTCAGAGCACCAACAAGCAGGGCCCAGCAGGGCTGTGCAAGCCGCAGGAGGAGAGAGGTGAAATCCGCCTGGGTGTTGGCCCCTGGGACAGGAAGAGGAAGCCAGGGGCCCTGCTGTGAGGCTAACTCACCCCTACTCCGGAATGGGCTAGACCTTTGGTTGGTACTGTGCCCGCAGTAAAGCCGCAGCCTTGTTTATGAAAGATCATTTGCTCTCTCTGTGATGCCTCCGGCGTTTTAGATCTAGCAGGGGATTTTACACAGCGAGGCATCATCTTGGGGGCTGGTCTACCATTTGAATATTTCAGCAATGCAGGTGAGGGGAGCTAGGTGAAGGGTTCCCTGGGTGGGGCCGGTGAACCTGAGGTGCAGAGATCTGAAACGGCTGAGCTCAGACATAGAAATAAGCAGGTGCCTTCTTCGGGCTTCTGAAGGAGCACGCAAACTGGAAAGAAGGAGGAGGAGGAGCATCCCCACATGCACGGGCTTTCACAGTGTTTTCAAAGGGGTGGCCTTTCAGAAGCAAGCTGCTAGGATGTCCTTCTCAGAAGCATCTATAAAACAAAACCTCATGACCATCGAGTTGACTTGGACTCAGCGGCCCCATAGGACAGAGTAGAAGCGCCCCGTGAGGGTTTCCAAGGCTGTAAAGCCATGTGGTAGCAGACAGCCTCATCTTTCTCTCGAGTGGTTGGTAGGTTTGAACTGCCGACATTGCAGCTAGCAGCCCAACACATCACCCACTACCACCGAAAGCTGTCAACCTTTCAGGGAGCGTCAAGCGCTTAAGTGGTTGTGCCACCCAGGGACTCCTGAAAGGTCAAATTCAAGATTTAAAAGTAACGAAGACTCCTTTATGCTTTTCTTTCAGTACTTTCTTCGGGAAACTAGCTACATTTTTTTCTCATCTCTGAAAAGTATGGCAATTAAGAATGTGTCCCCAAGGTCACCTTCCCCCACCCCCCACAGTATCAAGGCAGGAGATAGTAGCATAATGTCAGGAGACTCTGGGCCATAGAGATACTGTAACATTTCATCTTACAATCTTAAAGATTGTAAAGACGGACTGCCCCAGTCAATGCACCAATGAGCGCAAACACGAGAGTCATTGTGAAGATGGCGCTGGGCTGGGGGGGGGCTTTGTTCTGTGGGGCATCGCGTTGCAATGAGTCGGGACCGACTTGACAGCACGCACCCAGGAGAAGCCCAAGGAAAGTTAGGTGGAAGCCCTGTGAGTGTTTCTAGGGAGAACTGCAGTGGAAAGTCCGTTTTCAGGACTTCCCTGGAACCCTGGCGAGAGCCTGGGCTGTGGAGTCAGGTTACCCACTGTCACGGATATGAGTCTGACTCAGACCCCACCCCACCCCACGAGACAGAGCAGAACTGCTTCATGGGGCACAGACCCTGCATCTTTATCCCGAGGGGTGGCGCGTATGTTAGTAGTCAGGCGCTCAACCACTTCACCACCGGGGTTCTCTGGGACCAGACTAAACCCAAACCCCACATCTGTCGATTGCAAGAGGGCACAGCTACTCCATCGGATTTCTAAGGCTACACATTTTTTTAAAATCTTAAATTAACCTCTTATTGTGACTTGGGCAAAGGTTTCCAGAGCAAATTAGTCTTCCGGTCAACAACTCATGCACAGGGAGGAAGTGGAGTGAGTGTGTTGCACTGTGGGGATCCTAGTCCATGAAATGTTTACGGGAACAGAGTCACATCCTTCTGCAGAGTGGTGGATTCTAAATGTTGCCCTTCCAGTTCAGAGCTGAGGGCTTAATCAGTAGGCTACCAGGGGTCAGGCTGCTAGGGGTCAGGCTGCTGGGGTCACATGCTAGCTCTGCTATTTCCTAGGTGCGTGGTCTAGGGCAAGTTCAAGTTGTTTTTTGTTTTAGTTTCTTTTAACCTTTTGGGGGGTCCACTCTGTGAACTGTCAGCCTCTAGTCTCAGGGGAACCCCATGCACAGTGAAATGAAATGCTGCCTGGTCCTGAACTCTCCCCATGATTTGCTTGGTCCGGACTGCTTGTTGCCCATAGGGTTTTCATTGGCTGACTCTCAGAAACACATCACCAGGCCTTTCTTCCTAGTCTGTTTTGGTTTGAAATTCCACTGAAATGTACATCACAGCCACCTGAAAGCCTCCACTGACAGATGGTGGCATCTTTGCCAGAGCATGCACTGAACATTCTGCTCTTATCTATACAATCGGCTATTACCTTTGTTGTGAAGAATCAAGGCCTGTTACCCTTTAGAAAGGTGAGCATACCCCACTTTCTGTACAGGTCTGGTAGAATCAGAGGTTGCCAAGGGGTTCGACCCCTTGTTAGTACTGTGCCCCCAATAGACCCATCAGCTTGTTTTGAAAAGTTGAGTTCTTTTCTCTGTGATCCCCCCTCTTTTCTAAATGCAGCCTGGGATTTAAATGATAAACCTTTAGCCAGCTGAGCCCTTGAGGGAGTTCAAAGAAACATGAGCTGTTAGACTCCAGTTACAGTCAATCGCCTCCCATTAAGTTCTGGTTCTGGTTGGTCAGGCCGCTACGCCATTGGCTCAAAGCAGCTAGGCTTGCCTTGCTCTCTGAAGGAGAGGATTAGCTCTGGGCACATGCTCCAAAGTGGGCTGGCTTCCCGCATACCAATCCCTCGGGGTTGGCCTCGGGATGTTTCTTCTGGGTCCACTGTTGTTCTTAGGTGCCACCGGTGGATTCCCACTCAGGGTGATTGAGTGACTCATGTGGGTTTTTGGATTGTAGTCTTTAGAAAGGGTGCAGGTCACCAGGCCTTTCTCCCACAGTGCTGGTGGCTGGGTTCAACTGCCTACCAATCTTTTGGCTAGCAGTGCTTTACCTACTGTGCCACCAGGGCACCCCGTAGAGCCTCTAAGGCTCTACTGAGCCTGCCAGTTCGGTTCGTGGTGATGAAGAGGACAGGGTACCTGGTACTCTGGGCTATGAAACAGGAAGAAACGGAAAGCTCCTGCTTTCCAGTTGAGACTAGAGCTGCAGAGTGCTGTGGGCTGGCGCAGAAAAGATGCAAGCTAAGTTA
>NW_022111369.1:80809779-80834400 GCF_000313985.2 Echinops telfairi | reverse complement strand
CCCCCCCCCAATTCTAGGAAGGGCGGTGCACCCCACATTTTCTCCAAGACACTATCCACCCGACTGATGTTTCTGCTCACAAGTTGGGGCACCAAGTAGCCCCTTTTCGGTGTCTTTCTTGTACAGAGGTGAAGACAGGCCGCGGGGAAGAGGGGGCACAAACCAGACTTCGCTTCTAAGGCACAGGGCTTGCTGGACGGCTCTGCCACCTGCACCTGCCCCAGACCTCTTCCCCAGACCTCTTCCCCGGACACTTTCACTTTCACTGAAGCTTCCAGTCCGAACCTCCGGTCAACATGCTGCAGCGACCTCCCTGGCACTGCCAGGCCTTTGCTGCGCAGAACGCGGTAGAAAGCCCATTTCACTAGGTACTAACTTAAGTGAGGACTTCCTTCCAAGATAGACACCTGACATCAAGGTTCTTTTCACCTTAGACTTACCCCGAGGTTGCACGAACACTTATACCCAGTCCACCCCAAGCTCCGGGGTCTCTTGGATCCCTTCACCTTAATCCCCAAATCCCAACCCGCAGCTTTCCAGTCAATTCCGATTCACAGCAACCCCTCAGGGCACGCAGGACTACCCCGCCCGACTCCCAAGACTGGACATCTTTACGGGGGCAGCCCCATCTTCTCCCTCGCAGCGGGCGACCCTTTATGCCACTCGGACTGCACCACCTTACTTTACAGGTATTGGCAAATCGCCAACAAGTAAGGTCGGCACAGGCTTCTTTAGGCTTCTTGATTTGTTCACTACAGATTCCTAAGTAAGCCTAAGTAAAGCTGTGTTTACCTTGCGTCCTGCGTCTTTCATCCCTGCCAGGGATGGGAAATGGGAAAAGAGGGCTTGGAGTTGGGGGAGAGAGACAGATGCCAGCCATACCTAGAAGCAGAGTCTTTGATACGGTGACATGTAACCTTGTTCACGAGGGACGAGGAAGTAAGCCTGTGTTGACTTCCTTGACCAGGTAAAGGGACACTGCTTTCCAGTGGAACATAGCTCCGTGGACATGTGAGCAAGAGGACTTCCTGCTGCGTCCCTCAGATCCCCAAACCCGCGAAAGGGTGAGGACACGATCCCGCCGCCCACCCTCCCCAGTTGAAGCTGCATCCCAAGTTGGGGATCCGTGAGATCTCCTTGGCTGTAGATAGAGTCCAGGCCGGCCAGGACTTGCTGCTGACAGTAAACGCTAGCTTAAATTGTGGGAACTGTGTTGGTTTGTTGTTTTAAACAAACAATTGCAAAACCATCCCGTGTAACAGTGAGTCGTTTTGATGTGGTTTGTGTGTGGGAATCGGGCTCATCCCACTGAAGCGCCTCTGAAGTGTTCCTCGGGCGGTTGCCACCTTTCCGCCGGGGACCTGCCTCTTCTGCTCCCATCTCTTGCCGGCTCCTCTCTCACTCACACATGCGCAGTCCTATCTGACTCTTAAGGACTCTATTTGGACAGGGTGGAACTGCCCTGCGGCTTTCCCAGACTGGACCTCTTTATGGAAGTAGCAAGCTTCAGCTCTCTCCCTTGGAGCTGCGGGTGGTTTCAAACTGCTGACCTTAGGGCTTAGCAGTCCTACACATAGTCCACTATGCCATCAGTAGTGGCCAAAGTGCTCAGCAGTGAACCTAGAGATTAACAGCCTAGGACACCCAGGGAGTTGTTCCACCCAGTCCTCCAGGGCCCCAAGCAGTCAGGAACAAGCCCTTGGCAGACAGCAGCCCACTTATAGGAGTGTCTGGGTGGGGTGAAAGGTTAACACACTTATCAAAGAGCAGGTGGTTAGAATCCACCCAGAGAGGCCTCTAAAGTAAGGCCTAGGGAGCTGCTTCTCAAAGATCCAAACCAAAGTCCACCACAGTCCAGTCCAGCCTGGCTCATGTAGTTGTTGGTCAGTGCCTTTGAGTTGGTTTTGACCCATAGTGGCCCCAGGGACAACAGAAGGGAGCAGTGCCCAGTGTGTGCCATCTTCACCATGGTTCCTGTGCTTGCAGCCACCGTGTCAATCCATCTCCTCGAGGGCCTGCCTCTTTGTTGCTGCCCCTCCGTTTTATCAAGCATGATGTCCTTGTCTCTTCTGACAACATTTCCAAAGTGATGTGAGACAAAGTCTCTCCATCCTTGTCTCCAAGGAGCCTTCTGGCTGTACTTCTTCCAAAACAGATCTGTTGGTTCTTTCGGCAGTCCATGGTCCTTTCCATAGTCTTGACCAGCACATACTTCAAATGCATCAGGCTTCTGAGGCTGCAAATCTACACAGGAGCAGAAAGCCTCTTCTTTCTCCTGAGGAACGGCTGGTGAGTTTGAACTGCTGACCTTATGGTTATCGGCCCAATGCTTAACCTCCAGTGCCACCAGCACACTCCTCAGAAGACCCAATGGGGCACAGCTTTGCTCTGACTCGCATGGGGCCGGCATGAGCTGGAGCAGATGCGACAGCAACCAGTAAGTGATGAGACAGAGGAAGCAGCTTTCAGTAAGACGCTTTCAGTGGTCCTTACTGCTAGAGAGTCTTGGGCTCAAGCCATTTTTCAAGTCACTATAAACCTCCTTGTGTTTTTAGGGGGTCCTGTGCTTCTCTATATACGGGCCTTGGTGGTGCTGTGGATTAGGCATGGGGCAGCTAATGGCAGTTCAAATCTGCCAGCCACTCCACAGGAGAATGATGAGGCTGTCTGCTCCCATAAAGATTTACAGTCTCGGAAACCCTGCATAGCAGGCTCGCTATGAGTCGGAATTGGCTCAATGGTAGTAGATTTGGGGTCTTTGGTGCTCCCAGACCTAAAGTCTCCAGAAGGCAGTCCTGCCCCGGTGCTGAAGCACGAGGGGCTCTGAGGAACCCACCCCCGTCCGGTGGATGCCCATCCCACGTTTGTTTGACACAGAACTTCTGAGCCAGAAAGAACCTTGAAGACTTCCTCTCCCGTGGCTCTCCTGTAGCCACCCAGGAGGCTCAGGGGAGACACAGGAAGACCAACTTCCCCAGGTCACCCAGTGAGTGGCCAGCACCCCAGAGTCGAGAGCCTTAGCTTCTGTTTCAGCCCCATGCTCTGTAGGACCCTTTCAGCAGGCCGAGTAGGTATCTGTCTACCTGCTGCCGTCTTGTTGATTCCAAAGCAGAGGAGCTCTGCAGCGCAGAGTAGCACAACCCAGACGATGGCATAGCGTTTCTGAGACTCTCACTCTTGAGCGACCCATAGCCTCATCTTTCTCCTTCAGAGCACTTGGTGGGTTTGAACTGCCAATCTTGCTGTTAGCAGCTCACACTTGACATTCGAATCAGGTGAGCAAATGCTCACTGGGATTTTGAATGTGCATAGGTCTGGACTGTCCTACTCAAACCCCAATTCCAGTTTAAGCTGCCCACAGAGATGCAGACGATTCAAGGTCGCTCGTTTGGCCTAAGGGAACACAGTCAAGGGGACTCTGCTGGCTTTTTGTTTTTGTTTTTACTGTGGTCACAATATAGATAACAAAACGTTTGCCAATTCAGCAGTTTTTACACATACACGAGTCAGTGACTTTGATTGAACTCATCATGCTGAACTATCCTTACCACTACCCTTTCCCAAGTGACTCTACCATGATTGACAGACACCAGTGCCTCTATAAGCAAGCTTCCTGTGTCCTGCCTACCCCACCCTCGCCTCTGCCTCCCCCTCCCCCTCCCCTGCCTCACTCAATGCGACGGGCCACCGCCATCAAGTTGATTCTGCCTTATAAGCACCCTGTAGGACACAGCGGACCTGCCCCTTTAGGTTTCCAAGACTTTAAATATTTATAGGCGCAGACAGCCTCATCTTTCTCCCTCCGAGTTCAACGCATGACCCCCAATGACACCTGGGCTCCTTGAGTCTCACTCCAGGCAGCCACAGGTAAGCTTTGGTCTCTGCATTTGTCTATTCTAGACATTCCGTAGAAGTGGGATCCTTTTGTGTCTAACATGTTTCACTCAACATGATGTGTGTAAGGTTCATCCATGTTGTAGCATATATCAGGACTTCATTTAGCCTGATAGCTAAATAATGCTACACACACACATATTTATTTTGTGTTTTATCTATTCATCGGTGGTTTTCACCCTTTTGCTCTTGTGAATAGTGCTTCAAAGAACACTGGTGTACAGTCTCTGGTTTTCTTTCTTTCTTTTTTCATCATTTTATTGGGGGGGTGTCTTACAGCTTATATCAAACCTATTTGTACATATGTTGCCATCATCATTTACTTTCTATTTGAGCCCTTGGTATCAGCTCCTCTTTTTTCCCTCCCTCCCCCCACCCTCATGACCCCTTCATAAATTAGAATTGGTTTCATATCTTACACCGACCACTGTCTCCCTTCACCCATGTTTCTGTTGTTTGGTTTTATTTCTTGTGCTAGAAAGGTTCCATCTGACTGCACTTCCAGTGCAGCTGCATCTTCCATGAAAGATGTTTCTTCTCTGTAGATTCCACAGTCCTTCAGAAATATGAATCAAATTCTCAGATTTATAAACAGGATTTGGATCCAAGGATGGTTAGACATGTGTCTCTACCCCCCACCCCCAACTATCGTGTGAGTGCTGTTTTATAGCTCAAGTGCTACTAATGTTCTCACATGGAATTGGCTGCCTTTTGCTTTATTAGCTGCTGTGGCTTCTTTTACAAGGCTTTGTATGAGGTTTTGTAGGGAAGGCCCTGGTTGACTTTAAAGAACACCTTGGATGAGTTTGTTGGATGAGAGCCATTGGACTTGGTTGGCTGCTAAGGAGAATGTTTGAAAGCATTTACTTCTTCAAGAGTCACCACACAAACAACCTGACATTTAGAAAGGAGAGTGAAGGACCTAAGCTTTACAATAAGATCTGCCTATTACTTCTCTGCAAAGCTCCAACCCCTCCCCTGCCCCGCTCACCAAATTTCCTGCCACGAAATAGATGCTGACTCATAGGAACCCTATATAGAGCTTCCTACGTAAGTCTTTATGGGAACAGACTGTGTCATCTTTCCCCCCAGAGCAACTGGTGGATTTGAGCCAATGACCTTATAGTTAGCAGCCCAAGCTTAACCCACAGTGCCATGAGCATGCAGCGCGCTTTCTACAAAGTCCAGTCTGTTTATTAACCCATTGGTTAACATCAGAAACTCACAGCTATCGAGTCAATGCTGACTCACAGTGACCTCCCTGTGGGTTTCGGAGACGTTAACTGTTTATGGGTGCAGAAAGCTGTCTTTCTCGGGAGGAGCTGCAGTGGTCAAATTGCCACCCTGCTGCTCACAGCCCACTGGGTAACCACTCCACCACTCCACGTGGTTAACACAGGACCCTGGACTTCTTTCTTTTTTTAAAAAAGGAAACATACACATCAAATCTCCCTGGTAACCTGGACCTTAAAAAGCTTCTCAACTGTTTCCTTGTTGGAAACAGATGGAAACAGTTGAAAAGTTTCTCAGAAGGTAGTCTAAACAATTTCAGATGAAAAGACTTAACAAAAAACAAAAAATCAAACAAAAGCTGCTTCAACTTTTATCTTTGCACAAGCTACTGTTACAGCTACTGCTATCTCATAAAACAGTCAAAGGCTGGTTTGTCCTGTGGTTGTTTTCTGTTGTGGTTGGAGGAAAACAACCTGCGAAGCTTTCAAGGGGTAAATTAAAACAGCTGGCTTTTGTTTCATTCTTTACTAAATTGATTGTAATACCCGAGTGGACATATATGTCAGTCGGATCGCTTCACCTTCATGCCCCTGACCACACAGTACTTTCTTTGGAAAGCGTCTGCTTGTGGACAGCGCCACGGCCCAGTTCCCTTTGGACTCATGCAGGCTATCGTCTCCTCCTCCGATTCAGGACCTTTGTGCAGTGTTGCTCACACCAAACAAGTAGCAGCTACTCCGAGGTCTTCTTAAGCATGCGTGCCCTGGTAAGCCAGCCAAAGGGGGAAGAACACAAGCAAATGGATGGAACTCCTAGGGCCTTCTCCCAGTTTTCTTTAGCTGGTATGTCCTTTACGTTCACTGTAAGCCTTCTGAAGTATCTTACCATTTCCTAAGTGAGAAAAACAATGTCCTGACCCCCACCCCCCATGCACACACACACACACTCCAAAGAAGTGGTGGTTTAAACTCCTCTGAAGCAGGGTTGGGTTTGGGGGTAGATCACCCGAACTGTTAGTGTCTCTGGCAAATAGCAACGCAAACAAAACCAGTTGCCGTGCTATCATACAAACTTGTATAATTCTCACTCATGGTGGTGACCCCATCCGTGTGTGTGTGTGTGTGTGTGTGTGTGTGTGTGTGTGTTTGTCTGTGTGTGCGTAGTCGAACTGAGCTCTCAGGGGTTATCAATGGGTGTGATCTTTCTACAATAGGTTGTCAGGCTTTTCTTCCAAGCTAGTTTTGAATCAGCAACCTTGCAGTTAGTGGTTAACTGGAGTGCTTAACCCTTTGCAGCATCCAGAGACTCCCTAACATATTAGAAGTGGAATAGTGACCGCCTTCTCCCAGGGAGGCACTAACTATGTCTGTTTAGAACTCCTGCTGCCCCAGGCACAGATCTTTGCAGCACTCAAAGGAGGCACTGCATTGGGCACTTGTGCCGCACAAGACCTCTCGACAGTGGAGAAGTGCCAAGATGGCACTTTGAGTATTAGGGTGTTCCTAACTCAAGCGGTAATCTTTTCAATAACCTCATATGCACACGAAAGCTGGACAATGACCAAGGAAGACCTGCGGAGAATGGATGCCTTTGAAGGATGGGGCTGGTGAAAGAGACTGAAGGTACATGGGCTGTCAGCGGAACAAACACATCAATGCTGGAGGAAGGACAGCCAGAATGTTCCCCGGAATGGAGAATGGTCAGCTTTTGTCTGATATGCTTAGACATGTTATCAGGAAGGACCAGTCCCTGGAGAAGGACACCTTATTTGGTAAAGTAGAAGGGCAGAAAACAAACAAACAAACAACAAAACCAGGAAGACTCTCAACAGAATGATGGACACAGGGCTGCAACAGTGAGCTCAAACGTCACACTTGTGAGGATGGCCCAGGCCTGGGCAGGGATTCCTTCTCTTGGACCTACGGTTGTTCTAAACCAGCAGGGATTGGATGGCCCCCAACAGCAACATCCCGCTGTATGCCTATTAAGATGAGTTTGAAGTGGCTTCTAACTCGGATACTGTGTATCATCTCAACCTATGAGCAGATGGTGGGAACCCCAAACCCCAACACCAAACTTACTACCATCAAGTGGATTCCGTCTCATAGGGACCTTATTCGACAGAGTAGAACTGCCCCTGTGGACTTCTGAGATAGTGCATGCACCTTTATAGGAACAGAGAACCACATCTGTATCCTCCAGAGCAGCTGGTAGCTTTGAACCGCTGACCTTGGGGTTAGCAGCCCAATGCGTAATCCACTCTGCCAGCGGGGCTCCCTAGATGGCAGGAGTCAACTCTTAAAAATACACATTGGAATGAAAAAGTGTAAAATCAAACCATTAATCTTTTGGGCATTTTCAGGAATTGGGTAAATGCCTATAAAATTATGAGTTAATAAAAGAGAGGTACTGTCTGTGTTTAAAAAAAATTAAGAAATAATCAAAAACCCTTTAAGAATCTTGCAGGAAAATGCATGCTCATGTTGAGATCAGAGTTTACGGAGGAAAGCCCTCCAAAAGAAAAGCTCCTTCCTGCCCATTGCACACATCTTCAGGAATGACTTGAAAGCTGAAACTGATCGGGCAGAAGAGTTGGAAGCTGGCGTTTGAGCGGCCTGCTCTAACTCCTGAAACTATTTATTGAGGGAAATGCTAAAATTGGCAATAGAGCTTAAAACTGAGCAGTGAACTCAGAATATACCATATCACGTATATTCTGGGTACCAGCTTCTGGGAAACAAGATTCCAGACTTAAAAAAGAAAAAAATAATTTAAATGATGTATTAATTCTAATTTTACATGTACACCGAGAGAGAGACTCAGAGAGTGAGTTAGGTCTACCTAACTTGTTTTTTTGTTTTCCAAATTTTCTATAATGAGCATTGATTACCTTGAAATTAGAAAACCTAATTTACTTTTTCACAAACAAAGGCAACTTGATTCAGACTAATGGTATATCTTATCCAGAGTGCCATCTGATTTCAGGTAGCTTTTATGAGCTGAATTGTGTCTTTCAACAAGTGTGCCTGTACCTGTCAATAAGGTCACAGGGGACAAAGATTTGACATTGACTACTCATCCATCAGACCATGCAGGCACTCCGGAAGAAGACCTCGGCCATCGGCTCCTTTGAAGGTTATCGTGTGCAGAGCGCTATGGGAACAGCCCTACTTTGTGCTATCGGGTCACTATGAGTTGGCATCAACTCATTGGCACCCAATGACAGATGCAGAAACATCCACGGAGCAGGGGGAAGAGGAAGACAGATAAGGGAGACACTGCATCGCCAAACCCAGGAACGCCAGCAGTTGCTGGCAGCTACTACTAGAAGAGGAATATAAAAGGAAGGACTCCCCTAGAACAACTCCCTGAATTCATAGCCTCCCGAACTGTGAGAAAGCAAATTTCTGTTCTTTAAAGCCACTGTGGTATTTCTATTAGTGAGGAACTGGGTAACTAAGGAAGTATCCAGTTTCAGGATGCTGTGGGAGTTGTTTTCCATCTAAGAAGTACTCACTGCCACCGAGGGGATGCCAACGCTTAGCAACCCTATAGGACAGGGTAGAACTGCCCCTGTGGGTTTCCGAGACTGACTCTTTAGGGCAGTAGACAGCCTCATCTTTCTCCAGCAGAGTGCTGGTGGTTTCAACTGCTGACCTGTGCTGAGCACCGCAATGCACAACCGGCCGAACCACCAGGGCATCGTAAGGCAGTCACTGAAAGATGCTCATTTCCCATCGGCAGTCTTCAAGTCTGCAACGCACACGCAAGCCATGCAGCAGACGTTAAAGAAACGCTAGTCAACTCCACCCACCTTGAGAAGTTAAGCTATCTCTATCCCCTCCCCAATGCCAGAGGAAACCATGGTTCCAAAGTTTGTACTTACTGTCCCTTTGCCCTGGTAGAGGAGTGGGTTGCGAACTTGGCTGCGAACCGCAAGACCGGCAGTTCAAAACCACCAGGAGAAAGATGAGGCTTTCTACTCGTTTTGACTTGATGGCAGTGAGCTTTTCTGTTGTTGTTGTTGTTGTTAGGGTTTTTTTGTTTTTTAAAATAGTTCTATCACATATGTGCTATGACACCATTGCGATCTCTTCAATGTTGACTCCTGGCGAGTCCCTGTGCGCTAGAGTATAAACACGCCCGGTCCGGTGTTTCAGGCCTGTGACCTTTCCAAAGGTGATCACCAGACCTTTCTTCCAAGGTGCCTCTGAGTGGCTTGGACCGACCAGCCTTTTGGTTAGTGGTCAAGAGCTTAACCACTGGGGGTTCCCATCACACTTACAATGACCCCCCAAAAGGGGGGTTTTGAGTTTTGCTTGCTTTTGAATTTTTTAAGAATGCTACCATACTGTATTGTATAATTCTTCTGAGAATTACTTTTCTCACTCAGCACTGTCCCAAAGATCCACCCATATTACTGCACGTAGAGAAGTCCATTCATTTTCAATGGCATTTCTCTTTTATGAATGTACTACACTTTGTTGATGTCTTTTCCGAATGACAGCTATTTGGGTTGCTTCTAGCTTTCGGTACTATGGACATTGTTCCTCAGGACATCCTTGTATACATTTCTCAAAGCACATCAACTAGGAGTTCCCTAGGGTGGACACTAGACATGGAGCTACTGGGACACCAGGCAGAGATACATGCTTTCACTTGACAACACACCATCCAAGTCTTTTCCTAAATTGTTGGAACATTTTACAGAGCTCCTGGGAAGAAGGACTTGATTCTATACTTTTAAAAGCTATGTTCACCATATCAGAGATTGACCAAAGACCCAGTAAATACGTCTCCAAATGGTAACCACAAAGGTGAACGGACAGTAACTGAGTCAAGAAGAGAAGATGAGGGACGGTAGGGAAAGTAAGACAGAAGGTGAATCTTAGACGCTGTGTTTACACTAACGATATGGTCACACGTGGTAACATGGTAGGCTGAGCAGGTTTACATAAATTTATTTGAATTTCTCTCACAAACTTCTCGTGGGCAGCAGAATGGACTTAGCCCAGCCTTGCAGGACTTGGCGGTGGTGTGGTGGCTGACACATTAGGTCTACAAGGGGTGCAGTTGGAGACCATCAGTCACTTTGAGGGAGAAAGAAGTGGCTTGTTGCTCCTGGAAAGAGTTACAGCCTCGGACACCCCAAGCTCCCACCCTGGGGCGGGGGCAGCTCTGCTCTGTCCTATAGGGTCACTATGAGTCAGAATGTACTCCATAGCAGTGAGTACTCTGGGTCTACTCTGCAATGTGAGGGAGACGCAGAGGCCTACGTTTGACCCGTTGTAGCTGTCTGGGGAGTCAGAGTGAGCTCCTAAGCATCACGATTGATTTCCGGCTCCACATATAGTCTCCCTGTGTACTGATGGTGCCGGCAATTTTAAGGCCTCCCTGAGTCACCTATTCCTCTCTTTGAGTTCCAATTCGAGTCACCGTCTGCCACCTTAACCACGGGCTGGTGCTGAGTCCCCAGCCCTTCCCAGTGTGGGCTGGGTCACTGTGGACCTGCCATCTCCCCAACCTCATTCCCTTAGCTGCTGCGGCGGCTTCCGGGCAAACTCCTGTCTCTCTTCTGGACAGTCCTGGGGTCTGCTTGAAAGCAGGGCAGTGGTGAGAAAGGAATGTCCCCTTTCCGGTTTTGTTCTGACTTCATTTTACAGAGGAGAAATTGGAACATGGATCATTTGGGAAGGTGTGTTCAAGTCCAGGGTCTTTGATTTGGGGCGCAGCGTAATCCTTACAGGTACCTGCCGAACATGTTTCCACGTTGCGATGATAAGCCTGTTGTTCTCCCAGAACATGCTGCACTCAAATTGAGGGGTGCAAGGAGATTGAGATGCCAACCAGTATTGGAATCCATGTTATTCCAACAGGTCATCAAGACTTATGTCAACCCACACCGCTCTGCCTGCATATTTGGTCAACTGGACCTGTCAGCAAGGTCGGGTTTCCAAGTTCCTGTCCTACTCTAGAACTGCAGGGCTGGGACCCTAGGCTTTAAAATGTTTTGTGTGGCTGACTGCGGTTCCACCTCTCTGACATGTGCTTTCAGATACGCTCCAGGTGTCTGTTAGCTCAGCACATTGCTCTCCACGTTCTTCTCTTTAGCTTAGCTTTCCTCTAGCTTTAGAAAGCTCTGTGGGCCAGAGAGCCTAGCCAGAGTAAAAACAAAATGAAAATATAAGCCGATGTAGTTAAAAGGTCAAAAAACTGAAAGCCTGGACTGTGAATCCGTTGAGCTGCTCCTCAACTTTGTTGTGTTGAGCCTCCATTTTTCTCCTGGGAAGACCTGACCCCAACCAATCCCCGTCTTGCCCAGTCAATTCCATCTCAGAGCAACCCTGTAGGGGATCCTGGGCCTGAAAGTCTTTATGGGAGCAGAAAGCGTCATTTTTCTCCCACAAAGGGGCTAGTGGGTTTGAACTCCTGACCTCATGGTTATCCCCTCAATGGGTGACCCAGTACACCATCAGGGCTCCCGTGAAGAAGGGGAGCAGTAATAATAATAATAAAACATGTCTTCACCCAGGTCACAGTTTTGTAGCTTGTAGGATACTGTTATAGGGAAAGTGTTTATACACTGGACGGTGTCGTACTTATAGAGGAGATAGGCTAAAGCAGCGGGTCTCAACCTGTGGGTCCTCGACCCCTTTGGGGGTCGAACGACCCTTTCACAGGGGTTGCCCGATTCGTAGCAGTAGCAAAATGACAGTGATGAAGTAGCAACGAAAATAATTTTATGGTTGGGTGGGGGGCGGTCACCACAACATGAGGAACTGTATGAAAGGGTCGTGGCATGAGGAAGGTTGAGCACCACTGGTCTAAAGAGGGGAGAGGCGAGTGTTTAATAGGAAATCGCAGCGTGAGTGCAGGACAAAGCTAAGACTTTCAACTAGAAAGTTTGGTTTCCTTGTCTGTCCTTAACTCCTCCATTATGCTTTCTCTTTGTACCGTGGAGCTCTGCAGACAGAACCGCCTTGCTGGGTGGTGTGGAAAGGAAGCACCTAAGCTGGGTGGTGTCACCAAGACGGAGGGAGGCAGGGCCCCATGTCTGTCCTGGTTGTCCTCTGGGTGGGGCCAGCTTGGGAACAGTGTCTCCATCCCTGGGGCATGTTTCCCAACCTGGTGGCCAGAGATGGGCTCGCCGTGGTTTCAGTTGACACCACCAGTCAAGCTGCCTTGTCTCTCCTCCCTGCCCTTCTTTAATGGGTGCAGGCACACTTGAAAGATGACATTGTATGAGTAATACGGTTTACAAATAAGAGCGTTTTACGAAATCCGGCAAGATGGAAAGGCTGGCTTCAACTAGACAGTTGGAGCTCAGTGACTATTGTTGCTTCTTAATCCCCGGTGGCACCGAGTTTTGTTGAACTGGGTAAGGAACCTTTCCAAACTGTTGTTGGAACAAGCCCTTCGGGGCTGCAGACTGTTTTCTAAAGTCAACGATAGAAAACACCAAGCTGCGAGGCAAAGGCTGTGGGAGGGAAGAATGTCCGAGTAACTTCCTGCAAGGGAGTCTTTCCTCATTAGGCCCAGCCTCGGAATTTGGACGCACTGAATTCTTTTCACCAGGAGCCCAACTCAGGCTCAAATCCAGAGCTATGGACGTGTTGTGGAAACACGGACAGACTGGGAGACAATCACAAAACCTGAGGCCACATCTTTCAATATGCCGGGACATACGGTAAGCAGTATAGGCAGCCGCCACGACTGCAAGTAAATGGGTGAATGGAAGAAGGCCATCTCCTCTAACAAAGACCTGTCTCTGGCGATGGCTAAGCACTCAGAAAGGGGGTTTTCTTTGGAAACTGCATGATACACTGCAGCTAGAATATCAGGCTAACCCACGAGAGGGGGTGTCATGGAAATGCTCCGATCTGTGATGGAAAAGAGGTAGGAAGTACCACTGTTGAAATAGCCTAGTAAAATCGAATACGAGTGAAAGCCAATGCTTCCAAGGACGAAGGGGAATGCTACATGGTGATATGAGAAGTAGGCTTTCTGAGATATGATTAATGATGCTGGGAGTGGTGCACAATAGAGAAATAGCCAGAGATTACTTTACAGGTTTCCTCCCGCCCCGCCCATCCTTCCACACAAGGCTCCAGAAAGGAGGTTGGTTCTTCGAGTTAGTTCCCGCTCCGGGCGGCCGCATGTGTTGCAGAGCGGGATTACTGCATGGGGTTTCCTTGACTGCAGACTTCATGGAAGCCCGTTGGTAGGGCTTTTCTTTCATGGGCCTGCTGGGTGGGCCCGAACTGCCAGTGGTTAGGTTAGCAGTAGAGTGCAAACCAGTTGCACCAACTGGGAGAGAACAGGAAGGCTTTTGTTACGTGTCCTGAATCAGCCACCAAGTGATAGTGGCAGGCCGGAACAGCGTAGTTTCTGGCTAGTTTGGAAAAGAGAAGTCGAAGTAAGGTGATTTGAATATATGGCATCAACTCAACAGGGAATAGGAGCCCTGGTAGCACAGTGGCTGCGAATTGGGTTTCAATCTTCAAGGTCAGCAGTTCAAAACCACCAACCAGCCTCTTTCTACTCCTGTAAAGAGTTCCAGTCTCAGAAACTCACATGGGGCAATTCTACCCTGTCCTGTAGGGTCACGATGAGTTGGCATCAATTCTATAGCAGTGGGTATAATATATAGGAAGGGCATGCTTGTGTATATTTATGGAAAACCAAAGAAAAATTGATACCTTTGAATTGTGGTGTTGGCTAACAATATCGAATGTATCATGGACTGCCAGAAGAATGGGAACTCTGGTAGCCGGGTGGGTTATGTGATGCCTGCTAACCACGAGGTCGGCAGTTTGAACCCACTACCTGCTCCTTCAGAGAAAGATGAGGTTTTCAGTTACCATGAAGAGAACTGCCAAAGGGGCAGTTCTACCCCATCCTAGAGGGTCACTCTGAGTGAGAACTAACCCAGTGGCAGCGAGATAAGGAGGAGATGCCAAAAAAATACATACACATCTGTCTTGGAAGAAGGATACTCAGAAATTCTCCTTTAAAAGGAAGGAAGGTCAAGAAGGGCCAGTCCCTGGAGAAAGACAGCATGCTTGGCGGAGCAGAAGGCGAGTGAAATAGAGGAAGAGTTGCCATGAGATGGATTGGCACGGTGACTGGCTGCCACGAGGGCTCAACCAGAAAACTGGCTGTGGGGTAAGGCAGGACCCGGCCATGATCACTCTATTGCTTAGAGGGAGTCCGAGTCGCAAGGGACTCAGAGGCCCCTCACCAGCAACGGCAGGGATTTAACAGTCACACGACCTTGGTTGGTGTCATTTCGTCTTTTTGAAATTTCATTTTCTTCTGTGTGAAGTATGATCAAAAACTTCCTCCCTTGCCTACTTATTCCAGTTGTGATCCAAGGAGATGACGCTTATGAAATAAATACTCAGGGAAGTAAATGGCACACAGATTTCCCAAAGGGTTGTTGAGATTTCTTAGTCTGGACAGGTGCTGGACCAGATGGCTCCTGAGATATTTTCTTTCCCAAAGGCTGATACACAGAGTGACTTTTAAACGGGTCTTCATGGCTTCCTCATAACAGTTTACTGATGCCAATGACCCGGGAATGGGTGTACAGAGGCTGATTCTGGCTCTGACCCTGATTTGCTGAGAATGTGGGGCCAGGTCCCTACCTCAATGGACAACTGAAGAGCCTGTGGAATGTGTTGAACCAAGGTTATTATTATTTTTAATATTCAGGCTCTACTGTCCCTTAACGTAGGTTGACCATGTATGTCATTTGTCATCCAACCTGGAACACTTAAGAATAGAAGGGGTACCCTCGCCCGTCACGCACCGCATGTTCGTGGGGAGCCTGGTGCTAAACCATTCGTAGACGACCTGCTTCTGGGTTGGGGTTTCGTACGTAGCAGAGCAGCTCCCTCGCTGCGATCTATTGAAAGTCAGCCCTCGACACAAGGGTTTGTAAAAAAGAAATAAAAGAAAAAGAAGAATAGAGGGGTGTTACTAATTAATTATGCCAGGACTGAACCGAAAACCAAACTCCCTGTCATCTAGGCTATCCTGAGTCACAGTGGCCGGAGAGGACAGGTTAGAACTTCCCCTGTGGGTTTCTGTGACTGTAACTCTGTATGAGAGTATAAGGCTTTATTTTTCTCCTGCAGAATGGCTGGTGGTTTGAAACTGCTGGCCTTGCACTTGGCAGTGCAATGTGCTGCCAGGGCTCCTTTATGCTAGAACAATAGGCATAAATGAGAAGTGCCTGCGACAAAGCTGGACACCTAGTCCCTCCATTGTGCATGAAACACCAAGTTCAGCACTTAGGTCCCACCAACGCTTTGTCATCGAGGCAAACCCGACTCACAGAGACCCCATAGGAATAGAATGACCTCTGGGGTTTCCAAGGTTGTGATCTCCAAAGAAACAGACTTCCACATCTTCCCATAGAGCAGTCGGGGCTGGGGTGGGGTTTGAACAGCCAACCTTTAGGCTAACAGCCAAGCTCTTAACCACTGTGCGACCAAGGCTCCTGTTCTTTTAGATAGGTCATCTGAAGGAGGGATGGTATCAGAGCTTACATCCTGAACTCCTGGTTTGCAGAATGCTGTGGATGACACAGGAAGCCCCAAATCAATTTGCAGTGTCCACACGTGGACTGAGTCTCCAGTGAATCCCCTCTGGCCACAGTCCAGGGATGTGACTAGCCTCGCTGTCAGACAGAGAGTGTTGTAAAGTCTATTATGGCAGATGTAGCTAAGTTAAAATATTATTTGATCTCCCTTTTGACTCATTTTAAAGTTGTGTTGGTTATTAATATTTTCTGCTCTCGTTTCTATTGCGATTTTTCTCTGTTTCATTTAGTCATTGTTGCTGTTAGTTTTGGGCTGTTCACCTCCCATTTGCATTTTGTACTATTTTCTGTATGAAAAATCCAGGATCTGTAAATCTATTGAGACAGTAACTGAGTTAATAATTACTCAGGGACAATAAAATGATTAAAAAAGAATACGTACTTAGGGGCATGGCAGGAAAGGTTGGGGGTAAATGGAGAACTGACAATAATGAGTGTGAGAAAGAAGGAAATAGTCTGAGATCGATTGATGACTGCAGCACTAGTCGTAATATGACTGACCGACTAAACTGTATGACAGTGAAGCCTATGCCAGTGACACTATTGTTAAACTGTTCTTGTTTTGGATCTGCCAGGATCTTAGAGGTATTCAGGAGCAGCAGGCTGCTTTCCCAAGCCCTCGAGAAAGCCACCTGCTGCAGCGCCGGTGTGGTGAGAGGGCAGATGCTGTCCCATAGCTTCTTGGTTGCTGACCTCCCATTGTTATTGCCACTTGCATCTGTAGGCTGGGCATGGATCTGGTGGAGGGAATAAGGCTTGGGTCTGTCTCTGCCTGGCCTGGGGGTTGCTAGTGAGTATGGTTGCACTGACGCTTAGCGAGACTATCCAGAACTCTCCGAGTTCAGCCCAGCGCGATAAGAGATCGACAGATGAACCCAAACGGCCTGCCCTACAGATTTCTAGGGGGCACAGTCCTGTGCTCAGGGCCTTTCAAAGCAGATAATACAGGGTGGGGTGGGGGTGGTGAGTTTGTGAATGAAATGGATGATCAAATATCTTTTCTGTGATTATTGGCCTTTCTTGCCAATTCACTCAAAAAAACTCACTGCCATTGAGTCAATTTGACTCATAGTGACCGTAGAGGGCAGTGCAGAACTGCCCCCCACCCACCTACCATAGGTTCCCAAAGCTATAAATCTTTTCAAGAAGCCTCATCTCTCTCCTGAGTTCTTGTCAACAGATACACAAAATTCCATCGAGTTGATCCCAACTGATGACGACTCCATGTGAGTCAGAGTAGATCTGTGCTCTAGGGATCACTGAGAATCAAGTCTCTGGAATGGTCATATTACTGCACATTATTGTGTAGCCACCCTGTCACTTTAGAATGTTTAACATTTAACCATTTCTTCTTGACTCTGGGAAGGGCTGTTTGCCCATAATTCTGGGGTGTGACATCATGATTTTTTTAAGGGAAATGCATGTTGGGTGGCACAAAACTTCTGCTGAGGGCAAGGTGTGCTGGTAAGGGATAGGCGTTTAGGGGCCTGTGTGGGGCTGCCTATGCATGTCAGGCTGGCCCTCCTCATGAGTTGCCACCGTGACCTGTCTATTGCAAGCAGGCATGATTTCCGCAGGTTGCCTTTGCTTTTAGAAATAGACCAGAGAAGATTATACAAGATGTGATTATCTCTTTGGACAAATATACTTTGATGGCTTTTTTTAGTGCACCAACTACTATTCTGATTTTATGACGGCAACAATGGATGGAAACACCTGCTACCTAGTCGAGCTCCCAACTCTGCCCAAGTCCATGCAGTTATTGCCATGGAAACCAGTTATATGCACCGAAATTATTCCCTCATCAAGTTGTGCTAATGAGCAGGTGTCTAGCTAACGGAACAAACAGAGGGTGTGTGCCCATGGCTCACTCATTCACATCGCAAATATTGAGTTGGCAGACACACTAGAAAGTACAGCTAAGGGGATACCACTGGTTCTATAGGAGGTCCCCTTTCTGAGCATCAGGCATCATGAAGTTGCAGAAAGGGATTGACCTGAGTTTCCCAAAACCCACACTCTCCTTCCTCTGTCACTTATTCTCCAAGTGATTCAGGGCAACTCAACCTCTTTGAACCTTTGTTTCTTCTTCTACAATGAAAGCCATAATCTTATCCACCTTTTCCAGAAGGTGGTTGTAAGGATTCAATGAGATGGAGTATGTTATGAATGTTCTGTGAATTACGACATACTACATAAGTACAAGGTACCATCATTCAGGTTTGAACTCAGCTTTCCCAATGACTCAGGATGTAATGTTGGGCAACTGGATGACATCAGATTTCACAATGGTTAAGATGGAAAAACATTACAGAAACTTCACTCCACCTCATGACAGACTAGATTTCACAGAACACTATGATACTTCTCCCAGGCAATCAGTGACCAATATGAAGAAATTAAATGCTTCTGGAATCATCTAGCATGAGTTTGAAAAAGTGACCCGGAGAAAGGGAAATCACTGGAGATCACTAAGATCAGGGAAGATGATCCTCTTTAAGTTCCAGAAAAATGAATCCAGCCACTTGATCTCTTACAATGCATGGTGGAGAAGCGTCTGAATGTTTGAAATACTAGATCAGAACTTGTGATCTCATGTGTCTTCATCTTGCCTGGATAACTCAATATTCCACGTGGCTTAAAGTACTTGTAAGGCATCCAGCCCATCCTGGGTCCTTCTTCCATCTCCCGCTCACCAGATCTAAAGGGCAGTTGTGTTAGTCTGGGTTCTCTAGAGAAACAAAGCCAGGACACTTATGATTACATATATATATGGATAGATTTATACATAGAGAAGGTATATAACAGCTACTTAGTCCACACAGCAGTACAGAGAGCTCAGTTCAGCTCACTGCCGTGGAACAGTTAATATACTGGAAGTCCTTCAACTCACGTGGGCTGCTAGGTCCAAGATCAAGGAAGCAGACAGAGGAGTCCTCCCTAGGACAAGGCAAGCACAGTCTTCCCACAGGCAGCAAACAGCAAGGTGGATCAGCAACAGTCAGTAGCTTGGGAGCTTAGTGAAGCAGGCCTGATGGGATATTGAACTCAAGCAATGCAAGGCAACAGGATCCACCAGCCTCAAGCTCAAGGGACGCATGCACCAGCAGCGTGGCGAAGCAGGTCTCAAAGGAGCCTCAAGCTCTAGCGACATGATCCACTGGTTGGCTTGGTCCACAGGTAGTGTAGCTCATAGGTTGAGGCAGAGAACTAGCTAAAGCAGCAGCAATCTCCGCTCTGATCACCAGAGAGCAAGCGAGAGGGGGGAGAGCTTTGCAAAGCCATTTATTTCTTTGCCCTCCAATCAAACTGCGACCTGATTAATCCCACATGTTCCTAATGGCCAGGTTGGCACAATAAACCTAACTGTCACAGCAGGAGAGCATATGCATGAAGATATTGATTGCAGTACCCCTTATGAGAATTAGAGACAGCAGAGATGTCCAACACATAAGGATTAATAAAAACCCATTGCCATTGAGTCAATACCAACTCAACCAACCAACCCCACTATTGCCTGGTCAACTCTGACTCATAGTGAGCCTATAAGAAAGAGCAGAACTGCTACATAGGGTTTCTGAGGCTGTAAATCTTACAGAAGAAGATGGGCTCATCTCTCTTCCCTGGAGAGGCTGGTGGGTTCAAACCATCAACCTTCCAGTTAGCAGTCAATGCTTAAGCCATGGAGCCATCAAGGCTCCTTATTGACACTAAGTAAAAAAAGTACACATATGTATTGGACTATTAGGAGCTATTAGAAATCATGTTTTAGATATCAATTAAAAACAGATTTCAGGGTGCAGTATAGCACCAATGAAACAAACAATTTTCCTCTAGTTCTTAAATGCTTCCTCACCGCCCCCCCCCCCACTATCATGATCCCAATTCTACCTTGCAAATCTGGCTAGACCAGAGGATGTACACTGGTACAGATAAGAGCAGGAAACACAAGGAATCCAGGGCAGATAAACCCCTCAGGACCAATAATGAGATTAGAGATACCAGGAGGGTAAGGGGAAGGTCAGGGAGAAAGGGGGAACCGATCACAATGGTCTACATCTAACTCGCTCCCTGGGGGACAGACAACAGAAAAATGGGTGAAGGGAGACATCGGACAGTGTAAGACATAGAAAAATAATAATAATTTATAAATTATCAAGGGTTCGTGAGGGCGGGTGGGTGGGGAATGAGGAGCTGATACTAAGGGCTTAAGTAGAAAGAAGGTGTTCTGAGAATGATGATGGCAGCACATGTACGAATGTGCTTGACACATGGATGTGTGTATGGATTATAATAAGAGTTGAACAAGCCCCCAATAAAATAATTTAAAAAAAAGAAACCCTATGTAATAGGGTACCTATAAGTAGAACTCAAAAACAAACAAACAAACAAACAAAAAACAAACCACCTCAACACTGTCGAGTTAAGACAGAGAAAAACAATGCTAAAGGAGAAAAATAAAACCTTAAAAAATTAAAAGAATGATTGACTGCCCCATTTTTCAGTGCTTGCTATTTATAATTTTTCCCACTGTCTATTTTGTGCCGTGTGGGAATACTTAATGACTCCCTTAAGAGCCTCCACATTTCAGCCTCTTCCAATCCCTGAAAATGAGGTGAGTTTCCCTTAAAGGCACTGACCCTTAAAGAGCACTGTCATTAAATGGCCTCTGGACCTTCCCTCGTCCAAGTCCAAAAACATCAGGTACCTTTGCCACTCCTCGTAGATCTGATGTTACTGTTGACTGATAGCTTGTCTTGGGGACTCTTAGAGTAGAGTCAAGGTGCTCCCCTGCTCACCACCAGGTTGGAGGGTCAAGTCCCCCCCACAGAGACACATGGTGATCTCCTGAAAAATCAGCCATGGAGAGCCTGCGGGAGCCTACTTCTACTCTACACACCGGCGGCTGCCACGGGCCGGAGTCCACTCAGTGCCTATGGGTGGTTTTACTTGTTATAGTACTTACATTTCCTTCTTTTAAAAATGGTGTGTGCGCATGTGTGTGTGTGTGTGTGTGTGTGTGTGTGTGTGAATTAGGTAAGGGTCTACAGAGTAGATCATCTTTCTCTTCTAAAAAATTTTATTGTGAATTAGGTTGAGGTTTACATTTTGGATCACCATTTTCATATTTGACAACTTATCAAGCTCGCAATGGCTTGGCTTGTCTCCACCATTCCCTCTCCGCCACCCCCCCTAACCCCCCAACCCCCTGCACGTAGTTCCACGGATGTGTACGTTGTGGTTCCCTGCGCCAGAGGATGGGAGGAGAGGCGAGGAGTCACCACATGCTTTCTCAGTTTTACTTCATAAACCCTAGTGCTAGCCATCTCCAAAGGATGCTGTGCGGCTGGCCAGGAAGAGTGTGGAGAATAAATAATACAGGAATGGACACCTTTCAGGCATAAATGATTGTGGGAAAGTTTCGGTGTTGTTGTCTGTTTTACAGAACACATTTTACTCCTGGATACCAGTAGCCCAGAAGTTTGGGGCTGGGCGGAGAGGTCTCAGAGCTGAGGGTGGGAGTGATTTATGTAAACTTCCTTAATGAGAAATCACACAGGAAGGAAATGAAAGCACATCAACAAAGATGAGGCTATCTAAGCAGATGTCCCTCAACCAAGAGTTCCGGAATCTTCTACTGTGATCTAGACTCCTAAATCTATCCTGCTAGAATAAGTGATTCGAACTGATCAATGTCTGCCTTAGACTTGACCTTGTTTTGGTTTTGGTTTTTAACCTATAAGGATAGAGAAATTGACTCTGTTCATAAGAGTAGTTCGTGAAAATCTGAGAGGGTTTCCTGTCTGGTCACAGTTTTTAAAAACCATCGGCAACGAATTACCAAAACCACAAAAAATAAATTTATATACACGAGTCAACTGTGACTCATGACAAGCCTTGTGTATTTGCGCAGAACCCCGCAGCATTTTCAGTAACTGGTTTTTCCAAAACAGATGACCAAGTCTATCGCTTCCTCTGTCTCTCTGGGTAGACTTGAACCTCCAGCCTTTTGGTTAGCTGCAGAGTGCATTAATCATTATCCCACTCATGGGCTCCATAATTCATACGGTGATGGGTGAAAATGAACTCTTTTACTTTAAGAAGAGTTTCTATCGCGGCCCAAGCATGGCCAGCTGCTTCACAAGCGCTCAAGGCAGAGATATCAGAGTAACCCACCCAACAGCAAACTTATCACAGGCTCGATCATGACCCAGCCTTCAAAAGCAACACCGAGTGCCCCGACCTAAGGATTTCACATGGAGAGGGTGTGGAAACAAAGGTAAGAGGGCAAAGGTCAGAAGAAAAGTCGTCCCAGGAAGGACGAAATGCTGTCACGTTTATACAAACCTATTTTGTCAGCGGTGCAAATGTACCTCAGGACGGACCTCAAAACCTCTGATGGGCAGGAGAATGGCTTCCAAACGGCACCCAAGCAGCCTTGGTGCCCCTGAAACCGAATGCCTTTACCCTTTCCCAGAGCCTGGGACCCAGGCTCCCCTTCACGGGACAGATCCAGGCTCCCCTTCCCCGGACAGATGCAGCCTCCTCGCCTCAGCACCAAAGCCTGCCAGTCCCGGTCTCCTTGCTGCCTTGGGCCCCATTCCCTGGGCTTGCTCCTCCAGAGGGGGCACAAATGACACATGCCCCCACTGCACAGCTGGAATAAGCCACATACAGCTGCCACTTGCTGAGGCTTTTGAGAATGGGACGAAAATGCTGCCGTGCATGGGTCCAGAGTCACAGGTCTGCCCGACCCCCGCCCACCCCGCAGGCTACAGGACTAGATCTCCAAAGGAGAGGGCTTCTGCCCCTAGGCTGGGCAGGCCGCTCTGCCAGCAGCAACCTCCAGGAAACGTTTCCAAAGGGCAGCGGGCAGCATTTCGTGGTCTTGCATCTCCTCTGCAGGAGGTCCGGCGGGGGCAGCATGGAGCACTCACGGGCAGTGGGTGATTGAAACCCACCTCCCCGGGAGGAAATCGGCCATCTGCTTCTGCAACAAGGACAGCCACGGAAACCCCATGGGGCAGCTCTGCTCTGTCACCTGGTGTCGCTGGGACCCCCAACCTGATGGCACTCGGCAACCATCTCCACTGTAGTCCCAGCAAGCAAGGCAGCTCGGCTTTTTTGGAAAGGTCAGTGCAAGGGCCACCCTCGGTCAGAGGGCAGGCAACTGACAAAGAACCAACCATGGGATTCAGCAAAAGAAATGGACTGGCTCCCAGACACCAACAGGGCACAATCGGAGAACTTCTACGTAACACCCCCACCCCACCCAAACCTGAGTACAGTATATAGTTGTCCAGCAAGTTCCTTGGAATTCTGACCAGAAGGAATGATTACGTTTTGCTTAGAACGCTGATTCCCCGATTACCCTGTTTTAAAGTTCAAATGGTAATCATGTGTGTACACCCATTTCAAAGATTTGCCACCGGCTTCATCTTGCCCGGACCTACTTCCTATCCCAGGGAGGGGCACAACCATTTAGAAAATGAACGTTAGTTCATTTTGCAGTGGGTGATAAGCCGAGCCCAGAGGGACTAAGAGGGAGGGAGTAGCCCATCTGGGAGGTGGGGAGAAGGGAAACTAAACAAGGCATTGCGGTGCCCAGGTGCCAGGGCAGAGCAGAGGAGACCCTGAGGTCCCACACCCATGCCTGCACCCACACCACTGCCGGGGAGATGGTGAGGGACAGACAGGAAGGGTGACAGACGTCACAATGTTTTCCCACTCATGATTTCGCCTGGGGCTGGCCTGGAAGCCGGCGTGCAGAGACCCTGCACCCTCAAACGGACCCATGGCAATGTGGAAACAGCACTACATTTCCGGGAAGCGCCACTGGCTGCTCCCCAGAGCACCACGCCTGGCTAACCTGCTGTGATTCTTTCCATTGATTCTGATCCTCTTGCTTATACTAGGTATTACGCAGGGGCCCCAAGGAGCTTCGATTTGGTAACACCCATTTTCACCACCCCTTCTCTCCAATTAGCCTAATCCTTAAATAATGCACCTTTGAGCACTCTGCGTCATTTCTCCAGCTCGCCTGGGGAGCAGGTCTAATTCATGGGAGGCACCACAGACGCCCTGTTCTAGTGGGAGCTGGGAGATTGGAGCCAAAGGGATAGATAGCCTTGTGGCCGGCCGGGTGTTCCTCTGCTTCTGAGTTCCTACTGTGTGTATTCCCCGGCCTTCCCTGTCCTCAGTGATGCCAGGCCGAGGGTGGGCTGCCCCCTGTCTCTGGACCTCAGTGTACTCACTTGTCCAGTGAGGGCTCAGAAATTCACTGCCACTGAGTCCATTCCCACTCATAGCCACCCTCAGGACAGGGTAGAAGTGGCCCTGTGGGTTCGGGAGAGCATTACTCTTTAGGGGGGGAGACAGCCTCATCTTGCTCCCACAGAGTGACAGGTGGTTTCCAACTGCCGATGTTAAGGTTGGAAGTTGAGTGCTTAACCAGTGCACCACTAGGGCTCCTCTAGAATCTCTGGAGGGGGTGGGAACAACTTTAAAACAAAAGTCAAAACCAGGGCGGCACACCCAGAATTTCTGGTTTCTGGAGTGGGGCCAGGTGACTGGCTTGTTTTCCAAAATTTCTGCAAGGTCTGACCACTAGCAGGCTTGAGGCCCTCTGGGGACCCTCGCAGCTTGAACTGAATAAAGCCTGTGATCCTGTCTGTCTGGTCCCCGCTCTTTATCGATTTCACTCCACCGCATCCCTGGGAAGTACCCATCTTTTATTTTTAGCATGTTCCGTAAGCTGATTTTCAACCACGCTGGGAAATGATGAAAACAGTCGCTGGCGGAAATGTTGTTTGCTGGGGTCTAGTTGACATGCGATCCACTGCGAGAAGAAAGTGCAGAATTCGCTATGTTTTGACACTTCAGGACTC
>NW_022111369.1:80804012-80808752 GCF_000313985.2 Echinops telfairi | reverse complement strand
CTTTTCTTTAGAGGCCCCTTGACCCAAAGGGGTCAACTACAGAATTCGGGGAACGAACGCTCTATTCCTTATGATAATCCTCCAGAGCCTCTTCCATCAAGTTCCCCGCATCATCCCTAGCCCCCTACCCCTCTTTACAGTACTCTCCCTAGGCCCCTGCCTGGCCCTGGTGCACCCACCGCAACTGAACCCGCGGCGGGCCCTGTCTCTCGGCTCCACTCCTTGGTGGGAACTTTAGGCATTCCTCTTCCTACCACCTTCTCACCTAAGCAATGCTGGCATCCAGCTGACGGTTTTGTCGTGCTTGCTGCACCCCACGTCACCACTACCCTGGTTTTTGCCGTGCCCCAGTATCTCAAACCAACACTTCTCCAAAGGCTGCGAGCGGGGGTATTGCCTTTCATCTTAAACAAAATCAATGCTTCCATTGTTGGTCCTAAGGACCAGATTCGATCAAAAGCCCAGTCCATTGCTCACAACCAGGCACCTCCCCTCAGCTCAGAGGCCACCTCCCACAGGACACAGAACACATGTCTGATTTGGCATTTGCTGTGGGTCAGCAATCGCCAGCTTCCAGGTGCTGAAATCATATCCCTTGGCACCGTGCACTCAGGTGCCCGTTTCAAAGAGTCCTTCAGAAATAAGCAGAGAGCAAGACATTTTTCACCTACTGGCAACAAAAGCAAAACAAAACAGATGGACCCTCTCCCGACCCCTTGCTTCAAATTCAACCTGAGCGCCCAGCCAGTGTGCCGGCGAGTGAGCGCCCGCTTCCACCTGCCAGCGTTCGCTCCCAGCCGTGGGGGGCTCGGAGCGCAGCTTCTCACTCCCAGGAGCCCACCGCCGACCCAGACGGCCTGCCCCGCACAGCCTTGCCGGCAACCCTGGAGAGTAAGCTCCTTACCTGGAAGGGACAGAGACAGGGCTGGGCTTGGAAGCTGCGCGCCTGGAGGAGGGCGGCTGCTTAAATAGCTGGGCGGGCTGGGCCGCAGGCCGTCGCTGGCACGTCCTCGACGCCCAGATGCCCGCTCAAGCAAGGACCTGAAAAACCTGCAGCGGCGTGGGCAGGTGGCACACGGCCCGAAGCATGCCGCGGTGCCTTCCCGCCTGGTTCTGCAGGTTGGATGCGGAGGGGTGGCTTCTGAAGTGGGACTTGCTGGTCCAATTGCATCCTTGCCTTCTTTCTTAAACCATCGGCCCCGGAGTGTGTGTGTGTGTGTGTGTGTGTGTGTGTGTGTGTGTGTGTTGGGGGCATGGGGATGCAGCTAAGAGAAGAAGGGGAAGAACGGTGGACCCGGACCCGCACACCGGCTTCCTTATTTATTCTGAGCAGGTTTCCAGGTCGGCGTGGCTTCCTCTCAAAGCGTCCACCTGGTGTGGTTGGTCTCACGGCGCTGGGGGCGACGCCAAGCTAAGCGCCTGGCCTGTTGCCCAATGAATGAAATGTTTTCTTTCCCGCACGGCAAAGAGTGGCCCAAGGGAAGGCTGGCTATGCTAGCATGGGGCTCTTTTACGTTTCCTTCCCCCAAACCAGTGTAAGGTCTTGCCTCTGCAGCCGATCGCCCACTTCTTCCATAACGCCACCCTATAGGACTCGAAAGGCTCCCCGTGGCGCCCTAAGGAAACCCGCCCCCACCGGACCCCTTGTGAGCGAGACTGTGGGAGATGCTCTCCAGGCGTGAGAGCGAGTGAGAGCAGTGACCCAGAGGGCCCCTCCGTGGAAATGAGAATCCGTGTGGGGGTGTGGAGACCAGGTTAGCCGATGCCTATCGTTATTTTGTTAGCTGCAGCAGACCATGGTCAATGGCAACAGCTCAGCACACTAAGTGGGTGTGACTGAGAGGATGAAGGGAGACAGGGTTTGGGGAGATTGTCTACCGGCTCCTCTGTGTGCATTTGCTGGTCAATGCTCCCCAGATACGCGCTTTGTATTTGATGCTTCATGGGAGAGAGAAAGAGCCACTCGATTCTCCTGGGAGCAGGAGTCCTATGTGAAAGAAGAGAAGCGATGCTTAGAATATTTCTTCCCCACCCTGAAAAGGGAGCAGGGTTATAAAACATGTGTGGGAGGAACGTGGAGACAGGAGGTCGTCCACCCCAACCTTGGTTACCGGAGGAATTCTTTTGTTGCCTGCCTAATTCATTGGCTACCTTTGCAATGGTTATGGCAGAATCTGGATTGTTGCCTCCTGGGATCCTTGGACGTGGGGCCTGTGTCTTGTTCATCTTTTGAAACCCACCGTGCCTGGCACAAATGATCCTGAGAAGGATGCTGACCTGCAAGCTGGAGAGACCAGACACTGAGAGCCATGTAAGAGAGCGCTGGTGTGCTTGCCTATTGAACCTTCACAGCCCGGTGGGTTCTGCTTTTATCATCTTCATTTTACTGGTGAGGAAACCAATCCTCTGAAAGAATAAATGGCTTTCCCAAGCTCATCGTAAGTGGTGGAGATGGAATCTGAATCCAGAGCTATCAACCTCGAGTCTAGTTTACATGCAGGATGGATTTGAAGCAACATTCAGAAAGTTGCCTAAGAATGTCTCCACCCATTCGCATTCATTTATTCCCTTTTCATCTTTCTTGCAGAATATGATTTCCGTAACAGTGATGATGTGCATCCTTGAAACCCCAGCACAGGTGCTTGGCACATGGTGAGTGGTCAATAATTGCTATCAGCTCAGTCTATATCGTCTTTTGAAGACTGCTGCAGCCCAATAGTGAGAGGGTGTCTTAAGCCGGTTTCCTAGAGGAACAGAAGCAGTGACGCTTGTATGTGTAAATATAGACAGAGAGGTTTATGTCAAGGAAATGACTTCCACAGTTGTAGAGGCAGGCAACTTCCAAGTCCTTGGGTCAAATGTCAACTCCCAAGATTGGCAGGTCAGAAGGCAGGCTTCTTCTGTCTGCAGAGACAAACGAATCCAAGGTTGGTGGCCAAATGGTAGGCTGCCAATGACTCCCAGGTTTTGGAGGCAGCTGGTTCAGGACGGAAGAACTGGCGGTCAGATGATGAGCAAGATTCGGGATTCAGACCCAGCAAAAGTAAACAAGCATTCCCATCCATTAAAAAAAACCAACCAATTATCTTTCAATTGAGTGGCTACTCATGGCAGATCTCATCAGGGGTGGGAGTGGGGGGTGGGCTACTGCATCTTAACTGCCAAACCACTGAGCATCTTGGTCCAGCCAAGTTGACACAAAACCCTAACTATCACAGAGTCTGGCATTAGCAGAGTTTCATCTCAGTTGAGACCTGTTTCCTTTGCTCTTGGACAAGATATCAGCTTCAAGCCTTTTCTTTGTGGTCGGTGTATCAGAGAGATAAGCATCAGTGGTACTATGGTTAAGTGCTCAGCTGCAAAATCAAAGGTTGCCAGCATCGGCTCCGCGGTATGTGTGTAGGGAGGGGGGGACCTGGCCATCTGTTCCCATAGAGATTACAACCTAGGAAACCCTCTGAGGTGATTCCACTCTGTCAGAGAGGGTTTCTCTAAGCGGAAATCAACTCAATGGCACATAGCAACAAAATGATGGGGGGAAACGGAAAAGGAACTGAACGAATGAAATCATAAGAGCTGTTGTTATGTCTCTTGAAAACCCTGCAGGTGGGTAGTCTCGGGTTGTTCTGTGATGCGATGATCTCACCAAGAACCTAGGCGTCTTCTTTCCTTGTACAGTTCTCAGTGTCACGGTGGCACCTCCACGGGTGGCACCTCCACGTGTCATGGCCTGGTGGCTGCAGCAGCTCCACGCATCCCATCGTTACACAAAACAACCAAAACCAGGTAGGAAAGGCATGGGTTTTCACCTTCAAATCCGTTTCCTTCCTTTCTTTTTTAATTAGAAAAAAAATCTTTAAAGACATCTGAGAATCTAGACGATGTGAAGACTCATTAACCACGCAGATGCCACACCTTGCTTGTTGGGAATGAAGATGGCTTGAAATACTTACTGAATAAGGTCAAAGATAACACACCCTTCAGTAGGGATTGCACTCGAGTGGGAAGAAAACAAGAATCCTCACAACTGAACCAATAAATCATACCCCAACGGAAGTTGTCAGTGATTTAATTCTACTTAAGTCAATAGTCGAAGTTCAGTGAATCAGGAATCCCAAACTCAAAGGACGCATTTGCCTTGATGAAGCTGGCTGCCAACACTTCTTTAAAGCTGTAAAAAAAAAAAAAAAGAGGTCACTTGATGAGTAAGGTGTGCCTGACCCAAGCTATGATCTTTTAATCCTCTCATATGCATGAGGCAGCTGAGCATGGAAAACACGGACAGAAAAAGAATTGATGCTGACCATTGTGATCGATTCCCCCTTTCTCCCACCACCTCCCCCTTACGTTCCTGGTATCCCTATTCTCATTATTGGTCCTGAGGCGTTTATCTGTCCTGGATTCCCTGTGTTTCCAGCTCTGATTTGTACATGTGTACATGTTCTGGTCTAGTCAGATTTGTAAGGCAGAATTGAGGTCATGATAGTGGGGGGGAGGGGGAGAACCATTAAAGAACTAGAAGAAAGTTGTGTTTCATCGGTGCTATACTGCACCCTGACTAGCTCATCTCTTCTTTGTGACCCTTCTGTAAGGGGATATCCAATGACTCTCCACTTCGCACTCCCCCTCATTCACATTGATGTGATTTTTGTTCTGGGTCTTTGATGCCTGGTACCTGATCCCATCAACACCTTGTGATCACACAGGCAGGTGGGCTTTGATGCTTCTCGCAAAATAGCC
>NW_022111369.1:80790559-80803457 GCF_000313985.2 Echinops telfairi | reverse complement strand
TTTGAAAATGATGATGGCAACAAACGTACAAATGTGCTTGACACAATGGATGGATGGATGGTGATCAGAGCTGTAAGAGCCCGGAATAATATGATTTAATGATAATACAAAAGAATTGATGCATTTGAATGATATTGTTGGGGAAGAACCACACGGTCAGCAGTTCCGACTAATTCCTCAGGAGAAACATGAGGCTTTCTACCCCTGTGAAGAGTTACAGCCTCTGAGACTCACAGAGGCAGCTCTTCCCTGCGTGAGTCGGAAAGCCAGAACAATGAACCAGTCAATCTTAGAAAAGATAGAACCAGAATGATCCTTGGAAGTGAGAATGATGAGACTTCAGCTGGTTTGCTTTGACCAAATCTCTAGGAAAGACCAATTGCCAGAATGGGGCATCATGACTGGTAAAGTACAGGGTGAGGGAGAACGAAGGAGACAATGAGCTCACTCCTCACTCACTGCTCTCCAGTTGAAGCTGACTCACAGTGACCCCGGAGGAGAGGGTAGAAGTGCTCCTGTGAGTTAGATGGACAAAGGAGCCCAAACAATGGACTTAATCACAGCTGTGATCTTGAGGCGGGGCCAAGACCAGGCAACGTTTCATTCTGTTGTATGTACGTAAGGGCCCCATGAGTCAGTCAGCCTAAGAGCAACAATGACTGCTCGTGATTCAAAGAAGCAGCCAGATTTTCCTATCCTTAGTCATCGTGGTGGCACTTATATTGGGTGAACACAAAAGAGTCAACTTCAAAACCCGAAGGTGTTGCAGCATACAGCATGTTTGGTCAAGCAACATAGAGAGCAACGAAAAGCTATTCTCTTTCTGCCTCAAGCTAGAGACCCCTCATCGGCTAAGTCCAGAGAGGAGCTTGGGGAATAGGGAGCAGGTGAGCTAAACAATGCTACAGAAACAAGTCAAGTCCTCTCTAGAGGAACAGGAAGCTGTCAAAGGTAATTTACAGCACTCACAGTGAAAGTACCTCTTAGGTATCAACCTCTTATTGACCCCAATCCAACCTAGACTAATGTAAATTGGGAACAGGGTAGCCAGAGTCTAGGTACATGCTTGCTGAAAGCTCTGCTCCCAGGGAGTGGTTCCAAATTCTCTGCAACTGGTGTGGAAGTTCTGATCCCCAGAGTGACTGGGATATTGAACAGTGTGGGAGGCAGATAACAAAGATGGTAAAAACAGCAGGTGGCAAAGCACCCAGACAAAGAAGAGGATGGCCAAGGATGGAGATGTTTACCTTAGCCTCTCCACACCAACGCACAAAGAAGACAGAAGAAGAACCCAAGAATGTTAACTATACCATGGACTGCCGGAAAGAAAAACCAATTTCGGTCTTGGAAGACGTACAGGCAGAATGCTCCTTAGACGTGAAGACGGCGAGACTTTGTCTCAAACCGTTTGGAGAAGTTATCAGGAGAGACCAGACTCTGGGGAAAGATGCTTTGCTTGGTAAAACAGCGGAAGACCCTCAGTAAGATGGACTGGCGCAGTGGCAACGATGGGCTCACCCATAGCTATGAGTGTGAAGATGGTGGGAGCTCCCCCCGTCCCACCACCGACAGGGTTCTTTTCTATTGTGCACACAGTCACTATGCTTTGGAAGTGAGTCAAGGGTGCCTAACGACAACTCTTGGCAGAGAGCTTGAGAGGTCTCTGCTGAAGAAGGATGGGAAGTAGAATCCAGCCACACTCTGTTTTCTTTGTAGTGTGCTGTGTGTGTAGTATGATTAAGTCATCCTCTCGGTGAGCCACATCTATTTCATTCAAAGCATGCCTCCTAGGATCTTACACAATCTGTTTGTTTTTCTGTCTGAAGCCTAAATCAGTTGATACCTGGGAGTTAAAATGCTGTGACACCATTACAGAGGGTTTCTGGTGAGGCTGTGCCACCTGGGTGTGGCCCGTCTTGCCTTCGCTTTTCTGCATAACAACCACAGGCGGTTCTCGGTCCGTGATTTTAGGCAGGATCTAATGAGCAGGAAAGTCATCGGTGGTGCTTGACCTCATGGTCCCTCCCTTGTGACTGGTGGGAGGAGTTGGGGCTCTGGATCTGGGGTGGCATTGCCCTGACTGTGGAAGGAGGGAGGGGTGGGGCACCTTTCTACCACCACCACCACCCCGCCCCCCACCCGTGAAAGTCATACTTCCCTCCCTGGACATCAGGTTTCTGCTGTGGCCACTCAAGAAGCAGCATGGTGACCTCCAGTGCGGTTGGGGCAGTGCCTGTCTGGGTCAGGGCCCCCATGACCTGCTCATAGTCCCCTAACACACACGGGGAGGACAGGGCGTCTACACACCCACAACAGACAGTTCAGGGAGGGGCCCTGTGCTTTAGAAGCAGGGGCTGGCAATCTGGGGAAAGAAACAAAACTGCTTTGCGAAAAAGCTTGCTTGACTGAGAGCCCAACGCAGGTTCTGCAGTTCACAGCACACACCCCTAACCACTGGGCGGCACAGCCTTGGCAGTCACTTCTGAGTCCAGGAGGAAGGAAGAGGAGCTGGTGGAGCGCTGGGCCCAGCTCCCACCCCACAGGCCACCGTCCCCTCAACATTTGACCTCTGTGACTTAGGGAACATGGGCGAAGAGAAGAGGAGGAAAAGGACTTGTGAAGACAAAGTGGTGGGGGGGAGGTGCGCGGAATCCGTGACAGAACGGAGGAGAGAGAACTACGAACCACTTGTCCTAGAATTGGTTTCCTTGCCTAACAAGGGGACTTTCAACGGCTGATTTCTGGGGAGGAGATCACCAGACCTGGTTCTCTGAGGCGACTCTGCGTGGATTTGAACCTCCAACTTTCTGCTTAGCGCTTGAGCTCTGGGAAAGAAAAGGTTGAGCACCACGTAGATTTGCCGAAGGGAGAGAAGGCGTTTCGGTTCGAAGCTACAGACCATGTTGTTCCTCTCTCCGTGGCTCCATGCCCCCACCTCCAGGCACCCAGGGGGCCTCACTGGGACCATGGGAAGCTCACATCTCCACGCCACTGCACTCCTCTTCCGTAGAAGAAGGGAGTCAAATCATTTAGGGCTTCTAAATGATTGCTCTGATGCCCTTCTGTTCTAATTAATTGTCTGTCTTGCAGGCGCAGGTAGATGCAGGAGGGACTCTGAGCAGCCCTAGGGGGGGATGGCACCCTCCCCTTAGGGCAGAGAGTGTATCTGAATGTACAGACACAACTCTCCCAGCAACTATACCACGGAAACACCCCACATCATTAGGAAATAGCCATTCCTCAACATTCCCAAGTCTTCCCCACCACCATGGGGCCCTCTCCAAGGATGTCCCGAGCTCCCTGGCCCCAGTGACTAGAGGGATAGCAGGTGCACAGCTGAGGGAGGGGGACATGCGGACTCTGCTCTGACTACAGCCCTTCAGCCATGCTGTTTGGTCAGCCCTGCAGGAAGGAAGGCAGTCAGGCTTGCAGGGGCTGGGGTAGGGGTAGGGTGAGAAGAGGAGGAGAAACGAAAAGAAGCACCGAAGAAACAATTATAAGTCGTCCTTGAGAATTGTCTGAAGGTTCTGATTTCTGCTTTTGGCAAGAAGAGGCTGTGGTCAAAATTGTGAACTAATCCAACGCAGTTCTGCTGTGTGCATTTCTGCAAAATCCGGCCTCCTCTTTGCAGCTTTCTGTAGCCAGGCCATGGCCGTGCTGTTGGCAATGGTTCAAAGTCTCTTGTAAACTGCCCTCTGACATGGCACATTACGTCCACGGTGGTGGACACTCTTGCATCTGGTTTTCACCTCCCTGGAAAGGTCGCTCCCAAACTCGTCTTTCCAGTGGGTTCTGAGGCATCTGTGAGCCTGGGTTGGTCCTGCAAATTGTCACCCCTGCCTTTGTTCTCTGACTCAGAGGGAAGCCGCTGTGTTCTTCCTGGTGCTGGCCAGCGAGTATCAGGTGGTTATGTGTGGAGCTGCTAATGACAGGCCAGCAGTTTGAAACTACCAGCCGCTCCAATGGAAAAAGCCTCGTCTTCCTACTCTTTTTCTTTAAAGAGTTTCAGTCTCATAAACGCACATGGGCGGTTCTACACTCTTTCAGGAGGGTTGCTATGAGGCAGAAACAACTTGCTGGCAGTGAGTTTTCTTTGTTTGCTAAAGTTCAGAAGAGCCCTGATCGTTCAGTGGCCTAAACACTGGGCTACTCATTGCAAAGTCGGTCATTCAAACCCATCAGTCCCTCCAAAGGAGAAAGATGAGCTATCTGCTGCTGTCCAGGTGTATAGGCTCAGAAACCCTAAGGAGCAATTCCTCACGGTCCTATTGTGCAGCTATGAGTTGATGGGTCAGAAGAAATCCAATGGCAGGGAATTAGAAAGGCTTTACAGACCGTGGGCTTGGTTCAGGTCTCAGGTGACACCTGGTATCCTGGGTGCATAAATAGTTCAGTCAATCCGCCCAGACACTTCCAAAGAAAGGCCTGGTGATCTACTGCCCCAAAGCAGGTCACTGAACATCTTACGGAGCGAAGCTCTATTCCGACTCATACTGACATGATTACAAGTGGCTTTTGGGTCCTGGTTTCAGCACGATTTGGCAATTTCATTTCTTCTGGCCTCTGTTTCCTTCCTATGAACTGAGAACAATGATAATGTCCCCATACAGTGTTTGGGGGCCCAAAACTTCAAACCAATCCCACTGTTATCAAGTAGCCTCAAATCAACCCTATACAGGGTTTCTGAGGCTGAAAATCTTTATGGGAGCAGACAGCCTCAATCTTTTTCCTTTGGAGCAGCTGGTGGACTTGAACTTCTGCCCTTGCCGTTAGCAGTCCGGCCCACCAGGGCCCCTTCTTGAGAGCTAAAGGAGATGTCATTAGGGTTGGTAAGCATCCAATGACTGGCTGGTCGCTGTGATAATGTAAACCTCTCACTGAACATGTACCCAAGATTGTTCGGGAAGAAAAGAGAGGATTGGGTGGTAAAAGGAGCCCTCTGTGACGTAGTGATTATGCATTAGACTGCTAGCCTTGAGGTCAGCCGTTCCAAACCACCAGCAGCATTGAGGGAGAAAGTCTGGGCTTTCTGCTCCTGTAAAGAATTACAGTCTCAGAAACGGACAAGGGCAATTCCACCCTCTGAATTAGCATCGACTCAATGGTCATGAGTTTGGTTTTGGCTTGGGGTGGCAAAAAAATCAAACCATTTGGCCTCTATTCCAAGATGCCTCCTCTCCCCCACAAGTTTGGATTTGTCTCAAGTGTCAGTGTGAGGACAGCCTTTGCAGGTGCTGGAACACCAGCGTGCCTGGCAGGCTGCGGCGGCTGCGGGAAGGTGGAGGAAGCATGTTCCTAGTCCTGTGACTATCTGATGACGTGTGAATGACCGGAGCTGCGGCCTGCTTGCGGAAGTCACTTCACCAGCTACCACTTGGGAGTCACAAATAAGGGATGATGAAGCCTTTTCTTTTAGGCTTCGTTGTTGGCCTTCAGCTATTGTCTGCCCAGCCTTTTAACTAACAGCAGTGTTCTGAATGATGTTTTCCTAGTGACTAGTGTTTCCTGATGAAGAAGGAATTTAAAAAGTCAATGTTGTCAAAGAAACCCCTGGCAAGGCATTTGTGCATTTTGCCAACATCTTAATCCCTGGCGGTGATGGCTGAGGGCTGTCTTGGAGATTAGAGGCAGCTGGCAAGAACTCTAATAACAAAAGATTGGAGAGGGGGGTGGGCGAGAGAGGGGGATGAGGGACTGTTATTTATTCAAATGCCCTGATAGATGGAGGGCTTAATCAAAGGCACCATAGAAAACAGCCAAAGGGGATCTTTGGAACATGAGGGTGTCAAGGGAGCCAGGATCTTTCTGAATGGAAGGAATGATTGGAGGAAGCGATTCTTCCATGGAGCTGTGTCAGCACCAAGGACAGGTGGGGACTCTCATTAGGAAGACCTGAAGGGCCGGAGGTTATTCAGCACGGTCAGTCCCAAGGGCAAATGCTTTCAGCATCTGGGCCCTCCCACACCTTACTCAAATGCAGTGAGAATCATTAGAAGTTGTATCAGACTCCAACTGAAAGCAGAAGTCTTCCAAAGTTGTAAAAACCCAAAGTGCAAGGCGCTGGCACCCCTTGTCACTAACTTGCTTGTGTCCATGGCAATGGATAACACCGTTTTGCATAATGAGATGATCTTGTGTGTTGAACAGAGAGAGAGGGTGAGAGAGGACTCTTCCATCGGGAACTGGCTGATTTACATAAGATTCACGTGATTTGTCCTTTCCATTCAGGAGGTCTGTCTTTCACATTCACATTCTAATTTAATCATGGGGCGGAATGCCAGCTGTTAGTGGTGCACAACAGTGCCCACCAGGCTGTGTTTGAAATCCTGTTAATAGGTTAACAGATCATCTTTTTTTCCCTTCCCACTGTGTCTTCCATCCTTTCTTAAAAATAATGAAATTCTGGAACAGTTCACTTAAAAATTAAGAAAATTGATTATCAGGGTAAAGTAGTTTGCATTGATATGTTCCATTATTTACTGCTGTATAACAATGCCATCAAATGGTAGTGGCGCACATCCACAACACTCATTTTATTACCTCTCCTGGATGCTGTGGCATTTCCAACCACCTCCTCTGCATTGAAAGCTGGACAGTGAATAAGGAAGAACGAAGGACTGCTGTGTTTGAATGATGGTGCCGTAGAAGGAGATTGGAATTACCACAGACTGCCAAATGAACAAACTAATCTCTCTTGGAAGAAGCACGGCCAGACAGCTCCTGGGAGGCAACGAAGGCGAGACTTCATCTCACATACTTGGGACGTGTTGTCAAGAGAGATCAGTCCCTGGAGAAGAACATCATGTTTGGTACAGTCGAAGGGCAGTGACAAAGAGGAAGGCCCTCAACAAGATGGGGTCACACCATGGCTGGGACAATGGGCTCCGGCAGAGGAACGGTTGTGAGGATGGCCCAGGACTGGATATTGGTTTGTTTTGTTGTGCATGGGACTGCGATGGACCAACTCAATGTCACCTAACAGCAACAGCAGAGTCTGTAGGTGAGGAATTTGGGGGGACTTGGTGGAGACCTTCTGCTTTGGGGCCCCTCATGCAGTTGCAATCAGACAGTGGTTGAAGATCAAAACAGCAAAGGAGCTGCACCAGCTGGGTCTGGCTGGACATCTCTGTCTCTTCATGTAATCTCATGGGGCCTGTGTTCGTCTGGGTTGACTAGAGAAACAAATTTATAGACACTGTGCATGAGAAAGAGCTTTATATAAAGAGTCATTGCATATTGAGGAAACATCCCAGCACAGTCCAGATCAAGTCCATAAGTCTGATATTAGTCCATTTGTCCGAACCAGTCTCACTCAACACATGCAATGACGTCAAATACAGGAAGATCACAGACCAGTGGGTGGAAAGTCTTGTGGATCCAGTGGTGGTGGAAGCATCTCAACGCTGGCATGGACCTCCATGGGGCTTCTCCGGCTCCAATGCTCTAGCATAGCTCCATGTTTCTTGTCATCAGGAATATGAAGCAGAGAGTCTGTGTGTGTCTGGCCTCCAGTGAGCTATTTATCTCTGTGGCATCTTCAAATGAGGTCATCAAGCTGCAACCTTATCGACAGGCTATACTCCACCACTTTGCAAGTTGACACCAGATTATGTAACTACCACAGGGCCCTCTCCATGGGTCTCTCCACACGGTGAGAGCATGGGCTGCCTCACAGCATGGCAGCCTTGGAAGTGCTAAGTGCCCTAGTGCAAGGACTCTAGTTCCCAAACAGCATCTGCGTCAACTTTGAGGGTCTGGCCTCTGAAGCCATGTGGTACCACTGTTGCCATTTTCCGTTGATGCCAAGTGCACCACAAACTCACCTAGATTCAAGGGGAAAAGAATTACGCTTTATTTATAGGCTGTTCTGGAAAAACAATGTACAATTGTTGTCAGTTCCGATTCGTAGCAACCCTACATACAATAAATGAAACACTGCCTGGCTCTGAGCCTCCTCGCAATTGTTCCTGTGTTTGAGTGTGTCAATCCAGACACTGTGTCAATCCACCTTGCTACAGGTCTTCCTCTTTTTTGCTGCCCTGCTGCTTGATCAGGCTTGCTGTCCTCCTCCAGAGACTGGACTCTCCTGAAAACATGGCCAAAGTGTGTAAGAAGTCTGGCCGTATTTCTTCCAAGACAGATTTGTTTGTCCTTTTCACGGTCTGCATGCTTTTGATATTTTTCACCAGCACTATAATTCAAAGGCATCAATTCTTCTTTGAAGGTCATTTAAAAGACAGGAAAGAAAGAAACAATCAAAGTGGATGTCAGAAGAGATTATGAAACTCACTCTTAATCATTGAATAATTAAGGAATGTGGGAGAAACGGTGACGTCAAAGAGCCGAACAGAAAATTTCAAAGAGCAGCTCAAGAAGTAATGTACAATGAAAACAATAATAATTTATAATTTATCAAGAGGTCATGAGGGTGGGAGGGGGAGGGGGGGGAAAGGAGCTGATACCAAGAGCTCAAATAGAAAGTAAATGTTTAGAAAATGATGATGGCAACATATGCACAAATACACTTGATACAATTGATGTATGGAATGTTATAAGAGCTGTAAGAGCCCCCAGTAACATGATTGTTTTAAAAAAAGAAGAAGAAGAAATGTACAACGGGAGGTATTACTGTGGCCACCTTTGGAAAACACAGAATGCCACAGATACACATTTCTGATGATCATATTCTGATACTCAAAATGTCAAGAATAGATTCGTATCTTAAGAAAAGAATACCTTCAGGCATCAAAGAACAAAAACATCAAGTCATTATGAATGAGTGCGGAGTGGGAACCCAAAGCCCATCTGTAGGCAACTGGACATTCCCTTACAGAAGGGTCACGGGGAGGAGACAAGCCAGTCAGGGTGCAGTGTTGCAATGATAAAACATACAACTTTCCTTTAGTTCTTTAATGCTTCCCCCCGACCCCACTATCATGATCCCAATTTTACCTTACAAATAGACCAGAGGATGTACACTGGTACAGATAAGAGCTGGAAACACAGGAAATCCAGGACAGATTAAACGCCTCAGGACCAATAACAAGAGTAGAGATACCAGGAGGGGAAGGGGAAGGTGGGGTAGAGAAGGGGAACCAATCACAAGGATCTACATATAGCCCCCTCCCTGGGGGACTGCCAACAGAAAAGTGGGTGCCGGGAGAGATCAGGCAGTGTAAAACATGACAAAATAATAATGACAATGGATGTATATATGGATTGTGATAAGAGTTTTATGAGCCCCCAATAAAATGATTAGAAAAAAGAAAGAAAAAGGAACAGTGTTCTATAAGGGATCAGTAGGTGAATAGTTGAGGATTTGTGGACATTGTCTATGTCATGACTACTATTAAGAATGGGCCTGGCCATATCCTAATAAAACTTTAAGGCAGGCCAAATTTGGCCCACAAACTATATTAAAAAAAAAAGAAAAGAAGGCCTTAACCCAAAGGGATTTCTACATGCGTGGAAAGTGTATTGAAGAACGGAGTGCCATCTACTGTAGTCCCCTCTCTGTGTTATCTGTGATCCCTTAGAGTAGAGCCTTGAGATGCAAATTGGTAATTTGTCACATTTTCTGATGGAAGAAGTTTTATAGATTTTGGTTTTTATAATGCGTACTAAGAATATAACTAGGGAAGCAGGGTTCAATTGCAGGTCAACATTTCAAGTGTTATATTTGCTTTCTCCTTTACACAGGACTGCCTTCCTACGTCCCTCCTGTTACATCATCAGCGACCCCAAGAACTCCCTGGGGGCAATGACATTAAATTACTTTAGCAATCATTCTGGGGAGGGTGGCAGAACTTGTAGGCAAACAACACTAAAAACCAAAATGCAAGGTGGCTCTGAGCCACATAGCAGTGTGAAAACCCACATCCTGGAACAAGTCGGCAACTTGGGTGCTCAAACCTTCAGGAAACCAGGCCTGGCCGTGGACCACCATCAGGAGAGGAGTCCTGCCCACCAAGGACTACAGCAGCAAGCATCATCCCATAATAAGTCTTGCCCTCTGATACCAGAATCCCTTGCAAGCAGCATCCATTTGGAGAACAACTGTACACTCACTCTATTAGCAGAACCCAGCTTATTCCAAGAAAACACTACCGTTTCTCTGAATTTGAATGAGTATGTGTAACTTCCCTGTTGCACCTTGAGGGGATAAAACTCCTGAAGCCTTCTAGCTTCCATGAGACGATGGTAAGCTGGCTCCCTCGCTAATAAAACTGTGTATGTGGAAACTGTGTGTCTCGTGGCCATTCTTGGTCAGTAGACGGCAAGAATAGCCTCTGCCCACCGCCCCAGCAAGAGCAGTGTGTCTGGTTACGTGCTAGGTGACTGACCACAAGGCCAGCAGTTCCAAGCCACCCATTGCTTTGAGAGAGGAAGATGAGGCTTTCTGTTCCCGGAAAAATGGACAGCCTTGGAAACCCATCGGAAAAGCTCTACTCTGCCGGGTCTCTGAGTTGGAATCAACTCAGTGGCAGTGAATGTTTTCAGCTTTTCTTCGGAGCCCAGGTGGCACTGTTGGGTAAGTAGTCTGTCAACTGCAGGGTGGGTGACTCAAACCTGCCAGCTGCTCTGGGGTGAAGGACGAGGCTATCTGCTCCCACGAAGCTTTGCACCCTCGGAAACCCTTTCAAGAGAGGGTCGCTACGACTCTGAAGGGATGTGATGGCACCGAGTTAGATTTGGGTTCTCTCGCCATTTTCTTTTTTTTATTTTTAATCATTTTATTAGGGGCTCATACAACTCTTATCACAATCCATACACACATCAATTGTGTAAAGCGCATTTGTACATCATTCTCAAAACATTTCCTCTCCACTGAAGCCCCTGGCATTAGGTCCTCATTTTTCCCCTCCCTCCCGGGTCCCCACTCCCTCATGAGCCCTTGATAGTTTATAAATTGTTATTTTCTCCAACCTCCTAATCACCTTCTTGAAAATGTAAGCAAAAGATTTTAATGAAGGTTATTGATTCCACTTGTGCACTCTAGGATTATTGTTGTTGTCTGTTGCTGTCAAGTTTACTTCTGACTCGTGGGTACCCTGTGTGTGCAGAGGACAACCGCCCCATAGGCTTCTCAGGGCTGTGACCCTCCAAAAACTGATCCCGAGGCACCACTGGATGGGTTTGAACTTCCCACTAGTTGTCAAGTTCTTACCATTAACAACACCCAGCCACCATTTTAGGATTAAGTGTCCTTTTCATTAAAATGCAGTGATAAACTATTGATTGTGGGGCTGCATCCTTTCTCAGGCTTGTCCTGTAGTCCTAATGCCCCTCGCTATGGATACTCAAGGAGCATGGGACTTTTTCTAGACTTGAGCCTCCTTGTAACCCGAGGTTCAATATGCTGTAAACTAGTTTGTTAAGGAGGCATAACTAGCAATTTATCAAATGTAGGGACTCCAGATTGCTCTCTCTTAACAGTCTGCTGACACATTCAAATGTATTTCCTTTGAATGTCTCAAGTGAAGAGGGGGCAGAAAAGAAGGTGTATCCATCCGGCTGCCTCATTAAGGAAGCCACAAGGCCTTGGCTTTCCTGCCTTAGCACTTAGCTTGCCTTGTTGTTTTCAAAATACGGTTCGATAGCCAGTTCCCACTCTAGCATTGTGAGGTGTTAGAATTCTTGCCATTTTTAGTAAAGGAAATTGAAGTCAAAAGAACAAGACCTAGGGGACTGTTTGTCACGATTTAAAGCTTTGTTCGGTTCAAGCCAAGGGAGAGCTTCTCTGGCCTTATGTCCGGCTTCGTCTGTCAGGGGCCCTAGGCTTACTTTCTCCATTGTTGTGAGCATTTTGGTCTTCTTCACATTGTGCTACACTCCATGTTGAAGGCTGTGAATCCTGGGTCTTCATCAGCAAGTGTTTTAAGACCTCCTCGCTTTCAGCAAGCAAGGTTGTGTCATCTACATGTTGCAAGTTGTTAATACACATACACCTTCCTGCAATCTTGATGCTGCATTTTTCCTCGTGTAATACAGCTCTGCATATGGATTGAATAAATATGGCGAGAAGATAGAATCCTGACACACACCTTCCCGATATTAAGCCATGCAGTATTCCCTTGTTCTGTTTGTACACCTGCCTCTTGATCCATGTACACGTTCTGCAGGAGCACAAAGAAGTGTTCTGGAATTCCCATTGTCTCAAGGCTATCTATCCATAGATGGTTATGTTCCTCACAGTCCAATGCCTTTGCATAGTCAATGAAACACAAATAAACCTTGTTCTGATGCTCTCTGCTTTCTGCCAAGATTCATCTGATGTCAGCAATGATATCCCTTATTCCACATCCTCTTCTGAATCTGGCCTGAACCTTTCGCAGCTCCCTGTCAAGGTATGCTGCAACCATTATTGGATGATCTTCAGCAAAATTTTACTTGCATGTGATATCAATCAGATTGTTCTATAATTTGAGCACTCTATTGGGTCACCTTTCTTTGGAATGGGCACAAATATGGATTTGTTCCAGTCAGTTGGCCAAGTAGCTGGTTTCCATATTTGCATGCTTCCAGTGCTTCATCAGCTGGTTGAAACATTCCAATTGGCATTCCATCAATTCTTGGCACCTTATTTTTGGCTAATGCTTTCAATGTATCTTAAGACTTCTTCCTTCAGTTGCACTGATTCTTGCTCATTTGCTAGCTCTTAAAATGGCGGACTGTTGACTAATACTTTTTGGTACAGTGACTGTGCATTCTCTCCATCTTCTCTTGATGTTTCCTGCATCATTCAATATTTTGTCTATAAAATCTTTCACTATTGCAACATGAGGCTGGAATTTTTTCTTACGTTCTTTCAGTTTAAGATGTGCTGAGAATGTGCTTCCTTTTTGATTTTCTAACTCTAGGTCTTTGAACTTTTCATTATACTTTGCCTTCTCAAGCT
>NW_022111369.1:80784663-80789205 GCF_000313985.2 Echinops telfairi | reverse complement strand
TGTATTCCGTTTGGAGAAGTCTATGTATAGTTGCTGCTTATGTTGTTGAAAAAAGGTATTTGCTATGAATAAATCATTGGGATTGCAAGATGCTATTCGGCAACCTAAGGCGCCATCATGATCACCAAGGCTGTATTTTCCAGGTATTGTCCCGCTCTCATTGTTTCTGACATTTGTATTCCAAACGCAAATAATTATCAGTGCATCTTGATTGCACGATTGATCAATTTCAGACTGAAGACGTTGGTAGAATTCCTCATTTTCTGTACTATCAGCTTTTGTGGGTTGTGGATGAATTTGACAATAGTTGTATTGATTGGGTCTCCTTGAAGCCCACGATTTCTGCATTGTACTTCAAGATAGATCTTGAGATGTCCTTTTGGACAATGATTGCAATGCCATTCCTTTCGATTGTGTCATTTCCCAGCATAGAAAACCATATGATTTTCTGATTCAAAATGGCCGCAAACAATCCATTTCAGCTCACTAACGCCTAGTATATTAATCTTTCTGTATTCCATTTCATTTCCGACAACTTCCAATTTTCCTAGAGTCATACTTTGTATATCTCAAGCTCGAATTATTCACAGATTTTTGCAGCTTTTTGTTCTCATTGTGAGCCACGCCCCATCAGCAAATGAAGGTCTCAAAGGCTTTGCGCCCACAGGCCTTACTCCACTCATGTCGTTATGGTCAACTCTCCTTTCAAAGGCAGCTCTTCCTCAGCCATCTTTTGAGTGTTTTCTGGCTCATCTTCTGTGGGTGTTATTAGTATTTATAAAACATTTCCTTGAGACTTTCAGAAATCTTGGGGAGCACTTTTAGGAGTCAGCAGATATGCCCCCGTGTAATTTCATTTGGACAAATGAGTGTGAAGTCTGATTTTTGATTCAGTCATGCACCTTATTGCTGTGGTTGGTTTTGCACTTGACAGAAACATAGCTGTTAGGATAGAAGTTTCTTTGCTTACGTGATAGTCCCATGGAGGAGCCTGTAAGGTACATATCTTTCTAAGCAAGATTATAGACAGAGGCTTGTACCTGTCATATCACAATGCCGTCTTTGTTCTGTGGATTAAGCCTTTAGGTCTATTTTGCATAATCAATACTAGGAAACAATTTGTTTTTCATCTCTTTTGGTCACTAGGAATTTCATAGCTATCTTTGGCGCTCAGTTCACAAGGTAGTCTTAGTTTAGGTTCTCAAGTACCATTATGTATTTCCCTCTCCCTCCTCCACACACGATTTATTCTTAATTCCTGTCCTAATGATTTTATTTCTTAAGGTCTTTTACTGTAAGTTACATCAATTTTTAAAATCCTTTAAGCATAACACGAATAATAAAATACACCTTGAAAACGAGTGTAATATTCAAACAGACCCAGCTAACGCAGAGGTTAAGTGCTCAGCCAGCAACCCAAAGTTTGATAATTCAAAGTAACCAGCTACTTCGCAAAGAAAGAAGTGGCCTTCTGCTTCCATAGAGATTAGTACCTTGGAAGCCCACAGCCCCGCAGCGGTTCTCAACCTGTGGGTCGCGACCCCTTTGGGGTCGAATGATCATTTCACAGGGGTCACCCAATTCATAACAGTTTCAAAATTACAGTGATGAAGTAGCAAAGAAAACAATGTTATGGTTTGGGGGGGTGTCACCACAACATGAGGAACTGTATTAAAGGGTCGAGGCATTAGAAAGCTTGAGAACCATTGCCACAGAGGCAGTTCTACTCTGTCCTATAGGGTTGCTATGAGTCAAAATGACAATGGGTTTCTAATATGCAACTCTAAGAACACCCTTTACAATCGTAGTGTGTTTTGCCCACAGGCTGATCAGAGGGCACATGTAAGAGACACTGTCGTTATTAGTTGCCATTGAGAGGATGCTGACTCATGGAGGACTTCAGGTAGAACGACTCCACGGTCTCCAAGCAGGTGACCTTCCAGAAACAACTTGCTGGGTCTGTTTTCCAGTGTGCCCATGGGTGGCTTCCAACTACCCACCTTTCAGGTCACCAGCCACACATGTTAACCCATTTCACCCCCCAGGGACTCGGTGGCCAGTAGAGCAGATTTAAACACCAATCTCTTTGACCCAAAGCACATGCCTTCCCCCTATCCTAGAGTCTGCCACAGTGGACGCCACACTAAGGCGCAAAGAACAAAGAAGGCTGGCTGTCCACAGGCACCTTTGGGGGAATGTGGAGTAAATGACAGTGCGTGATGTGGATCGCTGAAGACAAAATGGGTGCATAAGCTAATGTGGTGAAGGAAGCTGATGGGTACCCTGCTATTAGAAGATACAGCATCTGGGGTCTTAAGGGCTTGAAGTTAAACAAGGGACCATCTAGCAGGGAAGCAACGAAGTCCACATGGAAGAAGCACACCAACCTGTGTGATCATGAGGTGTCTATGGGATCAGGTATCAGAAGACTCAAAACAAACCATCATTTTGGTGCAAAAGATGGGGTCAGAGTAGAGACCCAAAGCCCATCTGTAGACAATTGGGCACCCCCTCACAGAAGGGTATCAAGGAAGGGACAAGCTAGCCAGGGTGCAGCATATTACCAATGAAACACATAGCATTCCTCTAGTTCTTTAATGCTTCCCCACCCACCCCTTTCCCATCATGACCCCAGTTCTACCTTACATATCTGGCTAGACCGGAGCATGTACACTAGTATAGGTAAGAGCTCTCGATGCAAGGAATCCAGGACAGATAAACCCCTCAGGAACAATAATGGGCAAAACGATACCATGAGGGTATGGAGAAGGGGGAAAAGGGGGAAACCAATTGCAATGATCGGCACTGATTGCAAACCCCTCCCCACCCCTGGGAGATGAACAACAGAAACATGGATGAAGGGAGAGAGTGGACTGTGCAAGATATGAAAATAAAAATAATTTATAGTTTATCAAGGGCTCAGGAGGGTGAGAGGGTGGGGCAGGGAGGGGGAAAAAAGAGGAGCTAATACCAAGGGCTCAAGTAGAAAGAAAATGTTTTGAAAATGATGATGGCAAGGTATGTACCAAGGTGCTTGATACAATGGATGTATGGATGGTTATAAGAGCTGTAAGAGCCCCCAATAAAATGATTTATTATAAAGAAAGAAAATGGTTGGTGCACAGAGAGAGCTTTCGGAGGATGGCTGGAGAACGGTGTTCTGACTCCTCTGCTTCTGTTGATAACACTCTTCTCCCATCACCCAGCCTCAAGGCTGGCCGTCCTCCCTGAGCCCTCCCTTTCTCTTACTCTCAGACCTCGTCACTAAGCATCCTCAATTCCATTTCGGTGCTGTCTCTCGGTCCGTCCATTCCATCTGCCTGCACTCCATTTCAGGTCCTCATGACCTCATGTCTGGGTCATTTCAGAAGCCTCTAATTAGATTCTCAGCCTCCAGAGAGCGAGGTCACCCGCTCACAGCTACCACTTCAGTCCTCTGGAGAAGCTGCTTGCACCCCACGAGTTCCCTGTTCCAAATGCTCCACCGATGACCTAATAGTGCCCACTAAGTAGACTTTAGCTTTTGAGACCAACATTCAAGTTCCTTCGTAATCTAATTCCAGTCTTTACTGTCAAACTACGCTCCAGGGTGCCCCGTACCAGTAGTGTGATTTAGCCGGGATTGCCTGGTCCTTGTCCCTGTGGGGAATGCAGATTCCTTACTTACGGCTCTTTTATCCGTGTCTATGTAAGTCCCACACAGTGGTTGGATGGGATCATGCAAACGGTGTGGAAACATTAATAGAGGGGTTGATCAGTTTTGCCATTCTGCTGGATAAAAGAGTGAGAACTCTCAGAAGCAGGGACAGGGGATCCCATGCCCATCAAGAAAAAGAGCCACTAACAAACAAGTTCGAGATCTCTTGGAAGCAGTGCCGAGACCATGAGACCGAGCAGAGGAGCAGCATCAAGACTGTGACTCGGAGCTGCCAGCGGGCTCGTGGCCCGTAGAGAGACCATGTGCTGAAAGGCTGAAGACCAGAGACCTGCCTGCCAGGGTGACTAAGAGATGTTGCAGACAAGAGAATGGTGTCCTTGTCACTTCGTAATGCTAGCTTCCCTAAGAAGCCCTCGTATTTGTGAGTATTATTTGGGCAGTGCCTATGGCCGTTGCAATAAACGATTGAATCCAGTAGAGAAGTAAGTGCATTCAATTAATATTATTTATTACTACTTCTTAGGAGCCCTGGTGGTGCTGTTAGATAAATGTTGGACAGCTAACCTCAAGGCCAGCTGTTCAAACTCACCATCCACTCCACGGGATAAAGCAGAGGTTATCTGCTCCCATAAAGACTTATAGCCTCATAAACCCTATATGGGGTCATAGTCCAACTATGAGCTGGAATCCACTCAATGGCAGTGGGTTTTTAGAATTATTACTTAAAAAAAGATTACTTTTATAATATAGAACAAGGAAACAAGGCCTATGACATGCCAGAGAAATATAAATGATCTTATTTCTTTTTTTTAAACATAGAGATATTTAATATCTGTTATATATGCAAGTATATTATGTACATTAGTACATTCCTAAACAAATAA
>NW_022111369.1:80778471-80784267 GCF_000313985.2 Echinops telfairi | reverse complement strand
TCTCCCTTCACCCACTTTTCTGTTGTCCGTCCCCCAGGGAGGAGGTCACATATAGTTCCTTGTAATCAGTTCCCTCTTTCCTACCCACTCTCTACCCTCCCTGTATCGCCACTCACACCACTGGAGATCTTATTTCTTATAATAATGCTGTGAGGTGATAGGATCGTCCTCATTTTAGAAATGAAAGCACTGACATTCTGGAGGACTTTGGTCACATGGCTGGCAATTCAGGCTAAGCTCAGACATCTCTGAGTCCAAAGACTGTTTCTTGTACTAAACATTATCCACAAAGTTCCGGAGATCAAGACAAATGACTTATACATCTTTATAATTGCCTTAGGATCTTATAACCAAAATAACCAACCCCATTGCCATTAAGTTGTCTCAACTTATGGTGACCTTAAACAGCGTTTCGGAGACAGTGCATCTTTGCAGAGAAGACAGCCTCATCCTTTTGCTTCAGAGTGGCTGGTGGCTTTGAACTGATGAACTTGAGGTTAACAGCCCAATGCCCAACATAGGGTACACCCCCACCACCCCGCCCCACTTCCAGGGCTCCTTTCAAGGCCTCAGAGGTAAGGTGACCAGACATCCCGCTTTTGCCCGGACAGTCCCGATTTTTGCGTTTTTAAAAAGTCCCGATTTTTGGAAAGAATGCACGACAAGCTAGGGAACGGTCTATTTGGTCCATGTAGACTAAATTTTTAAATCAAGAACCCCACCCCCACCCCAGTCAATGGTGTCCCACTTTAAATCTGGTCACCTTACATAGGGTGCTCCAAAAGCATTTGTTGCTGATAGATCGAGAGATTTCTTAGAAAATCTCAATAGCAAATCCTTTATGCTGCTGTAGGTAGAGATTGGTTCTCGATCACCCCAATTCACATTTTCCCTTCTTAGAACTCCCAATATTTAGTTGGGCACATGGCTGCCTGGAACAGGGGTCAGTAAACGCCTCTGGTAGAGGGACAGATGCGGCACAGGGTTTAGGTGTAGGGGACTATCTGACCTCACTGCAATGCCGTCACTGCTGTGGAGTGTGGAGTCAGCCACAGACAAAAGGGACGTAAACGAGTCTGGCTGTGTTCCCCAAAACCTTGATGAACAACCAAGCAGTGGCTGGATTTGGTTCCTGGGTTGGAATGTGCAAACTCATCGTAGAATAAAGAATTCTCTGGCTGCCTTATCTGAACTGCTATTTCCCAGCTGTCTTTGCAGCAAGAGGTGGCTAAGTTCTGACCCATCGTGTGAGTGTGCTGGGTGACAGCGTCCAAGACTTGTTCTGAAATGACCTGGGGCATGTGCTGTTTGCCTTGTCACCCCCTTCCACCCATCCTGCTCTTGGAACATAGATGCGATGGCTGAAGAGCCCCTATGGACCGTGGTGACGCGGTTTGGGGTCAAATAGTTGTGGGACAACCAGGTGGCCTTCGCTAGTTGCTGTGTAGAGAATTCTGACTCACGGAGTTTGCAAGGCTGTGACTTTGCACAAGCAAATGATCAGGCCTGTCTTCTGCGGTGTCTCTGGGGGTGGGCGGTGGGGGTTTGAACTGCCAACCAGTTAGCTACTCATGCTCTGTGTTACATAGGGACTCCTTTCTAGCTCAAAGCTACCTGCACTAGGATTTGTGGGAGTGTAAGAGAAGTGTACTCCGGTCTTGCTTAACCCACCCTGAGTGTCCGAGTCGCAGCTAAACTTAGTTCTCGCAGGCAGGTTCCTGCCAGACTGGAGCTGGAAATGACATCACTTCTCCCTCACTACAAACAACAACAGCAAATTCTATCAAGAGCGAATGACCCAACTGATGGCTTTCCTTCATTGGCCAGCTCTCTCTCCAGAGTGAGATTGACAAACAAGAAAAGAAGAAACAAAAGTGTCTTTCTGAATATGTGTTGGGGAGGGCACAGCAGGGACAGCTCAGGGTCACAGGTGGCACCAGCGATAACGCCCTGGGAATGCCAGGGCAGGGTGGCGTCTCACAGTTGGCACAGTGCGTACAGAGAAGTACGCAATTGGCCTCCAAGGTGCTGTTTCAAGCTCGGTTGAGTTTAGGCCCAGTCAGGCCAGAAACATGTCCGGAGCTGGCTATGGGGTTTTGGTGATGATTCGGAAATCTGTATTAAAACCATAACCCTGCTTTCTCATTTATGCATCTATAATCTCTAGGTAAAAAAAAGTGAAAACTAGAAAATATTCAGTAGATAGTTAAGTCAGTGACTGCGTCCAGTTGCTGCCTTAACCACACTTCATACCCCCTCATCTTCTTGATTGTTGGTGAAGGGTGTACTCTGAAGAGCAGAGAATCTAGTCACTCACATTCTAGTCTCCTGGCCACTAGGGCATAGATACCAGAGGTTGCCACCACCGCCAGAATGGATTTCCCTCCCCAAAGGTATGTATCAAAGTACTCTCCATTGTACTTAATACACTTGTCAAATCTGCAAGTCCATTCCCGGAAACATTTTTCAAACTCATCTATTTGGATGGTTGACAGCACCTCCCTTATTTTTTTCTTCACCTTTTCTACATCTTCAAATTACTCTTCTTTCATGTCATTCACAGAAACAAAAAGAAGTTGCATGGAGTGAGGTCAAGGTGCGTGGGGCAAGAGAGGCATGCTGGTTTTTTTTGCCAAAACTTGGCGCACTGAGATGGCTGTGTGAGCAGGTGCATTGTCATGGTGGCAAAACCAGTCCCCCGTCTGCCACAAATCAGGCCTTTTTTGTCACACACTGTTACACAATCTTTTCAGAACCTCTAAATAGAAAGTTTGATTAACAGTCTGACCTGGTGGAACAGACTCCAACTGCACTACAGGTTAACATTTTCATCCATTCAGGAAGTTGACAGACTTCCAGAATGAGGTTTGTCGTCGGTTGACACTTCACCTTTTTTTGAAACAAGAAAACCACTTGTGCACTTGAGTTTTTCCCAAAGCGCTGTCCTTGTAAGCTGTGCTCAGCATCACAACAGTTTCTGCAGCATTTGTCTTGAGCAGGAAACAAAATTTCACAGCCTCACGCTGTTCTCTTAAATCAGCCATCACAAAAACCTAGGTTCAAGTGAAACTGCTTTTATGAAAAAATGCACTGTGACCAGAGAGACCTTTTCTTGGGGATGCCACTGGGTGCCCTAAGTCAGAGTGAGTTGCTTGATGCTCACCTAGTGAAAAAAATGCATACTACAAAAGCTCCATTCTGCCCAGTGAAAATCCAGGTTTTGGGGGGTACGTTTTTGGGTACCCTCTTCTATGAGGCCAAATGTTGTCCAATCCATGACATTGGATGAAGCACTTATGGGAAACTCTATCATCACTGGTCATAATCTTGTTGTCGCTTGATGCTTAGAACTACTCCATCCATCATGTTACCATGCGGACAACATGGTTGACACACTGAGGAAGGCAGAGCCAAAAGATGGAAAATAACTAGATCCATCTAGTTATTGATAACATTGTTGACTCAGCCTTAAATCCACTTGCATCCAGATGTCTTGCCATATAAAACAATGAATGTCCTTATTACTTTGCTATTTTGGGTTAGGTATTCTGTGATTTACATCCAAAAGCCTTCTTACTGATGTAGAGACCAAAAGTATTTTAGCGTTCTAAGGTGTAATGTGCTACATTTTATCAGATCTGCTTACAGGCCATCCTGGTGGAAACAAATGCATTCTGACTTTGCAATCATGACACTACCGTTAACATTAGAAGATGCCCCATTTAAAAATGAGAGCAGCTCCTTAATGAAAGATTATGCAATCTAGATTAGAAACTAGCTTTATCGACTGTGTGGCCTTGTTGTCAAATTACATGACCTGTCTATGCCTAAGCTTTCTCATCCATAATATGGAAAATATGCATCCTACTTCATAGATTATACTGGGGATGAAATGTGGAAAATACCGAGCACAATCCCTGATCCATGGGCATCAATCAATACACATAAGCATTATTCATTCTCCCTAAGAACGCACGATTCTACAAATATCCAAGGTAATTTGCTGCCATATTTCTCATTCACTTCTTCCTTTGCTAAACACTTCTGGGAACAGCTGAAATGACCAAACCAGACCAGCTTGCTAAGATTTAACTTTTTGAAAAAACGTACTGCCATTGAGTTGACTCTGACTCAGGGTGACCCTACATAACAAGATAGAACTGCCCCGGTAGGTTTTTAACACTGTAAATCTTTACCGGAGTAGAAGGTCTTATCTTTTACCCACGGAGCATCTGGTGGTTTTGAACTGCTGGCATTGTGGTTAGCAGCCCACCCTATAACCTGCTACTCCAACAGGGCTCACTTATTAGCATGGATATCCCAAAATCATCAAAAAGGGAGTTTAACAGAATATAACACATATTTCACCCAGAAACATTATATAGAAACCCGAATCCTCTATGCTGCCCTCAATCCTGCTCTTTTGGATGTCCACCCATAAACCAGGAGCCCAGGGTGACTTAGTGGTCATGAATTGGGCTGCTAATGGCAGCAATTCAAAACCTCCAGCTGCTCCTCTTTCTAGCTGCTCCTGTGAAGAGTCAGTCTCAGAAACTCACAGGGGCAGTTCGCCCCTGTCCGATAGGGTCACTCGAAGTCACCATCCACTTGATGACAATTGAATTTAGTTTTGGTCTGACCCATATACTGAGATGCGGGCATGAAGGACTCCTCTGGGTTGACATTCCCACGGGTCTTTTAGCGGTACCCTTCAACGGGGCCTTTCACGGGGAATGTCCCTCAGACATGTATGCTGTGTGGTTCTGCCTGCCATTGAGTTGACTGACTCATGATGATGCTCTGTGTAACATAATGAAATATTGCCTGGTCCTGTGCCAGCTCCATGATTGTTGATATGTTTGAGCCCGTTGCTGTGGCTCTTATACTATTCCATCTCATTGGGGGTTGTGTTAGTCCATAGAGAAACAAATCCATAGAAACTCATATGTGTATAAGAGATAATTTTATATAAAGGGTATTTGTACATTAAGAAAGCATCCCAACACAGAACAGTCCAAGCCCATAAGTCTGATGTTAGCCCATACCAATCTATAAAGTCCTCTTCAGACTCATGAAACACATGCAATGATGCCGAATCATCACGGGCCAGTGGGTAGAAAGTCTTTGGATCCAGGGGCATTGTAAGCATCTCCGTGCTGGCAGGGGTCTCTATGTGGCTTCTCTGGCTTCAGAGGTCTGGTTCCATCAGGGTAGGTCCATGTGGCTTCTCCAGCCAGGGCACTAGTTTAGTTCTATGTGTCTTGTCAGCTACAATGTCTCCCAGGGAGTCAGCAGAGAGAGAGGGTGTCTCCCACCTCCAAGGAGGAAAAACAGGATTTCCCAGAATTCTTAGGGGAAGGCCATGCCCACACAGAAGCCTCATTGGCTATGATCCGATTGACAGACTAGACTCCACCCCTTCACTCTTAATCCTCTCAAGTTCCAAATTGACACCAGATTATGTAACTACCACAGGGATGTCCCTTGCTTTCACTGGCCCTCCATTCTGACAAACAGCAATCTATCCTTCCTAATGATGCATCAAAAGTTAAGTGAGTGCATGGATTAAGCCTCTGGTGAATCCCTGCTTATCACAGTGGGAGGACGTGAACAGCCATGTTATGAGACAGAGAGCATTGTAAAGTCCACAATGGCAGATGTAGTTTTGTCAAGTGTAATATCTCCTCATTTGATCTCCCTTTTGACCCATTGTAAATCTGTTTCTGTTTAAGAAAGAAAGATATACATGTATTAAGTCCCTGGTGAATCCCCAACTTCAATAGACCAGAGATGTGA
>NW_022111369.1:80776660-80778108 GCF_000313985.2 Echinops telfairi | reverse complement strand
GATTGTGGTGATAATTGTACAACTCTTCTTGATGTTACTGAACTGTTGAATTGTATGACACATGAATTATAGGTCAATAAAACTGTTGGGGGGAAAATACATTAAGGAATAAAAAAACCTTGAACAATAGTCTATGATCCACAGAGTTTTTAATTGCTGATTTTTGGAAGTATATCATCAATCCTTTCTTCCTAGTTTATCTCAGTCTGTAAGCACCATGGAAACCTGTCTGCCATGGATAACCCTGCAGATATTTGAAATGCTGGCTGCATAGAGTCTATTACCATGGCTACTTCTACCACTCAGGCCTCCCCCACTCAATTCACCATACTAGGAAGATCTGACAGGTGGGTGGTGGTTGCACCAACAGCCCCACTGGAAAGGGTAAGCCCCTCAGATCTCTTACATCACTAACATTTATTTTAAACCCAAACATGTTTTCTATTCTGTCTTTGCTTTTTGCCTCTCTCCTTTGCTTTTCTGCTGGGTCAAGACTTTCTCGTTTTCTGCTTCTCTTGGGAAATGTGTTTTTCAAAAAAACCACCCAGTATTGTCCATTTCCTGTCTGTCTACCACAACCCCAGGCTCATTCCTCATCCTTGAGACTAGTCTTACGTCTGCATTATGCTTATCGAAGCTCGGTCAGCTTTCAGTCGCTTTTCTTTAAATCTCCTGATAGCGCTTGGCAGCTTCCAGACTAATTTGGCCCAAACGATCTTATTTAATCCTCACAACAATCTTGCGCGACACTTGCTCTTTTTTCCCAAGCCAAATTCCTTCTGCAAGCTTTCTTTCCTTCCTATAGAGATCAAGGAAGACACAAAATAGTTCGCTTTCTTTATAGCATGAACCTGAGGCGTTAGGGACTTCCTTACCTCGGCTGAGCGGTCCCCATGGCACAGAAGGCAAAGGCCCTGAAGGAATCCCCTCAAGTCTGCTTGAAGACTTGACTTGCAGGAGGCGACACTTCTCTGGGCAGAAGCGTCTGGTGCTGACTCCTAACTAGGCGCCCAAGCTGGACTTGAAAGCTAAAGAACAGACGAGAAGCTGGCTTGGAGGAGTACTTTCTGGAGTGAAAAACTTCACAGTGTTTGCCTCTCTTCCATTTAAAAATCCTGTACTAATTTGCTTGTTGTATGGACCTCCAAAACTTCTTTATTGGCAATGACTACGTCCAAAAATAAGGAGCCCAGTCTTCCCTCTTAAGGGTGGGGTTTGAAGAGTTGATGTGCAGTTGAGGCCCATCTTGTCCAAAAATTTTAAGGGGACCAGATTTTAACATTGGTAAAGCGGGACACCATTGATAAAACTCATATCCTGGCGAAATAGCCACATGGCAGCCGAAAACCATATACCCTAGCTTGTTGTGCATTCTTTCAAAATATCGGGCCTTTTTAAAAACACCACGGGACACAGGAAAAATTGTTAAAAATCGGGACGTCTGGTCA
>NW_022111369.1:80760905-80775290 GCF_000313985.2 Echinops telfairi | reverse complement strand
AAAGAAAAGAAAAGATTTATTACAAGAAATGGTCTTTGGGGCTGTAGATGCTGTCTAGGCAGGTCCTAAGTGTGCAGCTCAGGCCAACAGGAAGGCCCAGCTGAAAATCTTGAGCAGGAGCTGAATTCCTGCCCTCCCTGGGCACCTTCCTCAAGGGAACGTCAGCTCTACTGTGAAGGTTGTCCAGGAGGTTGAATTGGGCCAACCCGGAGTATGTATTTAAGTATGACTACTGAAAATCAATGGACGAGGGATCTACAAGCTATCTTTACAGCAACAGCCAGAGCAGTGTTTGATTGTACACCTGGATGCTGTGCCAAAGCAGTTGCTGCGGAGTGGATGACCCATGAACTCCCATGCCTGCCCACGTGGAGCTGCTTTCCATAGGATTTCCAATGGCTGATTTTTCAGAAATCGACTGCCATACCTATCTTCTAAGATGCTTCTGGGTAAACTTGAACATCTGTGTTAGTTGGGGTTGACTAGAGAAACAAACCCAGAGACACTCATAGATATATAAGAGAGAGCTTTATATCCAAAAGTTAGTTGGATATTAAGAAAACATCTCAGCCCAGTCCAGATCAAGTTCACAAGTCTGACATAAGCCCATATGTTTGATACCAGTCTATAAGTTCCTCTTTAGGCTCATTCAACTCATGCAACGATGAACGATCACAGGCCTGTGGGTGGAAAATCTTGTGGATCCAATGGCGGGTGGAAGCATCTCCAGGGCTCTTGCTGCCGTCAGCGTGGCTCCACATGTCTTGTCAACAGGATGCAGAGAGAGAGTGTGTCCCATGTCCAGGGTGGAAAAAGAAGTTCTCAGAATCCTCATGAGAAGGCCACGCCCACAAGGAGGGATCAATCAAGCTGTGACCTGATTGGCAGGTAAGACTCCACCCCTTCATTCTTTTCTCAAGTTAACATAAAATTGTGTGACTACCACAACATCCATCCTTTTAATGAGTAGCTGTGCGTGTGAACTGTTTGGGCCCTTCAGGAATTCTCTCAGCCTAGCCAAGTTCACAAAAGCTGACCCTCACAGCATCCAGCCTTGTGTCTCTCCTCCATAGCACCTCTTCTCGTCCAAGCCACCATTATATGTCCCCTGAATTATTGCTTTAATCTCTGCACTAATTTCCTCATTCCTTCATCTGTCCACCCCACCTCCTTATCTACCCCCAACTATTCTCAACAGAGCAGGTAATCATTTCCCCCTTGCTCAATGACTCCCCAAAGATATCCACACCCTAATCTCTGGAATCTATGCATATGTTTTATATACAAAAGGAATTTTACAGGAGTGCTGAAGGGTTTTAATCTTGAATTGGAAGCATGTCTTGAGCTATCCACGTTGACCCTATCTGATCACATGAGTCCTCAAAAGTGGAAGAGGAAAGGACTTGAGAAGACTCCATCTTCCATTGCTGGCTTTGAAAGGCATGTGGCATGGCCTCTAGAAGTGAGAACTACCCCCCATCCAATCGCCAGGGAGCAAATATGGACCTTGGTTCTATAGCCACGAGGAGCTAGATTTTAACAAGAGCATAAGTGAGCAAGAAATGGATTCTTCACTAGAGTCTCCAATAAGAAATAGCCCCATTGGCTGGCCCCAATACCAACTACATGGGCCCCCCTCCCCCCAGATGAATTCAAAGGATATAGCATCTGGGCTCTTGAAGGCTTGAAGATAAACAAGCAGCCTTCTAGCTGAAAAGCAACAAAGCCCACATGGAAGAAGCACACCAGCACACCCGTGTGATCATGAGGTGTCGATGGGATCAGGTATGAGGCATCAAAGACCCAGAACAAAAATATCATATCAATGTGAATGAGGGGGAGTGCAGAGTACAGACCTAAAGCCCATCTGTAGACAATTGGACATCTCCTTACAGAAGGGTCACAAGGAAGAGACAAGCCAGTCAAGGTGCAGTAGTATAGCACTGATGAAACATACAACTTTCCTCTAGTTCCTTAATGCTGCCCCACCTCCCCACCATCATGACCCCAATTCTACCATACAAATCTGGCTAGACCAGAGCATGTATACAGGTACAAATAAGAGTTGGAAACACAAGGAATCTAGGACAGGTAAACCCCTCAGGACCAATAATGAGAACAGAAATATCAGGAAGGGAAGGGGAAGGTGGGTGTGGAGAAAGGGGTAACTAATCACAATGATCTACATATAACCCCCTCCCAGGGGGATGGACAACAGAAAAGTGGGTGAAAAGAGACATCAGACAGTGTAAGACACGACAAAATAATAACTTATAAATTATCAAGGGTTTGTGAGGGAGACAGGGAACAAAATGAGGAGCTTATACCAAGGGCTCAAGCAGAAAGAAAATGTTTTGAGAATGATGATGGCAACAAATGTACAAAGGTGCTGTACACAATGGATGTGTGTATGGATTGTGATAAGAGTTGTATGAGCCCCCAATAAAATGATTTTTTTTTAAAAACCTAAATAGTTCTATTCCATTAGTATGGTACACACACCTTAGGGATGATCAACCATTTCAGATGAAAGGGCAGCATTTCCCCAGGGCACAGTTGAGAGTTTGCAGAAAGGAGGAATGGAGCCAGAGACCCCCCCGGGACAGCGGGGGGAAGGGTAGTCCGTTGAGGAGATGAGAGTGGACGAGGTGAAACCAAAGGGGTGTGCGTTGATTCATGTAAGCCTGGTGGCCCACTCTGGAAGCCTTCACCCAATTCACAATAAAAAGTTAAAACATAGTAAAGAAAGCTTTATTGAAGATTTGAAGAAGACATTAGGATTGAAAGAAGGTTTATTAACAACCTGCAACATGCAGGTGGCTCAACCTGCTCTCCGAAAGCGAGGAGGAATTGAAGCACTTGCTGATGAAGATCAAGAACGGCAGCCTTCCGTATGGAGAAATACTGAGAAATCATGATAGCGGAGCAAGTGTTGAAATTGTCAAGGATTTGGTCTTGCTTGGACCCACAATCAATGTTCAAGGAAGCAGCCGTCAAGAACCCAAAGGACACACAGCATGGGGTAAATCGGATGCACGAGACCTCTTTAACGTGTTGAAAACATGGAGTTACTTTGAGGACTAAGGCGTGCCTGACCCAAGCAATGGTCTTTTCAATTGCCTCCTATGCTTGTGAAAGTTGGACATTGAATAAGGAAGATAGCAGAAGAATTAATGCATTTGAAGTATGGTGCTGGCAAAGAATATTGAAAGTCCCACGGACTGCCAAAAGAACACACAAATCTGCCTTGGGAAAGAAGTGCAGGCAGAATGCTCTTTGGAGGCAAGATGGTAAGACTTCATCTCGTGTACTTTGAACTTATTGGTGAGAGGAGCCAGTCCCTGGAGAAGTTCATCGTGCTTGGTGAAGTGGAAGGGCAGTGAAAAAGAGGCCGGCCCTCGGCAAGATGGACTGACAGTGACTGCCGCAATGGGCGCACGAGTAAGAGCAATACGGAGTGCGGCACAGGACCGGATGGTGTTTTGTACTGTTGTACAAAGGGTCGCTGTAAGTCGAAACCAACTCAGTGGCACCAAACAACAACAGCAACAACAACAGATGAAATCTATTGCATCAAATCTGCCCAGCGCAATTTGTCACCTGATTTCCTGACCGATACTGATACCACGGGTGTTGATTGTGGATTCAAGTACGACACCATCCTGACAGCTCCGTCTGCTCTCAGTTTATGGGGTGGTGTTGATCAGCACTGTGGGGTTCTTGTTCTTCATGTCGCCTCACTAATACTTGATTCCAGGCCTGTCAGACCTGGGCTGACCTTCCGATCGGCAAAACTTCGAAACAATCTAATTTTACTCTTTCGATCACTTTTGTTTGCTGTTAGGTGCTGTCACGTTGGTTGGTTTGTGGTGATTTGTGACGGTTCAGAGAGACTGCATCGAAGCCCCAGTGACTGCCCATTCCACCTTGAGCAAAGCCAAGCTCCTCGGAATGGTCTCAAGTCTCTGGAATCATCTCTTTCCTCTATGACTTCATCTCTCCCTGCTCTCGCTCACTCAGCCCACCCTCAAGACACCAAGACCCACACTAGAGTCAAGCGATGGTGACACTCAGCCAAGGAGGCCAGGAATCTCAGTAATCACAATAAATGGCCTTTTACTAAAGTGTCTTGGTTTTCTAGTGCTGATGTAATAAATACCATGAGTGGGCGACTTTAAAAAATAAGAATGATTTTCTCACTGTTTAGGAAGCTAGAAGTCTGAATTTAGGACATGGGATCTCGGGGAAATGCCCTTTCTGTCCTCTGGGAGTGGGGTGGGGGGAGGAACATTCTTATCTCAAGGTCTGTAACCCAAGGCTGCTTCTTTGTTGGAGATCTGCACATGATATCTATCTTTACTTCATTGATGCATGCTTTTCTGTGTCTGATCTGTATGTATTAATTATATATATAAAACATACATATCACATATATCGTATATATGAAGAATAAAGTGATGTATGCAAAATATGACCTCATTAACATAAGCAGGAAAATTCCACTCAATCAATAACATTGTGGCATTGAAATAAATGTTGAAAACAATCTAGGATGCCCAGAATATCACATAGTGACAAGGTCCAGCATTACCCTTGTGAGACATCACTCACGGCCTTCCTTTCATTCCAACCACAACCTTGATGCTCTCCAAAAGCAGGCACACCTTTGCACTTGCTTTTGCTCCAGATATCTGCAAGGCTTCCTCCCTCACCTGCTTCAGTCTGTGCTGAAAGGTAGCCTTCTTAATGAACCTTTTATTTAACACTGTAGCATCTCTCCTATCTGTGCATGGAAATAAATTGAAAATGTATGATGACATCAAGAATTAAAAATAGAAAACCGGGGGAGAAATAGATGATGTAATCAGTGAACTTTATAATTAAAAATTACAATCTGATGATTATTGTTTTTCTTTGTCACCACTTAAGATATAGAGAAGGACCCCCCCACCCACCCACCCCCACCCCCGTCCACAAGAAAGAAATTTACCCCACCTTTCGCTGCTCGATATTTTCCCAAAGCACTGAACAAATCACACATAGTATTTTGTTTAGTTACTACTTGGGTCACTGCTTTATTGCCTAAAATCGTATGGGGCACCTAGTAGGTGCTCATTAAGTATTTGTGATTCAAATGAAGGTGGAAAAGGAGAAAGACAGGAGGGAGAAAGGGCTGCTCTGTCAGTGAGGGAGATGGGGTGTATATGTGCACACAGGAAAAGATTTCCCACCAGTTCATTAAGCTGGAAATCCCTAGAGAGCTGCAGTAAATTTCACTGTCTGTTTAAGGAAATAGCTATTTATAAGCTGGGTTATTTTTTCCTCTCCTGAAAGGGGAAAAATCCATCAAGGGAGACCGTGTTCTAGTATATTAATTAGCAAATTAGGATCAGCTGTGCACTTTGTAGTCTAGTGCTTCTAGTTAAGCACTATTGTCATTGAAACTTTGGAAAGTGCTTGAATCCCATATCAAACCCAAATCAAACTCACTGCAATCCAATGGCTACTGACTCATACTGACTCTGTAGGACAGGGTAGAAGTACCCCTGCGGGTTTCTAAGACATTAACTCTTTATGAGTAAAAAGCCCCATCCTTCTCCCATGGAGCGGCTGATAGTTTGAAACTACTGACCTTCCAGTTAGCAGCCCAGCATCTAACCACTAGTCCACCAGAGGTAATATAGTAGTCCCAAAACCTTTGCTACAGAGGCTCTGAAGCCCTGTGTTTGATAACACCTAGAGAGCTTATTCTTTTTTAGGTCATTCTTGGGTAAAGAGACAGGAATCAAATTGACTGCATCGTGGGAAAGAGATGATGGAGACATTTGTTATCATTGGGCAAAGCGAGGCCAGAGGCTGACTGTGGAATAGACCATCAATTATTCATATGCTAGCTCAAGTTGGTTGAAACTGAAGAAAATTATAACAAGTCCTCAAGAGCCAACATATGACCTTGAGTACATCCCCCATCACCTTAGAAACTATCTCAAGAACAGATGTGATGAATCGAACACTCATGACTAAAAACCAGACAAGTGGTGAGATAACATAAGAACATCATACATGAGGAAAGCAAAGGGTCACTAAAAAGACAAGGAAGAAAAGACCAGAATTAATGGCAAAAAGATCCCCAAACTTGCTCTTGAATGTAGAGTAGCTAAATCCAATGGAAGAATGATGAAGTGAATGAGCTACAGAAATTTTCGAAGGTCAGCCTGAGAAAATAAAAACCCACCAAACCCAAACCCACTGTGATGGAGCCCATTTCAACACATACTGACCTAAAGGACAGAGTAGACCTGCCCCTTTCAGTTTCTGAGGTTTTAAATCTCTACAGGAGCAGAAAGCCTCATCTTTCTCCTGGGGAGGGGCAGGGGGGTTCAAAGAGCTGACCTTGCAATAAGCAGCCCACCACACCACCAGGACTCCAGAGAAGACAAAGGAAAGCACGACAGTGAAATGTGCTCAGACCTGGAGTTAGAAAACCAAAAGGGAAGAGCATAGCTGATGCTCAAGGAACTGAAGAAAAAAATTCAAGCCTTCAGTGTCAATTTTCAAGGATCCAAAATACTGAATGATTCAGAGAGTATCAAAAGAAACTGGGAGGAATACACAGTCTGTACAAAAATAAAAATTTGGTCGATGTTCAACCATTTTAGGAGGTAGCATATGACCAAGAAAAGATGGTACTGAAGAAAGAAGGCCACGCTGCACCAAAGGCATCAGTGAAAGACAAGGAACTGAGAGAGTACCAGTAGAAGTGTTCCAACCACTTACCAGTCTCTGCCAAGGAATTTAGAAGTTGGCCAACCAACTGAAAAGATCCGTATTTGTGCCCATTGCAAAGAAAGGTGACCCAACAACATTATCTAACAAAATCAATATGGAAATTATGTAATGATAGCTAACATGTAAGTAAAATTTTTATGAGGGTAATTAAAAAATAGTTGCAGCAGAACATTGAGTTCTGGAAGCAGAGCTACCAGAAATTCATGCCAATTCAGAAGAGGGCATGGCACCAGAGATATCATGGCTGATATTAGATTGATCTTGGCTGGAAGTAGAGACTACCAGAAAGATTAAAAACACACACACAACAAAACCTCCCAGCCATCAAGTTGGTTCCAACTTATAGTGACCATATAGGACAGGGTAGGACTGCCTCTGTGGGTTTCTGAGCCTGTAACTTTTTACAGGAGTAGAAAGCCTCATCTTTTTCCCTCAGAGTGGCTGTGGGTTTCAAACTGTTGACCTTGTAATTAGGAGCTCAACTTATAACCAACTACATCACCAGGATTCCACCAGAAAGACACTTGCTTGTATTTTACTGATATGCAAAGGAATTCAGCGGCGTGGATCTTAAGAAGCGGATAACACGAAGAAGAATGGGAATTCCAGAGCACGTCGTTGTGCTCATGTGACAACAGGCAGTCACATGAATGAAGCAAGGGAATACTGCATAGTGTAAACCAGGAAGGTGTGTGTCAAGATTGTAGCCTTTCACCATCCTTGATCAGTTTGTAAGATGAGCAAATAATGTGAGAAGCTAGACTAGATGAAGCTAGACTTGGCATCAGGATTAGAGGAAGGCTTATTAAAAATTTGTGGTATATAGATGTACAACCTTACTTGCAAAAATTGAAGAGGATTTGAAGCACTTGCTGATGAAGGACTGAAGAATGGATTATAGCTCAGTGTAAAGAAAACCCAAATCTTCACAACAGTACCGATAGACCCATCATGATAAACAGAGGAAAGACTGAAGTCAAGGATTTCATGGATCCACAGTAAATAAATCAAACAATATTCTTGTTGCACAAATGTGCTGCAATAAGACCTTTAAAGTAGTGAGGGCCAAAGTTGTCCATTTGAGGACTCAGGTGTACCTGACCCAAGCCACGGTGTTTTCTATCACCTCATATGCACATCAAAGATGGAAGATGAATTGGAAGTACTATGGACTGTTAGAAGAACAAGAAAGTCTGTCTTAGAAGAAATACAACCAGGTGGCTACTGCAAAGCAAGGATGGCAAGACTTTGCCTCACATACTTTGGGCATGTTACCAGGAGAGACCAGTCCCTGGAGAAGGACATCTTTCTTGGTAAAATAGAGGGTGAGCAAAAAAGAGGAAGACTGTCAACGAGATGGATTGATACAGGGGTTGCAACAATGGAGTCAAACAAAACAGCTATTGTGAAGATGGTGCAAGTCCCGACAATGTTTCATTCTGTGTATGTAGGGTCATTAAGGGTCAGAGCGGGGTGGGGGGAATTGTGAATGAGGGGGACTGTGGAGTGGGGACTCAAAGCCCATCTGTAGGTAACTGGACATCCCCTTACAGAAGGGTCGCAGGGAGGAGATGAGCCAGTCAGGGTGCAGTGTAGCAACGATAAAACATACAACTTTCCTCTAGTTCCTAAATGCTTCCTCTCTACCACTATCATGATCCCAATTCTACCTTACAAATCTGGCTAGACCAGAGGATGTACACTGGTACAGATAGGAACTGGAAACACAGGGAATTCAGGACAGATGATCCCCTCATGACCAGTGGTGAGACTGGCGATGTCTGGAGGGTAGAAGGAAGGTGGGGTGGAAAGGGGGACCCGATTACAAGGATCTATGTATAACCTCCTCTCTGGGGGACAGATAACAGAAAAGTGAGTGAAGGGAGACGTTGGACAGTGTAATATATGACTAAATAATAATAATTTATAAATTATCAAAGGTTCATGATGTGGGTGCGGGGAGGGAGGGGAAACACTGAGGAGCGGATACCAAGAGCTCAAGTAGAAAGCAAATGTTTTGAGAATGATGATGGCAACAAATGTACAAATGTGCTTGACACAATGGATGTATGTATGGATTGTGATAATAGTTGTACGATCCCTCAATAAAATGATTTAAAAAAAAAAAGTCTCTAGGTTAATATGATCCAAAAGAACAGGTTACCCAGTGCGTATGTCCTGTGTAAATAGCTCGCACCTCTGAAAAGGCTTGTATGAGTCGGGGCTCTCCCATAGAAGCAACTCGTATTTACTGACTGGCTTGGTCATTTATTTTTTAATCTACCCATTTATTCACGGAGCTTGCTTACATTATGGTGGGAGTTGGTAGACTTGGAATCTATGAAGTTGGGCCCTGCAGGGCCAGTGGAATTCTTATTTCCTCAGCGAAGCTTGTTTTGCTTGATCTACACCAAAATCCAACTCACAGCTAGCAAGTGTTCACCGAGCAGAATTCCAGGAGCCCTGGCGGCGCCTGAGTCTGACTCCTACTCATCGTGCCCCTAAGCCCCTGTGGGGTTTGGAGATTGTGACTCTTTCCAGAACTCAAGCTCACTGTCGGGGATGAGCGTTACTTTGCTCTCTCATTCTTTCTTTCTTTTCCCTCTCTTCCCCTCCCACAGCCTACGCATCCATCCATCAGCTCCCTGTCTGTTTCCCTCCCCACCTCTCCTAGGGGGCTCGGGTGGTCCCTTGGGAGAATTCTCACCTCCCATGCAAGACATCTGAGTTTGATTCCCGGCCAGTGTACCTCACGTGTGCCACTGCCCACTAGAGGCTTGGATGTTGCTAAGATGCTGAACAGGTTTGGGTGGCACTTCCAAACGGAGACATCCTAGGAAGAAGGTAGAAAGGTAATCTTCTGAAAACCAGCCAGGGAGAAGAATCTCACACACCATGACAGCCCAATTATGGAAATGGCAAAGGACCGGCAGTGTTTCCTTCCCCTGGCACTACCTCTTTAACCTGGCTCATGTGCTTAATCATTCTGCACATTAAAAATAAGTAAATAAAAATTTAAAAAGATGAGACTTTCTAGGCCCCTAAGCAGTTACCGCTTCAGAAACCCATAGGGCCAGTTCTACCTTGTTCTATAGTGTCGCTGTCAGTAGGAATCAACTTGATGGCAGTGGGTTTGTTTCTTTGTTTGGCTTTTGTACATTGATCAATATTGTCTATTGATACACAGCTATTAAAGTAGCTTTTGTTATGATTAGAGCAGAAAGGAGCGTTGGTGATGCAGTGGTTAAGTGCTTGGCTGCTCATTGAAAGGTTGACTGTTCAAATCCACCTGCTGGCTCATGGAAGAAGATGTGTCCATTGTCTCTTGTAAAGATTTACAGCTTTGGAAGCTCCATGAAGCAGTTCTCCTCTGCCCGGTAGAGTTGCTTCAAGTTGGGATCCACTAGGCAGCAGCAGGTTTACTCTGGCAGAAAGTCAATTTAACGGCAATGAGAACTATCATTAATTTTGACAAAAGCTTTATTTGACTCTGCTCAAAAAATAAGAGGTTGGGGGAATCAAGAAAATTGAATTTTTATTTGCTGATTGAGGGAAGCTTGTTGTTGTTTGGTGCCACTGGACCCGCTCTGACTCTTTTTACAAAAATCATTATATTGGTGCTTGTACAACTCTTATCACAATCCATCCATCCATCCATTGTGTCAAGCACGTTTGTACATTTGTTGCCCTCATCATTCTCAAAACATTTGCTTTCCACCTGAGCCCTTGGTAACAGCTCTCTCCCCAACCCCCTCCCTCATGAACCTTTCGTAATTTATAAATTGTTATTATTTTGTCATGTGTTACACCGTCTCCCTTCACCCACTTTTCTGTTGTCTGTCCCCCAGGGAGGGAATTCTATGTAGGTCCTAGTGATTGGTTCCCCCTTTTTACCCCCTCTTCCCTCCACCCTCCCAGTATTGCCACAGAGAGACTTTTTTTAATGTTTCTAATTGTCCTCATAAATATATTGACTGCAAGGAGGAACATACGGCAGTATTTAAAGCTGGGTCAGACTCTGCTTTTACTCCTAACTCAGCCCCTGCTCAGCCCCCAGGTCGCTGGGTGACTTCAGGTGGTTTGCATTTGGCTACTAATCTAAGGTGACCAGACGTCCTGCTTTTGGCAGGACAGTCCCGATTTTTGGTGTTTTTAAAAGGTCCTGATTTTTGGAAAGAATGCACGACAAGGTAGGGAACGGTCTATTTGGTCCATATAGACCAAATTTTTAATCAAGAACCACTCCCTCACCCCCGCCCCACCCCACCCCGTCAATGGTGTCCCGCTTTAAATCTGGTCACCTTATACTAATCTGAAGAGTGGTGGTCATAATTAACCCACTGGTACTATGGAAGGAAGGTAGGTAGGGTCTGGTGATCTGCTTCCAGAAAGGGACCAGCCAAGAAACCCAGGTAGAGCAGCTCTATTCAGTAAAACATGGGGTCACCAGGAATCAAGACCTTGAGAATTGTGGTGGAATGCAATTTCTTAATAGGGCTCTTCAACCCAAGTCTCTAACTATGTCCCACCAAAGTATTGTGTGGAGCCAGGCAAATAAGTTACCAGAGGTTAGCAGAGGTGGGGATGCCGGGGAATACATCTTTCTTGAATTCACAATCATTGCTCATGGAAGCAGCAGTCAAGAGATCAAACAAAGTAGGCTTGGGTAGATCTACTGCACAAGAGGTCTTTAAAGTTTTAAAAACCAGGGAGGTTAGTTTGAGGACTAAGGTGCACCTGACCTTATATGTTGGTATTTTAAATCACCTCATAGGCATCTGAAAGGTGAGCATTGAATATAAAAGACCAAAGAAAACTCCATGCATTTGAAGTCTAGTGCTGGTGAAGAATATTGAAAGTAGCGTAGTCTGCCAAAAGGACAAACGGATCTGTCTTAGAAGGACAGCCAGACTGCTCCTTAGCGGCAAGGAAAGTGTGCCGTCTTCCCACGTAGTTGAGAGAAACTAATTCCTGGAGAAGACATCCTGCTTGGTAAAGTCACAGGGGAACGAAAAGAGAGGAAGACTGTCGGAAAGATAGCTAGGTAGAGCTGCACTGGCGGGCTCAAACATGGGCATGATTGTGCGGACAGCACAGGACTGGGCAGTATTGCCTTCTGATGTACATGGGGTTGCTATGAGTCGGAACCCACTTGACAACACCTAACAACAGCATGCAAATAGGGGGTGCATAACACTAATAAAGGGGATTGGCCAATTTTCATTACCACCTCTTGGCTAACGAAGGATGAGTCATCTTGGAAGCAGTAGCACAAACAACACAACTGCTCATGAGGTGTCGACAGGATCAGGTATCAAAAGATCCAAACAATTATATTGATGTGAATGAGGAGGGTTAGAGTGGAGACCCAAAGCCCATCTGTAGACAATTGGACATCCTCCCACAGAAGGGTTACAAGGAAGGGATGATTCAACCAGGGTGCAGTATAGCACTGATGAAACGCACAGCATTCCTCTAGTTCCTAAATGCTTCCCTCCACTACCATGACCCAGTTCTACCTTACAGATCCAGCTAGACCGGAGTACACACATTGATACAGATAAGAGCGCTCAACACATGGAATTCAGGACAGAAAAAACCCTCAGGAACAGTAGTGGGAGTAGCAATATCGTGAGGGTAGGGGGGATGGTAGGAGCGGAGTTTGGGGTGGGGGAGAAAGGGAGAACCCACCATAGGTTGAATATATACCCCACCCCCCTGGGGGACCATAACAGAAATGTGGGTGAAGGGAGACAACGGACAGTGTAAGACATGAAACAACAGCAATAATATATAATTGATCAAGGATTCACGAGGGTGAGTGGGAGGCGGGGAAAGAGAAGCAGATACCAAGGGCTCAAGTAACAAAAGAAAATGTTTTGGAATTGTTGATAGCAGCATAAGGACAAGTGTGCTTAATATAATTGAATGATGGCTTGTCATAAAATTTGTAAGAGCACACCCAATAAAATGATTAATAAAACAACAACAACAACCAAACTCACTGACTTGAGTTCATGCCAACTCAGAGTGACCCCATGGGGCAGGGTAGAAGTGCCTTGGTGAGTTTCTGAGACTGTGACTCTTTGCTGGAGTAGAAAGCCCCATCTTTCACCCACAGAGCAGCTGATGGCTTCAAACAGCTGACCTTGCTAATCACAGGCCCAGCAGTAACCACTCCGCCACCAGGGCTCCTGGTGAAGCAGGAGCAGGCCAGGGGAACCTTGAGGACCTTGGAAATACACGTTCAAGACCTGTCTGAAGTGGCAGAGGCCACTGATCCCAGGGCATCGCCGACTGTGACGCAGAGACTCTGAGGATCAGCGGTAAGACTATGGGGTGCCTTTTCCTTATCTGGCCCCAGACTATGGAACTGTGGGAGAAAGTGACAGGCCGGCAGGCTTCCTGGTCCATGGAGGCAAAAGCCAAGGGACCCATTACTGAGAGACTAAAAACCCGAGAAAAACTTGGCTGCTGGCTAAGGAGACCCATGACTGTACCCTTATTGTTTGTTGATCCTGGCTTTTGGCCACCCATTAACTTCCCTAATAAATAAAAGCAACAGAATTACAACATGTCACTGCCTTTACATAAGGAACAAAGCCTAGGACAGCCCGCTTAGCAAAAATGTGCTCTCACACAAGCAGATGGGAACTGGAAACAGCCTTGGAATAAAGTGCAAGATGTATCCATCCAGTGAGGAGGCAGAGAGGATGTTCTGGTGCTCCTGCCTCCCCCAAGGACTCTGCACCCTCCCAAGGCCTTGTGATTCTGCAATAAGCTCCCTGCCCAGCTCCAAACCTTGCCTTAAGGCGATAAGCAAAGCTCTGCCATCTACTGTCTGAGGACTATTGGTGTTCACCGGATGCTTCCATGAACTTCGAGTTTGAGTTTCCCAAAAATAGTCTAAGAAAAGCCCTGGGTACAGGCGGTTGATCCAGGTAGCGTCAGCAGAAGCAGGCAGGAAGGTGGAGAGAGTGGGATGCTGAGAAGGTAGCTGTTAGCCCCGCCTCCCCCTCTCCCACATCCCCTGGAACCATCAGTCCATTGTTTTCTCCTCCAGACGGTTTACCCCGCCTATCTTATCTAGATAGACCTGCAGAGATAGTAATATGCACAAAAACTGATATGGAGGTTCTGAAAATCTTGTGTAACAGTGTGCAATATAAAAGGCCTGAATTGTGGCTGGCAGGGGCTGGTTTTGCCACCACGACCATGCACCTGCTCACGCAGCCACCTCAGTGCACCAGATTTTGGCAAAAACACAGCCTGCCTCTCTTGCCCCAGGCACCTTACTCACCTGACCTCGCTCAGTGCAACTTCTTTTTGTTTCCACAAATGGAGAGGAACATGAAAGGACAGCGATTTGGTAGAAAAGGTGAAGAAAAAAAACAGTGGGAGGTGCTGTCAGCCATCCAAACAGAAGAGTTTGAAAAATGTTTCCAAGAATGGAATCGCCTGGGGGCTTAAGTGGAGAGGAAATGTTTTGAGAATGATGAGGGCAATGAATGTGCAAATGTGCTTTACACAATTGATGTATGTATGGATTGTGATAAGAGTTGTATGAGCCCCTAATAAAATGATTTTTTTTAAAAA
>NW_022111369.1:80755960-80760805 GCF_000313985.2 Echinops telfairi | reverse complement strand
TGAAGGTAATAAGGTTGTTTTGGCAAAAAATTTAAATACATAGCTTTGAAAAAAAATTGTTTTGGGGGGTTACCCCCTTTGTCCTTACTGGTACGTGAGGCTCCTCCTGGTGGATGGCGTCAAGCCTGGCAGACCCAGCACTGCTTCTTCCAGTAAAGCCTCGGGTGATGGCAGGACACAGTGTGTCCACAGCAGAGCCCATAGCCCGACCCTTTGGGCCCTGTGGCCGCCATTTGGGCCATCAGACCAAGTCTTCGAGCACAGCAGCTTGTGAGCTGACCATCATCAACAGGACCACCACTGGTGGGCGGGCAGCTGGGGCGCATCCGAGGTGCTGCTGCAGCTTCCATGTGGCATCACACCTTCCTGGCAAGCCCACTCATCACGTTCTGCCTTCGTGGGCCTTACTCCTGTCACTGCTCCCATCTCTGATACCTTGATATCATTTAACTCCACACCACCACCACCACCACCACCACCAAAGTCAAGAACCCTGTGAAAAGCCACCTCCTCTAAGAACATCTGCAGCTCATTGCAGCTAAGTTTTCTCATTTCTTTCCCCCGTGTCGTGGATTTGATCCTTAGGGGTGGCATTTTCCTTCTACACTCGTATGCAGAAGAACCCTCGTGGTGTAGTGTATTAAGCTCTGGGCTGCTAGCTGCCAGGTCAGAGGTTCAAACCCATCAGTCTTTCTGTGGGAGAAAGAGGGGGCTGTGTGCTCCTGGGAATATTTGCAGTCTCAGAAATCCCAAGGAGCAGTTCTCCTTTGTCTTCTGTGGGTCGCCCAGTCAGTATCAAATCAATGGCCAAGGGAGAGGACTGCATGCATGCCCACCACCACTTGGATTTACGGCAACCCCGTATGTACCGAAGTAGAGTAGTTGTGGTGGATCGTTCAGAAGGAGATAGATCCTCAGGCCTTTCTTCCAGGTGCCTGGAATGAACTGGAGCCTCCAGCCTGTGGTTAGCTGACTGCATAATATGCAGATTCCACCCACTTATTAAAATGTGCAATCTTTGAGACAAGGGGCATTTATTTTCTTGTTCAACGTTGAATTTCTTACCCACCCCCCCAAAAAAATCCACTTCCACCGAGTCACTCACAGTGATTCTATATAGCAACGGTTCTCAACCTGTGGATGGCAACCCCTTTGGGAGTCGAACGACCCTTTCCCGGGGGTCACCCGATTCATAACAGTAGCAAAATTAAGAGTTATGAAGTAGCAACGAAAATAATGTTATGGTTGAGGGGTGACCACAACATGAGGAGCTGTATTAAAGAGTCACGGCATTAGGAAGGTTGAGAACCACTGCTGTATAGGGTTTCTGTGACTTTGTAAATCTTATGGTTACCTCGTCTTTCTCCCTCGGAACAGCTGGTGGGTTTGAACAGCCAACCTTGCAGTTAACATTCCAATGTTTACCCAACAGCACCACCAGAGTGCATTTGGAATGTCCTTCCAGTGCCGAACACAGACCCTTAAAATCAAGTGAAGTAGAAGTTGAACTGAGTGGAAGTTTGCAGGGCTGGCACCTCTCCTGTCCGAAGTGATCAAATACACACTGAATGGAATGGTTGGAGATGGGCTGTAGTGCAATAGTTGGGTATGGGCAGAGACACTTCCCTTTAAGAGAGAGGACATGAAGGAACATCACAGAGAGGCCCTTGACCTGGGTGGTCACCATCATGTGCATTTCACAGCTGGAAATTCATCAAGACCCATGAGTGTTACCTAGTGAGCAACACCTTGAGGCAGCCTGACCTCATGTTTTCCGGCCCTGTCGCCAACACTGTCAGGGAGACTGGCAAAGGGCACGTCTACCAGTTACATCGATTCAAGTGTACAATATTCATTCAGCCTCTCCTATGATCCAGGCACTTTGCTCGGTGCTGGGAACAAAGGAACAAAGAAGCCAGACACAGTACGGGCACCTTTGTGGGAGTCCCTCCCATTTACTGATAACTAACTTTCCCCCAGGCCTTATCTCAGCTACTCCTCTCAGCAGTCCTTGTTACCCACTGCCCTGGGGCGGCTACCCACTCCGAGCAGCCCTTCCTGGCACCCTTGTTAGTTTATAGATGGAAAAACCAAGTCTTCAAGAAACCCAATCTCTTGGCTAGGGTCAGTAGGTGAAAGGGCTGGGGTCTAAACCTAGGATCGATTGAGGTGAGCCCCTGCTAGGAAGCACTAAGTCTGCCTTCTCTGTCTGCTGTGCCCGAAATCGATTGCTGCTCTCTTGCTGCTTTGAGTCTTGCACTGTGGTTTGGGTGAGTGTGTGGAGCAGAGGGAGTGTCTAGTTTGCTTTGCTCTCTTAGAAACATCTCTCTCATCTCTCTGGTACTTGTACAGTGTACTATATTTTTACTATTGTATGAGGGTTTGTTTTATTTTTTTAAATCATTTTTATTGGGGACTCTTACAGCTCTTATAACATTCCATACACCAATTGTATCAAGCATATTTGTACATATGTTACCACTGTCATTTCCAAAATATTTTCTACTTGAGCCCTTGGTATGAGCTCCTCTTTTGTCCCCTCCTCCCCCAGTCGTCCACCCTCATGAATCCTTGATCAGTTATGTTTGTATGAGTTTTTGCAAGTGTCCTTGAATCCTTTGAAGAACAGACTACATGTAAGCAGATCACAAATGCTTATGGGTTACTTAGTGTGTCATATGAGTGCATCCTTAACATCGAAAAACTCAAAACCAGACTCACTGCCAGAGAGTCGATGCCAACTCAAAGCGAACCCATAGGCAGGGTGGAACTGCCCCTCTGAGATTCTGAGACTAACTCTGGATGGGAGTACAACGCCCATCTTCCTCCCGCAGTGACTGGTGGCTTTCAGCCTTGCAGATCATGTAGCCCAAGTAACCACGGTGCCACCAGGGCTCACAAATACCTGTTGCCGTGAAGTCTCCTCTGACTCCAGGTGACCCTGTGTGTATCAGAGTGCCCCCAGGGTGCCAATGGATGGCTTTGCCAGAAGTAGATTGCCAGCTCTTTCTTCCAGGGCACCTCTGGGTAGAGCTGAACCTGAAACCCATAGGGTACCAAACTTATTTAGCCTACCTTTTCAGAAAAAATTACTCCACGTCCTTGGCAATATAAAACATGTGTGCTAGAACCCCTAATCCAGATAAAGGGTGTGAGTCTGCTTTTTAAGCCCCCTTGGATGGTTCCTCCCACCACCCCTCCAGGCGTTGCACTGCCCACTTTGGGTCTTCTGGTCTGCAGCCAAACACCTTAACAGTGTGCATCACCCTGGTCCACAGGAGACTCGGCGAATGTCTCATCCACTTCTCCTTTAACCCCACAGAGCTGTGAGTTTGCCTCCTCATCCCACTACTTCTGCACCACTCCACTGTCTTCTCTTGGAACATTTTCGTGGAAGAATAGAAGTCGTGGCTAGTAAAAGTTCAGTTTCTCCTTCTGAAGACGAGGACCCCAAGTTTCAAACTGAAGTGATGTGTCCAAGGTCACTTGGTAAAGTGAGAGACTCGGTGGGGACTAGGACCCAGGACTGCTGGTCATCAGAGTGTGGTCCTATCTCTTAAAGCATATGCTCCCTTTTTGGGATGACGGGTCCAAAGGAGACCCCAGGGAGACTTCTGGCCCTTTGGAGCCAGACGAGTTTTCACTGTGCCCCTTCTGCTGGTGTGCAGCCTTGCTGCCTTCGTTCCACGTTCCCCTCCTTTTCCTGTCTGAGCCAACTCCTCCTGGGGTCAAAGCAGGCAGGGTCCCCAGGGCAAGACTCTGGAGAGGCAAATGCAGGTGGAAAGGGCTCCAGTGGAAATAGCTGTGAGTACTTCTGTCTGACCAATTTGGTTGGCTCTTTCTTTTGGAATGTTATTCCAACTGGAATTTCCAGCACTCTGCTGGCTCCTCGTGCAAGTGTTGTTTTTCCGTATGCATCTCTCCTGAGCCTGCTGGTTGTCCCCATCCTGGTGCTCTGCTTGTCAAGTTCAAACAGTGCCTCTATTGTCGGAGGAGCACGTCCTGCCCAGCCTGAGAGGACACACCCTCTGGGAAACAGGTTGCCTCACCAGCTGCAAAAACATCTGCTCCTTCCACACCTTCAGCGAACCAGAAGGAAAGCCCAGGGACACCTGAGTCATGCCTTCACGGGGTCTTCAAATCCTGAAGAATGGAAGGTTTAGCCTAAGGTAGGAAGGCAAAGAAAGGTGCTAAAAGCTTGAAAAACTTCTCTGATATCTGAGGTGAATCTTCTATAAGTAGATCAGCTAACACTCTGGAGGGGAACAATTTTTCCAATGTTTGTTCAACAACTGTCTATTGAATGCCTATTGTGGGCTAGGCATCATGCTACAAAACCAACCTCACTGCTATCAAGTTGATGCCAACTCACAGCTACCCTACAGGACAGGGTAGAACTGCCCTCTTTACGGGAGCAGAGAGCCCCATCTTTCTCCTGAGGGGCAGCTGGTGGTTTCAAACTGCTGACCTTGCAGTTAGCAGCCTAATGTTAACTGTGGGATATGTAAAGACTTCTCCCAAGTTGTCTCCCTCAAATATGTGCCAAACCCAAGACGCTGCTTGCTACGCATGGCAAATGACTGTACACTAGGAGGTCAACGAAAGTAGGTCAGAGGTTATTTTCCTTACGGGTATCAGCCATCTAGAGCAACCAGAATGTATCGTCTGACCCACCCTAAGGAGGGCCCACTCCCTTCTGATATTGTTTCCTTGAAGGAGTGCCCTAAGGCAAGCCCAGGACCACTCAAAGATGACTAAGGTTAGGTGACTACATTGAGTCTAGGGTCCACCCATCTTGCCACATATGTAACCCTATTCCCTCCCTTTACTATTGCGTGTACACCC
>NW_022111369.1:80750125-80751657 GCF_000313985.2 Echinops telfairi | reverse complement strand
TGATAAGAGTTGCAAGAGCCCCCAATAAAATGATTAAAAAGAAAAAAACAAAATTTAGTCATTTGTCCCCTTACAGAAGGGTCACAAGGAAGAGATGAGCCAGTCAGGGTATAGGATGAAATACATAACTTTCCTCTAGTTCTTTAATGCTTACCCCACCCCTACTATCATAACCCCAATAATACCTTACAAATCTGGTTAGACCAGAGCATGTACACTGGTACAGATAGAGCTGGAAATACAGGGAATCCAGGGCTGATAACCCCCTAGAACCAATAATGAGAGTAGTGATACTAGGAGGGAAAGGGAAGGGAGAGGAGAAAGGGGGAATCGATCACAATGACTGACATATAACCCCCTTCGGGTTATATGTGAAGAGTAAAGGGCGGCAGCAGTTGGTGTAAGACATGAAAAAAATGTATAAATTATCAAAGGTTCATGAGGGAGGGAGGCGGGAGGAATGAGCTGACACCAAGGGCTCAAGTAGAAAGAAAATGTTTTGAAAATTATGGTGGTCACATATGTACAAATGTGCTTGACACAATGGATGGATGGATGGATTGTGATAAGAGCTGTATGAACCCCCAATAAAATGATTTGTTAAAAAGAGGAAATTTAGTCATAGATGAAAGTGATTTTGAACAAACTCCCTCGACTAAAATCTTCCTGCTCATTCTTCAACCATTCAATTTTTTAAATTACTTTCAAAGTTAACTTGAGCCCCACCAAAAATAGTTACTTCCTGTCTGGCTGTTGTTGTTGAGAATTGACAACAGCAAACATACACGGATTCGATGAGGTCTACATGTCCCGGTCAGTGACATGGATCACATTGTCCTAGTTCAATAGCCCTGCTCACCTTTTCCGCATTGTCGTTCCCTCATTGACAAAGTCGTTGCCCCTTGGTTTCCTGTCTATTCTTTTGAGTAGTTGTGAACAATTAAATCTCATGTGATAAAAACAAAAACAACTCACTGCCATCGAGTTGATTCTGACTCACAGCAACCCTATTAAACATAGATCTATAAACTCATTGCTATTGGGTTACTGCCAGCTCATAGTGACCCTACAGGATCACTGTGAGTTTCCATGACTGCAGCTCTTTATGGGAACATAAAGCCCTGTCTTTCTCCCAAGGAGTGGATAGTGGTTTCGAACTGCTGACCTTCCAGTTAGCAGTTCAATGAGTATCCACTACACTACCAAGGCTCCTCAGAGTAAGCCTTGATTACAGAGTAGAATAGCCCCTGTGGGTTTCTAAGTAAATCTTTTTTTTTCTTTTGATTCCATTTCTTTTCTCTTTCAAGTACGTATGTTTTCTTTTTCTTTTTTTTCCTAATCATTACATTTTAAAAATATTTTATTAGGAGTTCATACAACTCATCACAATCCATACATACATCAATTGTGTAAAGCACATTTGTACATTCATTGCCCTCATCATTCTCAAAATATTTGCTCTCCACCTAAGCCCCTGGCATCAGCTCCTAATTTTCCCCCTCCCTCCCTGCTCCCCCTTCCTTCACGAACCC
>NW_022111369.1:80743693-80749560 GCF_000313985.2 Echinops telfairi | reverse complement strand
CTGGTGTGCTTCTTCCATGCGGGCTTTGTGGCTTCTGAGCTAGATGGCCGCTTGTTTACCTTCAAGCCTTTAAGACCCAAGACGCTATATCTTTTGAGAGCCGGGCACCATCAGCTTTCTTCACCCAAGTAAATCTTTACAGGAGCAGAAACCTCATCTTTCTCCCGCAAAAGGGTGGGTGGGTTTGAACAACTGACTTAGAGCGTAGCAGCCACTATGTCACCAGGGCCCCTTGGATCCTATGTAGACAGCTCTTAGAAGAGCAGTGCTGAGCCCTATTTTGGAATAAGATCTTCTCCATCCTCCTACCAAAGAGTAGAAATTGCATGGTCAGAAACTCCAGAGACCATGAGATGGGGCCTGGTTAAAATAAAGTTCCCACATTTCCCTGCCCTCATATACTTGAAGGTGTTGGAATTCAACTGTAAAGCTTTCTCCTGCTTGAGTCTAGTTATAGCACAGGAGAAGCCTGTGATCCGACCCCTGACGTCACTACATCTGGAAGAGAGATCAGACCTGCTGAGGTTTAAATTCAAAGTACAGATTTCCTTTGCTGCCACAACCAGACAATGAAAACCATGCAGCAGGCCTTCACCCGGTGAACGACATTCCTCAGGAATCTAGGCAGTCCTGTTTTCTTCAGGCAGCACAGCTGCAAGTTCACCCTCATGAGAGCTCATCGTTTACTCGTTGCTGCCCCACCTACAGAAGAAACCCCAAGAAAAACCATTCCGAAAAACCCACTCAGAAAAAGAGAACCCGTGCCCCAGAGTACCTGGACGGGGAGATCTTCGGCAGCACACCCACCGGTCTGCTCCCTCTCACACCGGACTGGAGAGGAAGCCGTCTGACATCGGGAGAGACGCGGGAAAGGAGCTGTCCCTGCGGTTGGTGGATCCTGCCAGGGTTTCCTTGCTCCTGTGGGGTTAGCTTTCCTTGATGGTGAAAAGATTACTGGCTCCTGCTCTCCTTCATTCCCCCCCGCCCTCCCCCCAGTATTTATGGAGCAGTGACTTGGGGGGATACTTCTCTTCTGGAATGGTGTGATAGGAGAAAGAGCACAGATTCTGAAATCAGAGGACTTCCGTTTTGAGCCTAGAAGTTTCACTCACCTGGAGCCAAGCATCTTATTTCCTGAAACATCAGTATCTGCCCTGATGACTCCCAGGGTTGCTCTGAGGATCAAGCATGGTGAGCATGGAGCGGGGTGAACGACGAAGTTCTACCACACGGCCCTGGTTGTTTCTGAAGACGAGATGGATCTTCTTGAGATCCAGGAGAAGCTGCTAGAGATATGCTTCAGGGCCTCTGACTCACATCTGCCTTATCCAAGGCCCTTTGGGCAGTCCTAAGAATGTGTTCATGGGGCCATGCGTTTCTATGATGCTGGGAGATAAAGGTCATTGAGCAGCAATGGATCAAGGTCACTGTCTTTCCTTGGTGACCTTCTGGCCGTTACTCCTCTGTCGCAGCAGACATTTTTCGTATCTGGAGAAGGAAAAGTTGAATGGGGCGTGGATGGTGTTTGATCTTAGTGTAAAGTGATCTTGACGTGGTTAGCAGTCAGTTAGCAGTCACGTCTATGTTTAGTGAGACCCTTACGAGGCCTCCTGGTGGGTGAATGGCCCCCAGAGATACTCCCATCATCACATGAAGGTGCCGGGCCAGGAGCCTAATTGTAATGTTTGTGACCCATGGTGCCCAGGGCCAGAAATATTCTAAGTCATCAAGAGAAATCAGGTTTGGGGACAGGGGAGGATAAAAGAAGAGCTGATACCAAGGGCTCAAATAGAATGTCAATGTTTAGAAAATAACAATAGCAACATACTGTATTACAAATGTATTTGATACAATTATGTATGGAATGTTATAGAAGCTGTTAAGAGCACCCAATAAAATGATCTTTAAAAAAAAGAAAAAAGATTCTCCACATAGAAATATAATGATATGAGTAATAATTTTATATTCTTCTTCTGGATTTGATGATATTTGCCAGCTACTTAAAAAAAAACATTTGAAGATCAGTAGGATTTCTTTTCTTGTTCTAAATAAATGTTTACTTCATGTTCTTTGCTTATGCCTAATTTTGCCCTTGTAAATCTATATTCTTTCTCTTAAAGGGGGTCCCTAAGATGTGTCAGCTTCAGGCCCATAGGTGGCCAGTGCAGGTTGTAGTTCCCACGCCCAGCCCGACTCATTGCTCCCCCTTCACCGAGCGTTCTAAGTCTGATTGTGCACACTGCAAATCCCAGGACTCAACACTGTGACAAGAAGCCCTGAGTCAGCCAATGAAAAGATTCTTCATAAGGGGTTTCTTGTAATGAGGGTGAGCTATGATGTCTTTAGAGAGTATCAGTTTTCTCGTGTTATTGTGGTTGTCAGGTGCCATCAAGTCAGTTCCAACCCATAGCGACCCTGCGCCAACCTCACCATTGTTCCTATGCCTGAGCCCAGTGTGGCAGCCACTGTGTCCATCTGTCTCTTTGTCCCTTTACTTTACCAAACCTGATGTCCTTCTCCAGGGCCTGGTCTCTCCTGACAACGTGTCCAAAGTATGTAAGGCGACATCTTGCCATCCTTGCCTCCAAGGAGAACACTGGCCGTATTTCTTCCAAGACAGATTGGTTTGTCCTTTTAGCGGTCGATGGTACGTTCCATGTTCTCCACCAGTACCACAATTCAAATGCACCCAATCTTCTTCAGTTTTGCTAGTGTTAGGTGCCATCACGTTCCTTTCGACTCATTCTGACCCCATTGGCAGAGCAGAACTGCCCCGAGTGTCTCCTGAACTGTCATCTTGACAGGCTAAGATGGCCAGTCTTTCTCCGTGGTGCGTGGGTTTGATCCTTCCACCTTTCCATTAGCAGCCGCCCGGACTCCTTCTTTTCTGGTTTCCGAATGCTGAGGAAGACTAACACTTGCTAATCATGATCAAGGATTACAGCCTTTCCTCTTGAATGCTTCCCCACCCCCCACCCCCGACTATCATGACACCAATTCTACCTTACAAATCCGGCTAGACCAGAGCATGTGCACGGCATGGATAAGAGCTGGAAACACAAGGAATCCAGGACAGATAAACCCCTCAGGACCAATAATGAGAGTAACCATACCAGGGGGGTAAGGGGAAAGTGGGGGGAGAAAGGGAGAACCGATCACAATGACCTACATAAAAACCCCTCCCCAGGGGATGGACAACAGTGGGTGAAGGGAGACATTGGTCAATATAAGACATGGAAAAAAAAAAGTATAAATTACTAAGGATTCATGAGGGAGGAAGGGTGGGGAAGGGAGGGGGGGAAATGAGGAGCTAATACCAAGGGCTCAAGTAGAAAGCAAATGTTTTGAAAGTGATGATGAAATAAATGTACAAATGTGCTTGACACATGGATGGATGTATGGATTGCGATAGAGTTGTACGCTTGCCCAATAAAATGATTTCTTTAAAAAAGGATTACAGCCTTCAGTGCGGGTTACAACTCAATTTAAAGAAAACTAAAGTCCTCGCACCTGGACCAATACATGATATCATGATGAATGGAGGAAGGACTGAAGTTGTCAAGGATTTCCCTCGGATCCACAACCAATGCTCGTGGAAACAGCAGACAAGAGTCAAAAGACGTCTTCATGTCACTGGGTGAATCTGCTGCACAAGACCGCTTTAGAGTGTTGAAAAGTAGGGATGGTATTTTGAGGACTAAGGTGGACCGACCCAAACCGTGGGATTTTCAATTGCCTCATGTTCATGGGAAAGATGGATAATGCATAAGAGAGACTGAGCTAAGCTTCAAAGAAGCATTTGAACCATGGGGCTGGGAAGAATACTGAAAGTCCCATGGGCGTCAAAGGACAAACAAGTGTCTTGGAAGAAGAACAGGCAGAATGCCCCTTAGAGGCAAGAACGGCCGGACTTCATCTCACCGACTTTGGACATGTTGTCAGGAGAGACCAGTCCTTGGAGAAAGGCATCACGCTTGGTAAAGTAGCAGGGCAACAAAAAGAGGAAGCCCTTCGACAAGATGGATGGACGCAGTGGCTGGGACAATGAGCTCTGACGTAAGGAGGCGCAGACCTAGGGTTGCTATGAGTCGGAATTGACTCGGCACCTAACAACAACAACAACAACAGTGCTGCACTAATTACAACCACAGCACAAATACCACAGGGGGTGGCTCTAATGAACAGAAATCTAGTTTCTCACTGTCCAGAGGCTAGCAGTCCAAATTAGAGTGGGTAGTGCAGGACAGTCCTCACATGGCATAAACGTCCCCTCCCTCTCTCCCCTGTCCCCCCACCCCACGTGCACCTGCCTCTGTGACTCATCTACTCTTTTTATAACTCAGATAACATTAGATCTATAACTCAGGCTATTCAAGTATGGCCTAATTGCCATAATAAAGAAAACCTTATCTCCAACCAGGATTAGAGCCCCAAGGGATAAAGGGGCAGGATTCCAGCACTTATTTGGGGGAACACAACACAACCTCTAAGTCCTAGAGAAGGTAAGGTGGGAAGTAAGCTGCAGAGATTCCCAGCCACGTACCTCTCCGAGACAAGCTCCACAGCACCAGCTCGGAAGGACAGTGGTGACAAGGTGTTCATGGCTCAGTCCTCAACGCTGTTTCAGGCAGCAATAACTGTGGATGTGGATGTGATTTCGCCCCCCAAATCCATTCTCCCTTTCCCCCAAAGACATGTCAACCTACACATATAACCACTTGAGCAGAGAGACCACTTCCCAGCCTCCTTTGTGGCTGACGGCGACAGTGTGACAGTGTGACTCAGTGTGAGCAGGAGAGACGTGTGTGCAATATGTACTTAGCATATTTTTTAAAAATAAGCTCTTCTGGTTCTCTCTTTCTCCTCCCTGCAAGGTGGAAAGCACACGCCTCGCCGTCAAGCAAGCCGATGAAACAGGGCACTGAGCCAGAGATTCCCACCCTTTTCAGTTCATGGACACTGGATCTTTCAGTAATTTTATCACAGCCCTCTAAGGCCCAAGGAAATCGATCATTGTCTTGTTTAGTAAGTAGCTTGGTCCATATGACTTTATCAATATTTATGTTCTAATGACACAGTGTCGACCACTCTGAAGGTCTGAGATGTTTCCCCTACGTGTAAGTGAATGTGGGGTCCTGGGATGGCAAGAATGGCTAAGCTGCTAACCCAAAGGGTGACAATTCGACTTTCCTTGTGGATGCTCGGTAGAAAGTCCTGGCTATGACTTGTGAAAGATGACAGCCATTGAAAATGCTCCGGAGCTCAAGTGTACTCTGAAACACACGCGGCTGCCCCGAGTCAGAATCACCCAGACAGCAACTGGTTTGGTTTTGTCTTTGTCTTTGTTTTGTAGCTACAGTTCCGTGGATGCTGGCAGCAGACGTGAAACTGCTGGTCAGAGACAAAGGACTTTCGTACAGCAAAAGCAATAGCCAGATTGCCGTCATTCACTTGCGTTCTGGTTTGCGGAGCCCCAGCTCCCATGGGGCTCTGTGAAGAGGGTCATGGGACACATGCCTGCATGTGGGTGGGGGTGGGGGTGGTTGTTAGCTGCCTTCGAGTCAGTTCTGACTCTTAGCAAACCCTTTGTCAGCAGAATGGAACTCCGCCTGGTCATACATCATCCTCCCAATTGTTCCTGTGCCTGAGCCCGTTGTTGCAGCCACTGTGGCAAGCCACCTCATCGAGAGGCCTTCTCTTTTTTTGCCATCCCTCCTGTGTTAGACAGGGTTCTCTAGAGAGATAAAACCAAATTTCTGATAATTCGATATATTTATTTATAAAGATAATTAGATATATAACAAGGAATGAACTGTTAAATCATATACAGTTAAATATATAATACAAGAACGAAACAGTTAAATTAT
>NW_022111369.1:80742236-80743452 GCF_000313985.2 Echinops telfairi | reverse complement strand
GCACAGAACAAGCAAGGCAGCCGCACACTGCTCTGATGATCACAGAGCGAGAGACAAGAAAGGCAAGGCTCACCAAGCCATTTATCTCTCTGCCCGTCAGTTAATCCCACTTGTGTTTATCAGCCAGGCTGGCACAATAAACTGTCTCACCTCCACTTCACCAAGCATGATGTACTTCTCCAGGGACTAGTCTTTTCTGACAACATGTCCAAAGGACTTAAAACGAAGTCATCTTTCCATCCTTGCCTTGAAAGAGCATTCCGGCTGTACTTCTTCCAAGACAGATCAGTTTGAATACTCTTCACCAACACCACAGTTCACAAGTGGGTCACATGTGGGTGACATCAGGAAAGGTAAACTGAATGAGGAGACTAAGCTTTGGTAAACTGAATGTTTTCATAGGCAGTAGCCTACCTGATCTTTGTCATTGAGGGAAATGTCTTTAGTATAATATCTCTGTGATACTGGACAGTAACCAGACTTGTTCTTTGCTGTCTTCCAAGGCTGTTAGCTATACGCGCATCCTTGAAAGAGTCTGAATCAGAAATGGTCAGTGGCACCGCTTGTACAACGTACAAAAGCATGAGCTATTTGTGTACAATTGTCTCCCGATACCTGGTGTCTATTTGAAAAAATAATGTAGGTGCTTCAAAAGAAATGGTATTTCCACTTCATCCTTAAGTAACTGGAATCACTTAGTAAACGTCACACAGCCACTGGCTGGGCGCTGCATAACTCTTCAGACCTTGGAATCCAATTGGTCACGATCACCCTCAGACCCTGTTCCACATCACTTTTCTGGGGGTTCTTGGTGTTTTCTTTTTATTTATATTTTTTAATACAGCCACCACTGAGAACCTAGGTATTCAAAGACAGGGCATCACCAAAGGAAATGGTGCTATCTCATGTTAAAAGTGTGAGCTCCCAGAAGTGTACCATTGATATGCTATTGGTCAGTTTTTTCCTTAAATGTTGACAAAATCCCGAGGTGTCCCTGTGAGTTCATGCTAGCTCCCTGGGAAGACCTGCTGCACCGTTTGGGATCTACAACCCTCAGCCGTGGCGTGAGAAACACTTGCTCCTCAAGGACTCCATTGGGTAGAGCTTTCCTGAGAGCCTACAGGAAGTGGATTGTTATTTCAGAGAGAAACAGACATCTCTCTTCCTTAAGCTTCTTGAGTTTGTCCGTCTCTTTGTTGCAGCAAGATCGCCTTTC
>NW_022111369.1:80739317-80741504 GCF_000313985.2 Echinops telfairi | reverse complement strand
TCCCCTCAAAAAGGCTTCAGTCACGCACCCCTTCCGTTCCATCAGATTCCCTTGATTCAAAGGCAAATTTACTATGCCACTTTGGAAACTATGTAATCCACTGATTGGTGGTCAATGCCACATTTGGATGGTGTGTTAATCTGGGTACTTTAGAGAAACAAATCCACAGAAACTCATGTATAACACAGAGTTTTATATAAAGGTCAAGTGCACATCAAGAAAACATCCCAACCCAGTGCTGTCCAAAATCACAAATCCAGTATTAACCCATATGTCCAATACCAATCCACAAAGTCCTCCTCCATCTCACAAAACACACGCAATGACGCCGACTGCAGGAGGAAAGTCAAATCAGTGAACGTGTAAGCATCTCAGCACTGGCAGGATTCTCCACATCAGCACTAGCAGCTGCTCCAGCACCCAGGGCTGCATCAGGGTAGGTCCATGCAGCTTCTCCTTGGGGATGTCTTGCAGTAAGTGAGCCTTGCCAGCTGAAGCATGGAACTGGCTAGGGCAGTTGCACCCTGGTCCAACCATCAGAGAGCAAGAGACCTGAGAACTAGAAAGGCGAGACTCACCTCGCCATTTAATCCCTCTGCCCTTCAATTAACCCCACATGTGTTTACCGGCCATGTTGGCGCAATAAACTTTAACTATCTCAGATGGGTTCAGAAGACCTGGTCCAGCATGTCTCATGGTTTATGAGTATTTTCCGTTCCAGTACTGCCTTGTCATGAAGTCTCACCTGACTGGCCCGACTGGCATCTTCTGGTCGTTAGAAATGTCTGCACCCAAACCTGGCGAATGAAGCTGAGCACTTTCTCCCTGTACTTCTGCACGAGTGATGGCTCTAACAAATAGAATCTTATATTCACACAGTTGGCGAAGCTGAACGTCTGAATTCAGGGCACCAGTCTAGGGGAGGGCTTTCTCTCTCTATTGGCTTGGGGTAGACGTCCTTGTCTCTTCCGCTGTTTCCTGGTTCTTTAGAGAATGCTATGTGACTCGACATCAATTTTTCCTCTGTTTTTTTACTTGCTTATTGAATCTCTTCTATATCTCAAAAGAGACTGATCCAATATACACCCTTTGCTAATTCTGCCTCAATGGCATAGCAAAGACAACATGGAATGATTTACAACAACATGGAATAATTTACAACAAACATTTGGTGTTGAGAGTGGGGGGACAACCCTCAGCTGTGGCGTGAGAAACACATGCTCCTCAAGGACTCCATTGGGTAGAGCTTTCCTGAGAGCCTACAGGAAGTGGATTGTTATTTCAGAGAGAAACAGACAACTCTCTTCCTTAAGCTTCTTGAGTTTGTCAGTCTCTTTGTTGCAGCAAGATCGCCTTTCTTCAAACTAATGCAACACCTTCCACCATGTTGGGCTGTGCTTCAAGGTGCAGTGCTGGTGCTTCATGTTCGTACTTTATGAAAGAACATTTCCTATGTTCCTTTGTCTCTCCACCCCTTACTGCACCTCCCAAATTAATGTCCATCCCCATCATATCATCCTAACACTCTTAAACTCTGTTGAAAGTATCATAAATAAAACTATGCGTGTGAAACTTCAGGCATATTTCATCCTGGGTCAAAATTCCGCTTCATCTGTGAACCCATGAACCCTAGAATACAAGTTAACTGTTTGCAAAGTGCAATGGTAGAATAGGCACAATGTCGATATTTCCATGACAAATGAGAGAAATTGGTGGGAAATGAAGGATAGCAGAATAAATTGCATTCGCTCTCAAGGCTTGAAAATAATCCTTCTCTAAAATCATGTGAGCAAGAGCCCTGCCCTGCAGATGCTGGCTGTTGGCCATGCGCTCTGGATTCTGAGTGGCTCTTCATGACCCTGTGCTTCAGCTCTCCCTTCCCAGGCCCACTAGCAGGGAAATTCTACTCCACTGGCTTTGGACAGCTCCATTCCCTTGGTCCATTCTGTCCCTTGGTCATGGCAGCCCTACCTGCTCAGCTTGGGCAGAGGTCCCATCCCCTGAAGACGCCTTAACAGCAGTCTCATCCTTTGGAAATCATTTGGTGAATATCCAACTCTTTGACATCTCTGAGATTGTGGTCCCCACCCTTTGAGAGCCAGGAGACCATGGCCCCGTTTTTGGAACCCAGATGACCCTACTTCCCATGCTTCTTCTAACAATTCTGCTGATTCCCAAGCTGCTCCA
>NW_022111369.1:80736197-80738302 GCF_000313985.2 Echinops telfairi | reverse complement strand
GAGTGAAGGGGTGGAGTCTAGCCTGTCAATCAGGTAGTAGCTTGATGACCTCATTTGGAGGCACTAAGGGGATAAATAGCTTGCTGGAGTCAGGACACACGTTCAGTTCCTGCAAGACATTCTTGTTGACAAGACACAGGGAGACAGGCTAATGGCAGCCAGAGCCTTGGAGCTGGAGAAGTCACGTGGAAACCCCTGCTAGTGATGAGATGCTTACACTGCCACTGGATCCACAAGACTTTCCACCCACTGGCCTGTAATCATCCTGCATTTGGCCTCATTGCATGTGTTTTGTGAGTCTGAAAAGGAATTTGTAGATTGGTATCAGACATATGGGCTAATACCGGACTTATGGACTTGATCTGGACTGGGCTAGGATGTTTTCTCAATATTCAATTGCTCTTGTGTATAAAGCTTTTGTTTATTATACACATATGAGTGTCTATGAATCTGTTTCTCTAGCCTACCCAGAGTAACACAGTATGTGAGATAAGTCTCCGCATCCTCACTTCCAAGGAGTATTCTACCTGTGCTTCTAAGACAGATTCGTTTGTTCTTTTAGCATTCCATGGTGTCCTCAATATTCTTCCCCAGCACCCTAATTAAATGCATCGATTTTTCTTTGGTCTTCCTTATTCAGTGTCCAACTTTCACGTGCATATGAGGCTACTGAAAATATCATGGCTTGTGTTAAGTGCACTGCAGTCCTCAAAGTAACATCCTTGCTCTTCAACACTTTAAAAAGTTTTATGCAGCAGATTTACCTAATGAAAGATAATATTGGCATTTATACTTAACACGATCCAAGTATGGATTTTCAACTGGTTTTGACCCTTAACATTCTATGTTTTACTCTTGAATGGTGGATAATCTCACTCTCCTCGAGTCCATTCCAACTCACAGTGACCCTATGAGCAGGGTAGAGCTGCTCCTGTGTGTGTCCAAGACTGTAACTGTTCAGAGGAGTAGAAAGCCCATCTTTCTCCCTCAGAGTGGCTGCTAATTTCAAAGTGCAGACCTTGAGGATCGCAGTCCAACTAGTAACCACTGTGGCACCAGAGCTCCTCTGAACAGTGACTAGTAGAAGTTTTTATTGAACAATATGATGAATATAACTAATGTCGCTGAATTATCTATGTAAAAACATGTTGAAAGGATAAATGTGTGTTGCATATGTATTTACTACAATAATAATGAAACCTCTCAATGGAAAAAATATGTAAATAGATAAAGTTGTCTGCTTTATATGGTTCCATCTAAGATATCCATTTGGCATGTCTTTTACAAATATCAATTCATGGACTTTTCCCATGGTTCCACGGAGTGTGTATTATTATGCTCCCCCTTTCGCAAGCGACGGAATCAAGGCAGAGACACTAAGGACTTTGTGACACGGGCCACACAGCTGGAAAGCAGTGATTGCAGTGTTAGTAGCTGGTGCCAGATCCCGGGCTGTTAGCCGCCATGCTTTCGGGGCTCTGCAACAGAACGAAGGGGAAAGTTGCCAAAGCCGGTGCTCCAATCTGTACACTTAACAGGAGGGCATCTGTGTCCCCTGCACCCTGTAGGATGTGTAAATTATGTGGCAATAGGACCCAATGAAAATGATAGTGCCGCGTACTAACACGTATGGGATGCAGCAGAGGCAGCACGCATGGGGAAACATGCAGTAATAAATGACTGCATTGGGGAAAAAAGAAGAAAGAGAAAAGCAAAGTAAACCTAAACCTACATATCATCTAAAATGCAGCATTTAAAACCAAAGTCTCTTTTATTATTCTTTTTGAGTTCACCATTTCTTATTATTGTATATACACAAATATGAGACAACCCGAATACCAGCCGGGGCATCTACTTTTACCACAAAAGCTGCATTAAACATGTGCTGGACTGAAGACAAACGTGTGCATAGGCAAATGTGGTGAAGAGTGCTAACAGTGCCTGGCTATCAAAAGATATAGGGTCTGGGGTCTTAAAGGCTTGAAGATAAACAAGCGGCCAACTAGCTGAGAAGCATCAAAACCCACATGGAAGAAGCACACCAGCTTGTCTGACCACGGGGTGCAGAAGGCACCAGTTATCAGACATCAAAGAACTAAAAATCA
>NW_022111369.1:80729500-80735318 GCF_000313985.2 Echinops telfairi | reverse complement strand
AATAAAATTAAAAATAAATAAATAAAAATGTGCTGGAAAACTTGACTTATACATGAGTATATACAGTACTTGCTTTCTATCCAAAAGCATTTTGGACAGATTTTAGGCTGAAATATGAGCCATAGAGACTGTGCTATGGGACAGAAAGCATGATCTTCTGTGAAATAGAAGAACTTGAATCTAGCTTCTCAATTCATCTTGAAATATTAAAGAGTGGCCCTGGCTTTAAACCACGCCCTAGAAAAATTTAACCCACTGACCCTGGGAAGTACTAGGGCATTTTGCCTTCTTTCTGGGATTTTGGGTATTAAAATAAGAAAATCACCCGTGAGAAAGAAAAGCCTAAGCGTGAATTTAAACTCCCTGTGTGTGCAGAACCCTAAGCGTATAAAGTCATAAATTGAAATAACAATTGGTGAGCACACTCAGCTAGCTGTTTAATAGCGACCTCTCCATTCCTTAGGGCTCATGAGAAATTTACACCCAAACCAGCTTTCACTCAAGATTAGCTTACAACCAGAAACTCAAATTACCCAGTTTGACTTGTGTCGCTGCCGGGAAGTCGGCAGTCATAAGGACCAGGACACTTACTACTTCAGAATGGGACGTCGCAGCTCAGTCTTCAGAAGCTGAGTGTCACCGCGCACGCTGCGCAGCTTCACCGGGAGCTGAGTGCAGCAGCGAACAACGAGGTTCTGGGCAGACTCACGGGCTCATTCAAGTGGGAAAAGAGTCATACCCCACCTTTTAAGATGGAAGTCCAGAAACTACGAAGCTGTTTGGGCTAGGGTAGTTTTAACTCCTCAATTTGGAGCCTAGAATTCAGGGTTCTTCCACACTCAGGGATTTAGTCGGATTCACCAGCATGAGCCTCAGCCCTTGCTGCGTCCCATCTGGCTGCAAACACACGTGAGATGATGGGTCGCAAGAACCAGCAAAAAGCCAAGGGCTCAAAGAGAAGAAAGCGCTCTGAGAATGATGATGGCAACATCGGTACAAGTGTGCTGGACACCATGGGTGGATGGCTGGATTGTCATAAGAGCTGTATGAGCCCCCCATAAAATGATTTTTTCAAAAAAAGAATCAGGAAAAATCTGGAAACAAGAGCTTCTCGTGTCTCTACATTCTGTCAAAGGAGGGCAGAATGTGCATTTTCAAACTCAGTCTTCGCTTGATTAAAAAAAAAAATTAGTCACGGACATTTTCCTGCTAACGGGACAGAGAATCAGGAATTCTTAACTAACAATTCATTTTTACTTATAAAAGACATAGATGAGAAACACTTGTGTTTCAGTGACGCTGGTTATGTCTGATCTAAGAAAAAATTTAAACCAATTGAATGTCAATGATCTGCAGAGAAACCACTCTGATAGCAACTGACAACAGCATTCCCCAATGCCCCTTTGCACTCCACAGTCGCTCTTTGTGCTGAGAGTGTAAGCTTGCTATTAACTTACCCAGCTGCCTCCCACACGGACATCAAAGGATTCGAATATTTTTATCAATGCTACCTGAGAAAAATAAACTTCCTGTTCTTGCTGATATGTGTATGACTCAACTACAGAAAGAGAATTTCAGCTTGACTTCATTAGCTGGGGATAAATTAAATAAAATTCTCTGTTCCTCGTTGTGTAATGACAGAAACTTGAAAACCATTAAGCTTGGGCAGCAAAGCAAATGGCCTTGGACCTGGTTCAACCGTGGCCTCAGAAGGACTAACTTGTTTTTCAGGCTCTACATAACCCCTTCCGTTCATTTCTCCTTCAGATCTTGGGGCCATTCCCTCTGCGTCCCTGCCCTCATGGGCCCATCCTGTGGGGGCATTTGGAAGTCTGCTGAATGCCATTGCTTTGCATCACACACACATTTATTATTTTATATATTTATATCTATGTAGATATATAGATATATTCTTAATTTTTTTCCACTGAGAAAGAAGTGTACTGAGAATACTAGGAACTTGCTCCTGCCTTTTTAGAAGCAGTCTTGGAGAACACAAATGGTTAAGCCCTCAACTACTAATCCAAAGGTTGCTGATTCGAACCCACCCAGAAGCACCTCAGAATCAAGGCCTGGAGATTGGCTTCTGAGAAGGCAGAACCGTGGAAGCCCCACGGGGTTCAGTTCGACGCTACAAAATGTTTGACTTGATAGCCACCTATGTTGCTTTGTTGACTTTTAAACATAGGCTGCTCTTCAATGACCAGCAGAGGGGACAAGTTAAACACTCTGTGATGGAATATTCTACTAGCACAAAGAACAGAGGAGTGCACTCAATACACAGTCCCCAAACCCTCTGAGAGACCTTGTGAAGCAAGCACGTTGCAAAATAATGTGTACTAACAATTGACAGGTGGAAGAACACCACAGACATAAACTTGGGTGTCAGAAGCCAGGTGTAATTCTACTGAATAATCCGTTATGCATTGAACAACTAACTGCAAGATCAGCAGTTCAAAACCACCAATGGCTTGGCAGGCTTTCTACTCCTGAAAAGAGGTAGTTTTGGAAACCCACAGAGGCAGATTTACCGTGTCCTTTGGGGCCACTGAGAGTCAGAATCCACTCAATCACAGTGTGTTTGGTTTGGGTTTGGGTTGTTGGGTTTGTTGGGATTTTTGGTGGTGGTGGTGGTTGGTAGTGGCCCATGGAAGCTTGAGGGGAACCCTGGGGTAATGATGTTTCTTGGTCTGTAGCCTGGTGGCACAGGTGTGTCCAGAGTGTGGGGGCTCATTAAGGTTCTGGCTTTTCTTAACATGTGCTTTACTTTCTGAGTTAGTTAATTGTGCCAACTTGGCCGATAATCACATGTAGTGCTGGTTGAAAGGCGGAGGGATAAATGGGTGGTGAAGCCTCGCCTTTCGAGTTCTCGGGTCTCTTGTTTTGTGATGGTTGCATCGGGTGCAGCTGCCTTAGCAGTTCCCTGCTTCAGCTTGCAAGATGGACTTCCTACAAGACATCCCCAAGGAGAAGCCACATGGACCTATCCCGATGCAGCCCTGCGTGCTGGAGCAGCCGTGTGGAGACCCCTGCCAGTGCTGAGATGCTTACACGTTCACTGACTCAGCTTTCCTCCTGCAGTCGGCATTATTGCCTGTTTTGTGAGCTGAAGGACTTTGTGGACTGGTGTTGGGTATGGGTTAATGTTGGACTTGTGGGCTTGGGCAGCATTGGGTTGGGATGTTTTCGTGATGCACATTTTCTTTACATAAAACTCTCTCTTATACGTGAGTCGCCGTGGATTTGTTTCTCCAAAGTACCTAGACTAATACACTTTCATTAAAGATGCGTGATGTGTGCTACTATTTACACCTAAAACCTATCTAGAAGTATGCCATTGTTAGTTGCTTGTGGGTTTGGCTTTGATGCACAGAGACCTCGTGTACAATAGAAGAGATATTACTCAGTCCTGCACCATCTCCGCGACCTTCTATACTCCTGAGTCCACTGTGTATACCCCTCTTCCAATCCATCTCAGAGAGGGTTTCCCTCGCTCTCATTGGCTCTCTCCCTTACCAAACTGGACGTCCTTTTCCAGGGACTGGTTTTTCCGGTTCAAAGTCGGCGAGCTGAAATCCCCCCACCCCTCCTTTCTAAGTATCATTTTGGGTTGTATTTCTTCTAAGACTGATTTGCTTTTCTGGAAGCCCATGATATGGTCCATATCCGCCCCTCACACTACAGTTTGAATGCATTGATGCTGCCTTCCTCTTTCATTGCCAGTGTCCACGCGCACACAAGGCGGCTGGAAAGACCACGGCCATATGCACAGTCATAGGTCATCAGTGACAGCTTTGCTTTTTGTCAACTTCAAAGAGGATTTTGTTTGAGGCAGCAGGTTTGCCCAATGCAATACATCATCTGATAAGAAATGAATAGCATCTGTTTCCTGTGAACAAGGAAACTGTATGAGGCGAGAGATGCTAGGTACCATGTGGACCGAAATGGGAGAAATATTTTCCATGTAGTTATGACCTTTTATATTTTTTGACTTTTGAATCACTTGAATGTGTGGGTGGTTGTTGTTGCTACTGTTGTTGTTGTTGTGTGCCCCAGAGTTTGAGTCTCACACTTCAGCTGCCCTATAAGACAAAGCAGAGCTTCCCCAGAGGGTTTCCTAAGCGGCAAACCATACGGGAGCAGGTTGTCAAGTCTTATCTCCCCCAGAGCTGCTGGTGGATTTGAACACCAGCCTTTCTGTTAGCAGCCTCGTGCTTAACCACCGCCACCACCATGTCTTTGAATGTATCCAAAATTTTAATTTGATCCCTATGGGTTTGGTAAGTGTATGCTGGGCCCAATACCATCGTGTTGTTATAATGCAATCTTTTGTGAGGTGTTTTCAAAGTGGCTTCTTATGAACTGTGGTTTGAGGTACGTTTATTTAAGTTGGCTGAGTCCTGAGATAACTGGTTCTTCAGGTGAAGAATGCACTGTGATCTAAACAGGAGCCATTAAAAAAGAAGTTTCCATACCCAAAAGCCTTCAGTACCTTGATAAGTGGACCGTCCATCCACTAAGGAAGAAAACGACTCAGTCAATAAAGATCACTTCAAGGAGCTGGGGAGTCCTTGGGATACAGAACCTAAACGGAGCGTGGCTTTCTGCCATCTCAGAAGACGTGGTTGTCCCAGTCTCAAGTGCATTTGAATCTGTTCGGAGGCCAGGAAGACACACGGTTTACATCCGTGTGTACACGTCACGGGCAGAAGTGCTACCTCCGACATGAATCCACGCTTCCTTCATCGTCAAGCTCATCCCATGCCCTTTGAGCTGACGGCGTGGTCCGTGTGACTCCGTTCCAAGAGGGATGGCGAGCTTTCTGTGGAGAGAACGTCGCCCCACAGAGGAAGGAAATAGAGCATGTTTGTGCAGAGGGTAGATGTAATCTGACGTCCGGCTTGGTGTGTCAGTACAGGCTCCTCACCTACTCACTGAATTCTATGAAGACAACAATTTTAGAAGCTGTTTCAATTAAGGAACACTCACCCAACAGACAGAAAGTATGATCCCAACTCTGTCGGAGGATGGAAGAACGCCACTTCTATTAGCTTCTTGAGACGGTCATAACAATCTACAACATTGTTCGTGGGAATGGCACACATCTATTATCTCACAGGGCTGGAGGGAAGGACTCCAACATCCAGGTGTCAGCAGGGCTGCACTCTCTCGGTTGGCTTTAGAGGAAAAGCCATTGCTGGTCTCTTCCAACGTCCCATGTCTGTCCTGGCATTCCCAGACTTATGGCTCCAACCTCTACCTCTGTGTTCACATGACCTTCATCGTGAGGCTGAGTCTTCTCTCTGTGTCTATTACAAGATAAAAAATATTGCATTTAAGGTCCACCATCGTCATCCAAGGAGCCCTGGTGCCCAGTGGTTATGCGTTGGGCTGCGATCTGTAAGGCCAGCAGTTCAAAACCACCAGCTACTCCATGGAGAAAGACGGGGCTTTCTACTCCCATAGAGGTATGGTCCTGCAAGCCCACAGGGGCAGCTCTACCCTACCCTATAGGGTTGCTATGCATCAGCATCAACTTAGTGGTAGTGAGTTTGGTTTGGGGGATCTTCCAGGATGAACTCCTCCTCTCAAGATCTTTAGCTGTATCTGAAAAAACCCTTTTTTTAATAAGGTATCATTGACAGGATCCAGAGATCTAATGGAGATCTAATGGAGATCGGGTGGGAGTGGGCATGTTTTTCTGCCCATCACACTCCTCAGACCTCAAGAGCAGAAGAACACCTGGAGAGGAGTGACAGCCATCCTCTACTGGCTGGTGGCAGCAGCCCACAAGGACATAACACTGCCAACGATCCCG
>NW_022111369.1:80726973-80729033 GCF_000313985.2 Echinops telfairi | reverse complement strand
ACTGGTACAGATAAGAGCTGGAAATACAGGGAATCCAGGACCTATAAACACCTCAGGACCCATATTGAAAGTAGCAATACCAGGAGGGGAAGGGGAAGGTGGGGGACATACGGGAACTGATCACAATGCTCTACATATAACCCCCTCCCAGGGGAATGAACAACAGAAAAGTGGATGAAGGGAGACATCGGTCAGTGTAAGACATGAAATAATAATAATTTATAAATTATCAAGGGTTCACGAGGGAGGGAGGATAGGGAAGGGAGGGGAAAAATGAGGAACTGATACCAAGGGCTCAAGTAGAAACCAAATGTTTTGAGAATGATGATGACAACAAATGTACAAATGTGCTGACACCGTGGATGGATGGATGGATTGTGATAAGAGTTGTACAAGCCCCCAATAAAATTATTTTTAAAAACTGATAAAATAGAATTATGTGGACATTAAAATAAATAAATAAAAGTTGCCCTGTGATAAAATCAGTTTCATGAAAACACCCTATGAGCTTTATTAGCACAGCTTTGTTCATGACAAGACGTGTGGGCCAAAGCTGGCAGTCCACTGGGAGGTGGGAAGAGAGAGGCTTTGTGCATCCTCTAGTTGTGGTTGTTAGCGGAATGGGTCGATCTTTTGTAAGGCACAAACCTCCCAGCCTCTCGTGGGCCAGTTTCACAGGGAACAGTCAGCTCAGTGCTTGTCAAGACTTTGCCTCCAAACCTCAGGCAGCTTGATGCTTCAGGCTGGTTCGAGCTCTGGCGGTGTGTCCTCACCCCAACCTGGTTTCAGAGGTTACCCCTGTGCTATTGCGAACCAAGCTGGGCTCCGGAAATGGCCCAGGACCCAAGCAGAAAGTGGAATGCTGGCAACCTGGGAGCCTGTGGGTGGGGTGGGGTGGGGTGGGGTGGGGTGGGGGTGTTGGTATTGTTGTTCCTAGTCAGTTCTCACTCATGGTGATTCCAGGTGGACTGGAGTAGGCTCCACGGGATGTGCTTGACTAGCTTCTTAATATCCCTCGAGACAAGGATGGTAAGACTTCATCTCACATACTTTGGACCTGTTGTCAGGCGAGGTCGGTCCCTGGAGAAGCACATCATGCTTGGTAGTGATCAGGGCGGTGAAAGGGAGGAAGACCTCCATTGGGCGGGCTGACACGGAGGCTACAGCAGTGGGCTCAAGCATAGGAGCAGTTGCAAGGATGGCACGGGAGCAGGCCGTGTTTCATTGTCTTGTGCACAGGGTCACTATGGGTCAGAAACGGCCTCGGTAACACCTAACATTTGGACTTTTCTTCCGTGGTGGCACTGGGTGGGCTTGAACCACTAACCTCCAAGCTAGCATTTGTGAACAAACTGTAACACCTAGGAACCGCTGGGTGGGGTGGGTGCTTCTCTGTTGGACTAAGCCCTTGTAGCAGACTGAAAGCCCGGAGTGAAGGAAGGTACGTAGAGAGGGCTGAAGGAGACTTGGGCTTTGTGAATTCCTTCGTGGTGTATCTGTGGGCAAGTCTTAAGCTCCCTACGCAGGGCTTTACTTGTTTTGCTTTGTGTAAGAAAATACAAATACAAATTATATGATCTTTTCCCCTCCCGGTCACCTTAAGAGTGAGTGCCCTAGTTGATAGAATCCATTTATTGAGAAGCCCTCATGGCAGCCAGCTAGTCAAAAGGTTGTTAGTTTGAGCCCAATCAGCACCTCTGCAGGAGAAGGACCCGGTGATCCGAGTCCATAAAGATTACAGCCTGAAATCCCTGGGGAGCAGTTCTACTGTCACATGGGGTCAAGATGAGTGGGAAAGGGATTTGTCGGCACCCAACAACAGCGACAAGCATTCATGAGCTGGCCGGGGAGCCTCCTGCCACACCACACAGGCAATTCACGCTGCTCTTTCACCCTGTTAGGGAACTCTAGTGGCAATGTGGGTTAGGCATTGGGTTGCTAACCTCAAGGTGGATGGTTCAAATCCATCAACTGTTCTGAGGAAGAGAGACGAGGCTGTCTGCTCCTGTCTTGGAAAGCCTAAAGAGGGAGGGCTTATGAGTCAGAATGGACTGCCTGAC
>NW_022111369.1:80723254-80726484 GCF_000313985.2 Echinops telfairi | reverse complement strand
TTCAGATGCGCTGTGGGCTTTCCGGCACCAGGAAAGAAAAGCCAGACCGCTGTGCCTTTGCCATCTCCTGAGCTGGGTTCCCCGGGGAGGAGCCCTGGTGGTGGCGTGGTTACAGGTTGGGCTGCGAACCGCAAGGTCAGCAGTTCAAAAAGACCAGGCTTCCTACTCCCTTAACAAGCTGTCTACTCCTATAAAAGACTGTGGTCTCCAAACCCACAGGGGCTGTTCTACTCTGCCCTACCCATCGGGATCGACTCGATGGCATTGAATTGAGTGAGAGTTCCCAAGGAGTCCTGGTGGGCTGCTAACCTCAAGGTTGGTGGTTCAAAGCCATGAGCCTCTCATGAGAGAGAGAGAGCGAGAGAGAGAGAGGAGGTATTCTGTTCCTATAAAGATGGGGGCAGTTCTACCCCGTCCTACAGGGCTGCTATGAGCGGACATGCACCTGATGAGCATGCATTTGGGTTTTGAACGTTGGAAGGGGTGTGCAGGGCTGTGGGTGCTGTGGAGTGGGTCCTGACTCATTGAGACCCCACCGACGGGGGACAGCTGCCCCCGGAGAATCTTCTTGATTTGAAGGCAGCAGGTCAGCTCATCGGGCCTTTCTTCCGCCGACTACCCTGCACACTTTCAGTTAGCAGCTGAGCGCTTAACCGCGGTGCCACCAGGGCTCCTTGAATGAGAACGAGAGGGAGGTGAGCATGCATGCATGCATCCGAGTGCATGATATATAGAGATTCATTTGTCACGCTACTGGGAGCTCGGACAGCTCTGATCACAATCCAGACATCCGTTGTATCAGTCAGTTTCGTGTAACAATCACATATGCTGCCATCATCATTTCCAAAGCATTTTCTTTCTACTTGAGCCCTTGGTATCAGCTCCTTTTTCTTCCCTCCCTGCCCCACCCTCCCGTCCTTGTGAACCCTTGATAAATGATGTCATTTTTATTTTCATATCTTACACCGTCCCCTGTCTCCCTTCACCCACTTCTGTTGTTTGTCCCCCTTGTGTGTGTGTGTGTGGGGGGGGGTGTTGTTATACGTTGATCATTGTAATCAGTTCCCCCTTTCTCTCCCTTCTCCCCCCACCTTTGCCCTATCCTCATGGTATTGCTACTCTCATTATTGGTCCTGAGGGGCTTATCTGTCCTGGATTCTGTGTGTCAAGGGCTCTTATCTGCACCAGTGTTATGCTCTGATCTAGCCAGATTTGTAAGGTAGAACTGGGGTCATGATAGTTGGGGGTGGTGGTGAGGTGGGGAAGCATTAAGGAACTAGAGGACTGTTGTGTGTGTCCTCAGTGCAATACTGCACCCTGAGGGTTCGTTCCTTCCTTGTGACCCTTCTGTGAGGGGATGTCCAGTTGTCTAGAGATAGGCTTTGGGTCTCCTCTCCATGTGATTGTTTGTTTTGGATCCTCTGATACCTGATACTTGGTCCCATTGATACCTCATGATCACACAGGCTGGTGTGCTCTTCCAAGTGGGCTTTGTTGCTTTCCTGATAGATGGCCACTTGTTTAACTTCAAGCCTTTAAGACCCCACGTGCTATATCTTGTAATAGCTGGACACCATCAGCTTTCTTCACCACATTAGCTTATGCACCCATTTTGTCTTCAGCGACAGTAATCGTGTCTGGTAGGTGAGCATTGCAGAATGCCAGGTTATTAGAACAAAGAGTTCTTGCATTGAGGGAAGGCTTGAGAAGAGGCCCAATGTCCGTCTGCTACCTTAATACTTACCCTGTCAATATATGTGCATAGACCTATATCCCTCTCATTATATATTAGTATAGTTACATATATACATGCCTATATTTATACTCTATGAGTGTCTTTTGCCTCCTAATTCTTTCCTCTATTTCCTTTTACTTTCCTCCTACCCCACTATCATGTTCGACCTTCATTCAGCTCTCTGTAATTCCACTCAACTACATTGCACTTGATTAAACCCCACCAGGCATTCCATGCCCTCCTCACCATCAATTTTAGATCTGTGTTGTTCCCTTATCCCTGTTTGTTGGCTCCTCCCTCCCTTTCCCCTGCCTCCTCCTTTCCCATGTCCCCCCAGAACCGTTGGTCCCCTTTTCGCCCCCTCAGGATTGTTTATCCTGCCTATCTTATATAGATAGACATAGACAATAGAAGATAAGAAAAAGAAGGGGTGGTGGGGAGGGTGCGAGCGAGGAGTCTACTGTTTTAGCAAATCCAAATGAATGCCTAAAAGTCCATGATGAGCACATTAACACATTTTTAAATAAAGCAGAATCTGCACACACTCTAGCCTATTCTTCTCTACGGTTTCAAGTGTCTGTGTGGCTTTGCTCTCACCCTGTGAGTGAGATGAAGGGAAACAGCAGTAACAGCTCCCACAATGCCCTCTTCATTCACCACCTGGCTCAGGATGACCTCGCCCTTTTGCTTGCACCGAACATCAACCGAATAATGGCCTCAGCCTCTCCATCAGGGCAGCCTGGTTTGATTTGAAAACCTCTGGGGAAAACAATAATAATTTATAATTTATCAAGGGTTCACGATGGTGGGAGGTTGTGGAAGGGAGTGGGGAAAGAAGAGCTGATATCCAGAGCTCAAGTTAAAATAAAATGTTTTGGAAATGATGATGGCAATTTATGTACAAATGTGCTTGATACAATTATGTGTGGATTCTTATAACAGCTGTACGAGCCCTCATGCACTATTCGTAATCTGTTACCGGATTTACTGCTAACGAATTCCATTCCAGTGCTACAGAAATTCCCAGAATAATGTAAGACTGACAAAACTTGTCTGTCTGATTTTATATTTGGGAGACAACAGGGGTCAGGAAAGAGCCCCCAATAAAATTATTCATAAAGTTAATTAATTAATTTTTTAAAAAGCAAATCAAAGAAAACCTCTGGGACACGGAATTTCAAATGAAGTTTGACCTCGGGTGGGGCAGGATGGTGCCAATGGTCAGGGGTATCCCGATTACCACCAGAAATAGAGTTATTGTCATCAAACTTGAAGGCGGAGCCAGTGTGCAATGAGGTGCTGGGAGTGGGGGACCCTAGGGGTTCAGGGATGCTACATTACATGGGAAGTTAAGCCCACATTTACCATGTGTGTGAGCCTGCACTGATACATTGGGCTGCTAGCTGCAAGGTCAGCAGTTCAAAACCACTAGGCATTCCTCAGGAGGAAGATGGGGCTTGCTAATCTCGAAAAGAATTACAGTCTCAGAAATGCA
>NW_022111369.1:80719619-80721062 GCF_000313985.2 Echinops telfairi | reverse complement strand
GAAGTCATCATGATGAGTCAAGTAGAGGGCCATGAAGAGCCTTACTTATATGGATTGCACAATCGGTATAACAATGAGCTGAGGATGCCCATGATGGGGCAACATTGACTTCTGCTACGTAAGGTTACCGGGAACCTTACATAGCAGAGTCTACTCAATAGGAGTACTTTGTTCAGATGTGGCCTTTTGTCTCCTGCCAGGGCTTTCACTGATATAAGTCATAGGTGGCCATCACCCAGCAAGTGGAGATCACCGGCCGATCCTCAGAACCCTTGGCTTTTGCAGCTCTGCCTGGCTCTGCTTGGCTCTAGAGCAGTGGTTCTCCATCTTCCTAATGCCGCCACCCTTTCATAGTTCATGTGGGGACCCCCCAACCATAACATTATTTTCGTTGCTACTTCATCACTGTCCTTTTGCCACTGTTACAAATCGAGCATCCCCTGTGAAAGAGTCGTTCAATCCCCCAAAAGGGTCGCGACCCACCGGTTGAGAACCACGGCTCTAGCTCCTGTGCCTGGAAGCCAAAGGCACATGGCGAGGAGCTGCGGGACATGTAAAGAAGGGCTAATTCCACCCAGCAGCTCTCTGCTGCTTTGGATTTAAAATATTTATTCCAGAATGCAAGGCTTGACCTCCTTCCTCAAGACCTCCAGTCACCGGCCCCAGAGAAGGGAAAGCCCCTAGTCAGTGTAAATAAATAAATAAGGCCTTGAGCAGCCACGTTCCTATCCAGTGTCGGGCCATGTTTCACAAACTGAAACGAGAAGAGGTTTCCGGCCCCAGGGAAGATGGTCTGCTTCTTTGCCTGGGAAGATAGTAGGAATGGAAAATCGGGGATCTTTCCTGAGCTTACCTGGAGCCCTGGTGGCGGTGTGGTTTGCGTGTTGGGCTGCTAACTGCAAATTCAGAAATCCCAACTCACCAGCCCCTCCACGGGAGAAAGAGGAGGCTTTCCACTCCAGTAAAGTTACTGTCTCATAGACCCGCAGGGGCAGTTCTACCCTGTCCTGTAGGGTTTCTGTGAGTTGGAATCAACTCAGTGGTGGTGAGTTTGATTTTGGCATTTTCACTGTGCCTGCTGTGGTCAATCTGTGTCTAGCTGCACCTTGAACTTGGAGTCTTGGTCTGCAATGGCTCCCTAACGTCCTCAACACTGCCATACTTGCCATACTTCCTACTGGTGGCCTATGTCCTGTTTTTCAAATGGAGCAACACGTTCACTGCAGCACAAGACTTGTGGATGGGGGCTCAGAGCAGGCCAAACAGCTCCACCCTCACGACCATTGTTTCCATGTCGACTCAGAGTGACCTACAGGTCAGGACAGAACTGCTCCACAGCATTTCCAAGGCTGTACATCTTCACCGAAACAGACAGCCACAGCTTTCTCCCAGAGTGGAAGGAGGGCTCATATTGCCCTCCTTTCAGCTAACACCCCAAATCCT
>NW_022111369.1:80693822-80716190 GCF_000313985.2 Echinops telfairi | reverse complement strand
TTCCCCCTACCCTCATGGTATCACTACTTCCATTGTTGTTCCTGAGGGGTTTATCTGTCCTGGATTCCCTGTGTCGAGGGCTCTTATGGGTACCAGTGTACATGCTCTGGTCTAACTGCATTCGTAAGGTAGAATTGGGGTCATGATAGTGACGGGGAGGAAGAACTAGAGGAATGCTGTGTGTTTCTTCGGTGCTATACTGCACCCTGGCTAGCTTGTTCCTTCCTTGTGACCCTTCTGTGAGGGGAGGTCAAACTGTCTACAGATGAGCTTTGGGTCTCCATCCACTCCGCCACCCCTCATTCACATCGATATGATTGTTTGTTCTGGGTCTTCTGATGCCTGATACCTGATCCCATCGACACCTCATGATCACACAGGCTGGTGTGCTTCTTCCATGTGGCCTTGTTGTTTCCCAGCCTTCTCCAGGTCTTTATCGGGGAAATGAACATTTGCTTTTCCCCCCTCCTCTGTTAAAGGGAATAACATCTTCAAAGAGTTTTAGATTCAATAAATTAGTATAAAATATGTAACATACTTTAATAACACACATAATAACAAGCAAGAGTAAGGAAGACCGAAGAAGAACTGATGCATTTGGATTATGGTCCTGGCAACGAATATTGAAAGTACCTTGGACTGCCAAAAGAACATCTTCCAAAATGCTCCCTGGAAGCAAGGACTGTAAGACTTCACGTCACGTACTTTGGCCATATTATCAAGAGAGATCAGTACCTGGAGGAGGATATCAAGAAAGTGGAGGGGCTGTCTAAAGAAAGACGACCTTGGTTGAAATGGATGACACTAGCTGCAACAATGACCTCAAGCATGAAGCTGCTGTGAGGATGGCACAAGACCGGGCAGTGTTTGACTCTGCTGTGCATAGAGTCGCGCTGAGTGTGGTCCTAACCACAACAGCATGTAAAGGTACCCAGCGCTGTGCTCAGTGTGTCTATCCGGATAACAAAGAAGTAAGAGCATCATTCCTGACCAGCAGCTTCCTCTGTTCTCCCAGAAGGAGCTCCCAGACACTGAAAGGTGAAGGGATTCTACAGTTTCTCTCTGTGGGAAGAGGGTGGAACAACAGAAACATGGGTGAAGGGAGACAGTGGTCAGTGTAAGATATGAAAATAATAATAATTTATAATGTATCAAAGGGTCACGAGGGTGGGAAGGTGGGAAAGGGAGGGGAAAAAAGATGAGCTGATATCAAGGGCTCAAGTAGAAAGTAAATGTTTAGAAAATGATAATGGCAACATATGTACAAATATGCTTGATACAATTGATGTATTGTTATAAGAGCTGTAAGAGCCCCCAATAAAATTATGTATTAAAACATTAATTAGAAAAACGAAGATAGACTGAAGTAATGAAGCAGATAACAATTGCGATCAACTAGTTCATCATGAATTTTTAAAACATCAGGAAGTCTACCACCCCACCCCCACCCCCAGAAGAATGCACCTCAGAGGACAGCACTGAAGCCACAGCTTGGGGAGAGAGGGGCACGTCTGATTAGAGCACACAGGAGAAGCAAAGAGGGATAGAGAGAGAGGGGAACACATCCTGGCCCACCAAGTCCCAAGACGATATTCCTGCTCAGAGCAGACAATGCACAGACAGGACCATAGGGCTGGCCTCACTGTGAGACACGGCGTCCCTCACTGAACCATACGCTCCAGGAGACAGCACTGGAGACACAGTGCAGGATTTGTGCCAATCTGACCCCTTCACACTGGGGTGAAACACAGGGCACACCACAGAGCAGCAGGGGAAGCAAAGTGATGAAATCCCCAGGGAATACCAAAACTAGACTTTGGAGAGTGTGGCATTCCGTCAGATTTGACTGGAAAACACTTGTAAAGGCCAGCAAACAGACTTTGAACTAGGGATAGGCTTTTCCATTTTGTCAGTGGCTTTCTTTTTGTTGTTGTTACATTGGTTTTGGTTTTTTTAGTTGTTATTGTTTTGTTGATTTTGACTTCCTTTGTTGTTCTGTTTGACTTTGCCTGGTTTTTTGCACTTATTAATGTCTCTGTATGTCTATCTAGATAAGCTAGGTGGGATAAACAATTCAGAGTTGGAAAGAATGGAAGGGATCAATGGTGCCTGGGGGATACGGGAGAAGGGGAGGTGAGTGAATGGGGTGGGGGGCGGGGAGGGAACCAACCCAAGGACAAGGGAACAACAAGTGAACTAAAATCAATGGAGAAAAGGGAGTAGGATGCCTAGTGGGGCTTAATCAAGGGGAATGTAGTAGTAAGGAATTACTAAACCCGAATGAAGGCCGAACATGATGGTAGGACAAGAGGAAAATAAAAGGAAATAGAGGAAACAACCAGGAGGCAAAGAACATTTATAAAAGTCTAAATAAAGGCATGTACATATGTAAATATATTTATATATAACGAGAGAGGAATAGATCTATGTACTTATATCTATATGTTAAGAATTAAGGTTGCAGATGGACATTGGGCCTCGACTCAAGTACTCCCTCAACACAAGAACACTTTGTTCTAATAATTGGCATTCTGTGATGCTCACCTTCCAGACACAATCACTGAAGACAAAATGGGTGCATAAGCAAATGTGTTGAAGAAAGTTGATGGTACCCAGCTATCAAAAGATATAGCGTCTGGGTCTTAAAGGCTTTAAGATAAGCAAGCGGCCATCTAGCTGAAAAGCAACAAAGCCCACATGGAAGAAGCACACCAGCCTGTGTGATCATGAAGTGTCGATCGGATCAGGTATCTGACATCTAAGATCCAAAACAAAATCATACCCAATGTGAATGGGGGTGGGTGGGAAGGGTGTAGAGTCGAGACCCAAAGCCCATCTGTAGACAATTGGACATCACCTCCCAGAAGGGTTACAAGGAAGAGATGAGCCAGTCAGGGTGCAGTATAGCACCGATGAAACACACAACTTTCCTCTAGGTCTCTAATGCTTCCTCCCCCGACTATCATGACCTCAATTCTGCCTTACAAATCAGATTAGATGAGAACAGTGCACACTGCTACAGGAAAGAGGGAACACAGGGAATCCAGGACAGATAAACCCCTCAGGGCCCACAATGAGAGTAGAGATACCCAGAGGATTAGGGGACGGTAATGGGAGAAAGGGGGAATCGATCACAAGGATCAACATATAGCCTCCTTCCAGGGGGATGAACAACAGAAAAGTGGGTGAAGGGTGACAGAGGACGATGTAAGATATAAAAATAATAATCTATAACTTATCAAGAGTTCAAGAGGGAGGGCAGGCGGGGGAGGGAAGGGGAACAAGTGAGGAGCTGCTATCAAGGGCTCAAGTAGAAAGAAAATGCTTTGAAAATGATGATGGCAGCATATGTGCAAATGTGCTTGACATACTGGATGAATGTATGGATTATGATAAGAGACATAAGAGCCCCCAATAAAGGTGTTTAATAATAATTTTTTTTTAATATCAGGAAGTCATTACTCCAATAAAGCAAGAACACAAAAGCTAACAATGCTAATGCTCAGGAAGGATATGATAAATGATAGGAAAAAGTGAGCTAGCAGAGCCAGCTCAGAAAGCTCATGCATTCAGCAACCATACAATGCTATGATATTACCGAAAGGCTAACTAAAATACCTAACTCCACAACATGCACATAGTGTAGAGCTCTCTTACTACTGGAACATAATTAGCTAGATAATGTGTGGGTGGATGAACTCACCTTTGAAAATGCTGGGGGTCTCTAAGGGAGGGGCTACATCTTTAAATTAAATTCTCAGGCCAGATCTGATTATAGCTGTCAACAGATTTCATCTAGGCATGGAGCTCCAAATCAAAAACAAACGATAGTGTCAACATCCCTCTGTGGAGTACTGAGTTGTTACATGGGAAGTTTAAGTGACTCAGCCAAGGAATGATGATTATATGTTGTTGTTGTTGTTGTTGTTGTTAATGGTTAGTTGCCATCTAACTCTAGGGACCTCGCATAGCATACAACAGAACAAAGTGTTACCTGGTCCTGTGCCATCTGCATGATCATTGGTATGTTTGGGTCTGTTAGCTTGGTCACTGTGTCAAACCATCTCAGCAAGAGCCTCCCTCGGCCTGGTTCACACGCCACTCCACCACCCCAGAGGTTCTTTCCCAGGGACTGCTTGTCCTGATGCTATGTCCACAGTACTGCCGTTGAGCTGGGTTTGTTAGGTAGACTGCCAGGGCTTCCTTCTAGCCTGCCTGAGTCTGAGATCGCCACTGAACCGTCTCCAGCACCTGCAGGCCTCCACGGTTGGCAGGAATTGTTTCATAAACTTTCAGCGAGAGTTACTGTGACCTTGAACTACTGCAGACATGAAGAATGACAGCGCATCTCTCGGCAGAGAGGCCTGGTAGACATTTCTTATTGATAAGCGGTTACAAGTGCACAGGACCATGCCACCTCAGAATCACATTTTATAAGTAATACAACGCACTTGAAAACGAGGCGCAGCCTCTCAGTAACAGAAATGGTCCCAGCTGACATAGAGAAGTAAATGATGGGGTATTATGATCATAAGTGCTTTCACTTAAACTGGGGTCAGAAACGAGGGGGAAATACATAGCTGCACGCGCACGTCCACCTGTCGTCATCCGGAGTCCTCCTCAGAGTCCTCCCCACAGGCCCGCAGACGGTTCTGTGCTCCGTGCCTAAGACAACGTCCACACTTCCTGCTAGATTACTGAACAAACCCAGACAGGTGATAGAACTAAATACTCCATTAGCACCAAGAAAAGTATTTTGAGCATCTGGCAATATTTTCTTTTTTTTAATCATTTTATTAGGGGCTCATACGACTCTTATCACAATCCATACACACATCAATTGTGTAAAGCGTATTTGTACTTCATTCTCAAAACATTTTCTCTCCACTTAAACCCCTGGCATTAGGTCCTCATTTTTCCCCTACCTCATGAGCCCTTGATAGTTTATAAATGGGTAATTTGTCATATCTTATGGCGATATTTTCTAAAAGAAGGTGAAGTCTAGAACCTGAGGGGTAAAGAAAATGAACAACCCCACCAAAGAAATGCTTGAAGGGCAGTGTGACTTCCTCCCATCTGAAATGTAGCCGCTAGACCAAGTTTCAGTTGTCTATTTCCACGTGCGAAAAGCCCTTGAACACATTTTGATATGAATGCTGACTGCGGGGGTCACTTGGAGCACACTCCGCGGCTATTGCAGCAAGTCACGCCTTCTACTGCTGCCTGGGACACCCACGGGAGCAGTTCCGCCCTGTCCTAGGGGGTCGCCACGAGTGGGTTGCCATCGACGGATGGCAGTCAGTTTTGCTGTTTGAGTTCAACAAATGTTGAAAGCTATTAATTTTTAAAAACTCATTCTATTGGGGGCTCATACAACTCTTATCACAATCCATACATCCATCCATTGTATATTTGTTTCCCTCATCATTCTCAAAACATTTGCTTTCTACTTGAGCCCTTGGTATCAGCTCTTCATTTTTCCCCTCCCTCCTCGCTACCCCCTCCCCCAAAAGCTATTAATTTTGTAGATGACAGAAAAATTATGAGAAAGAAAATGAGAATGCCTTGTTTCCTTATGACTTCAAAGAATCCTACAGATACAACCTCATGCATCTAAGAAAATAGCCCTTCTAATTAGATTAAACATATTATGTATAATTACGTTATTACACATAATAAATGAATCTCTTTTCTGTTGGTGGAAAGAGAATTCAGTCCCTAGGAGAAGCATTATGCAAACGTGGAAAAACCAGAAAGAAACTCCTAGATCTGTTAACTCTTTGTCTCAGACTACACTCTCCCTGTAACTTGAGATACATTTCCTTTCTGCTCCAACTGGCTTAGGGATTGTGAACTCCTTGGTGAGGGAAATGAATCTTCCTCATGTCTGGCTTCCATGTCACTACTCACTCCTCATCCGCCTCTTCCCTCCCTGGCCAATTCTGAGCCTTTCAGTGGGCTTCACATCGGCTCGCCAGTTGCTGTTGTCACTTCTGACTCATGGAGATCCTAAAGGTGTCCGAGTATCACGGTGCTCCGCAGGGGTGTCAGAAGTAGATCGCCAGACCTTTGTTCTGGGTGTGCTTAAAACTTTCACCTTTTGTTTAACAGCTAAGTGTATTGTGCCACCAGGAGACGCCTCTCTTCTACTAGGTAACGTCTAAGTCTTAAGGCTGTTGGTCCATTCTCGGCCCTTTTTTCTTTTCATTCCCCACTGCATAAAATCACACATGTACATTTTTAACGATCAACCTTGTGTGGATGAGTTTTAACTCTAAATTATCAAGACAACATCTCTCCTAACTCCAGACCTGCATTTTATGTTGTAGTGTGGGGAACAGAAGGAATTCTCTTAAGTTGTCTCCCCAAAATATGTACCAAACTTAACTGCTTAAGAGTGACTGTACAATAGGTGATCAGCGAGAGTAGGTCAGAGGTTATTCTCCTTAACATTGGCCATTTGTAGTGGCTAGACTATTAGTCTGACTCACCCTGAATAAGACCCACTCCCTTCTGATAAGGATAATGGTGGTCTATTCACTTGCAGACTTACCAGAGAGGTCAAACCCGCCCAAGGGTGAACAAGGTTAGTCAGCCATTATCAGCTGTCTAGATCAAGCAGACACCACTGTCTATTCCACAACCAATGTGGGCACACCCCTAGGTGATTCCTCTCCTATTGATTGTATTGCCTATGTTAATATCCCTCCTGGTGACTCAGGTTATTGTCCACTATCAGGGAACTTGCATGCCTCCCAGAATAGTAATTGTCTGTTTTATTATGTGAGACATTAGAGTGATCAAACCTGTTCTAGAATGAATTGTATTGCCCCTTTCTGTGATGTATGATTATGATGCGTGGTTAGCAATAAATAACGAGGCTCCCTGGTACCCGAAAGGGTGGCTGGCCAGAGGGTGGCTGGAGAAGGTGGTTAAGGAGGACGAAGCAGCGGCTTCTTCTCTGACAGCTAAGCCCCCTCCACGAGGACCATCAAGCCGGGCGGAGGTGAGATATGCTACCATGAATTGCGTCTGACTCCATTACTTGACTCTATCCTTTAACTCTCATGCTCTCTATGACTTTACTATAATCTCTACTTATTATCGCTGTACAATTGCGCCTACCAAACCTGTGATGTTTTGTGGGGTTCCCTCTTACCCTTAACCCCACATTGTAGCTGTCTCCCACCTTGATAAGTGCATTCTAGTTGCATTCTGTGCTCCAGGAACACCAAACAAACTTTTTGTCAGGCCTCCCTGCTCTTGCAGGTTTTATCATCTCTGCTCTACCCTGGTGTCTACCTAACCATGACTAAAAATCCTTTCAGTCCTAGTCCAAGCATTCTCTCCTCTGGGAAAGCCTCTTCCGACTCTCCCAGGCAGGCTCTGTCCTTCCTCCTTCAGGCTAACACATTGCACCGTCTCTACACCCCTTGGAAAAGCACTGACTGATTTTGATATATTATCTGGTACCATTCTTATTTGCTACTAAGGCATAACTTTTAGACAGGAAGTGCACAAATCCTAAAATACACACCTCAATGGGTTTTTACATATGTACACCCTTGTGCGCACCTTAGAAGCCAGGATGACAAGACTTTGGCTCACATACTTTGGACATCAAACGGATCAGTCCTGGAGAAGGGCATTAAGCTTAGTAGAGAGTCAGCAAGAAAGAAGACGACCCTAAATGAGAAGCGTTGACCTAGTGGCTGTAACAATGAGCTCAAACACTGCAACCACTGCAAGGCTGGTGTGGGGCCAGGCGGTGCTCTGTTCGGCTCTGCACTTGGATCTGCTATGGACTTGAACCGACTTGACAGCACTCAAACCAGCACCAGCACCGCCACCCTTCTATACGCACTGTTGGGCGGAGCTATGGAACCGCTACAGCTTTCCTTGTACCCCTCCCCCCCAGGAGGGACCCACGGAAGTTGACAACTACTTCACCATAAATTATTCTTTCCTGCTTTTGAACTTTATTTCTTTATGAGATCTTACTTTTTTTACTTAAAAAAAAAGATTCCCTTGAGGATTAAAGACCTAAGAGTGAAATTAAAACTGTAAAATTATTCCAAGACAATTTAAGGACAAAGCTATGGTAAGGGTCTCTCAGCTGTGACAACAAAAACATGCACCTCAGAAGACAAAATTGATCAATAGGACCTCAAAAATTTAAATATATTAGTGCCTTAGGGAGGTTTGGGGGTGTTTTTTTTTTTTTGAAACATGAAAAGAAAGCCTACAGACTGGAAGAAATTTGGGGGAACCATATGATCTGAAAAGGGTCTGTTGTTGCTAGGTTCCTTTGAGTTGTTCCTGACTGACAGCAACCCTGGGTGCAAGGGAATGGAAGCCTGCCTGGTCTAGGCCATCTCATGGTTGTCTGAATGCTTGAGTCCATGAACAAGGGCTAGTATCCCAAAAAAATCTAGAAGAGTCTTCTACAACTTTGCAACTAAAAAAAAAAAATTTAACAAAGGAACAGTAATTTCACCCAAAAGGATATTCAAATGGCTAACAAGTACATGAAAAAAATGCTTAAGATCATTGATGGTGATCTACCCACTGCCATCCAGTCAATGGGGCGGAGTAAACTGCTCTTTGGGGATGTGAGACACTATATCTTTCTCCCTCAGAGCAGCTGCTGGATTCAAACTGTCAACCTTGCAGTTAGCAGCCCACATTTAACCCACTACACCACCAGGGCTCTTCTAAGGTATTAGAGGTGCAAAATCAAACCACATCACTTCACTCCCCTTAGAATGACAAAGATTGTTTAAAAAGGAAAACAGTAGGCGTTGTGGAGGTGGTAGAGAAGCAGGAACCCTTATCCATGCTGGTAAGAATGTAAGATGGTGCAGCCGATATGGAAAACAGGTGAGCACTTCCTTTAGAAAGCTGATCATGCTTGCGAATCTGGCTAGACCGGAGGATGACACTGGTACAGATGGGAACTGGAAACACAGGGAATCCAGGGCGGATGAGCCCTTCAGGACCAGTGGTGTGAGTGGTGATACTGGGAGGGTAGAGGGAGAGTGGGTTGGAAAGAGGGAACCTATTATAAGGAACTATATGTGACCTCCTCCCCGGGGGACGGACAACAGAAAAGTGGGTGAAGGGAGACGTCGGGCAGGGCAAGATATGACAAAATAACAATTTATAAATTATCAAGGGCTCATGAGGGAGGGGGGAGCGGGAAGGGAGGGGGAAAATGAGGACCTAATGTCAGGGGTTTAAGTGGAGAGGAAATGTTTTGAGACTGATGAGGGCAATGAATGTACAAATGCGCTTTACACAATTGCTGTGTGTATAGAATGTGATAAGAGTTATATGAGCCCCTAATAAAATGATTTTAAAACGTTGATCATGGCACTCTCATCACAAAATAAAACAAAGCAGCCCATTGCCTTTGAGCTGATTCCGACTCCCAGCCACCCTGCAGAGGACGCTGACTGTCCATCTTCACAGACACACACAGCTTCTGTCTTCCAGAGGCTGGTGCGTTTCAAAGTCAACCTTTCCCATAGCAACCCAGTCCTTGAACCTGCAGAAACACCAGGGCTCTTAGGCAGTGGTGGGAGTCAGCTGGCTTGCACCAGTTTGGCAGAATCAATACCTAATTTTTTATTAAATTCGGCGAAACCACTGTTAAAATGGCACTTGTAATCATGGTTCTTTCTAAGGTGGGCAGCTTGGCAGTCACCCAATGTAAAAATCACAAATTTGTATTTCTTACTCTTTTTTAATGTTCATCTGCACAACAGTGTATTCTAAGAGGCCCTAATAATGTTCATTCCATCCAAAGGTATGAAAATGAGACAGGACTGTGCTTGTAATATTTGTTTATTCATTTCAGAAAACTCTTTGTCCTTCTGATGAAATGCTACATTCTTATTCTCCTGCATTTCTTACTTCCGTGAACAAGCCTAGGAACTTAAGGAGAAAAGGTGCCAGCACCACCAGCAGGTGGTACGCTGTCATTCGCTTCAGCCCTGTGTCACGCCCCAAATCCCCACAAGATATTACACGTGAATTATGTAATTGCTGAAAGTGTTCAAAGAGCTAAAATTATTGTCACAACAATTGCTGTGCTCAGCAGAAGTGCACAGCAGTTTTTCAAAGACACGCCTAGTATGTTCAGGTCGGTGGCACCTAACAACAACAGCAACCAGGACTAAGTGGCCGTAGACTCAGCGGTGGAAGTGTTGGGTGGGGACATGAGTGTTCATGCTCGGTGGACACAGAAAGCACCAGGTATAGATCATGGTACAGCTGCGCTGCAACCTCAACGACTCGACGCTCGCTCCTTTTCGCTTCAGCTCTGGAGAGGGGATTCGAAGGTGCCCTGCTGGCACCATGCGAGCCGTAAGCACTGAGCGGCTAGCCACCCAGTGATTGAACCCCAGGAGCCACTCGTCGGGAGAAAGAGGCTGTCTGCTCCTGTAAAGGTTGACAACCTTCGAAACCTTCTCTGGCATCGTTAGGAGTCCGAGTCAACCGAGCGGCAGTGGGCTTGGCTTTGGTTTGGGTTTCGTGGGGAGTTTAGAGGGTCTTATTATGGTTATAGGACATTTCTTTTCTGCTACTTCCAACATCTCTGCTGTCTGCACTTTTCTCCCACGCGGGCGGTGGTGAGGACAGTCTATAGGCATCGCCTGAGGACAGGCTTGGGCAAACAGGAATGCGAAAAGACAGGGCAGAATGAAATCTCCGCTTTCCAGTTAAAAATAGACTTTGAAACTCTTGCCAAAGTCAGTAACGTGGAGGAAAAAAGGGCGGTGGTTGTTTTTAAGTTTCCAGAGCCTAACCCAAAAGTCAGAGGTTGAAGCCCACCAATGGGAGAAAAGACGTGCTGACCGGCTCCAGAGAGAAGATGGCAGCCGCCAGTCTTGTCCGTTTCCTCCTTGGCAATGCTGTAGCTCTCCCGACCACGGATCTGCCCCACATCCGAGCGCCTGCTGTGGAGGAGGGGTTGATCAGTCACCCCTCGTGATGCATTTCCTTTGTTTTCCACGAAACGCAGCCACGTGGCTGTGGATCCCGTGAACACCGTGATGGCCTGGTGCGGGTGGTCTCCCTCCTTCAGATGATTTCTCTTTGTAGTGTCCTGTTTAAGACTTAATAAGGGGTGGCTATAAAATAAAAATAAGCATTTAGCCTAGGATACCCTATGGGGAAGTTCTACTTGGTTGTCTATACAGTTGCCACGAGTTGGAATGTGACTGTATCTCCTACGTTAGACATTTTGTCAGAAGACACTATTCCCTGGAGAAGGACATCGAGCTCAGGAAAAGGGAGGGGCAGTGCAAAAGAAGAGCCCCGGTGAGATGGCTGGACAGTGTGGCTGTAACAATGGGCGTAAACCTAGCAACAACGGTGAGGCTGGCGCGGGACCAGGCAGCAATTCGTTCTGTTGGGCATAGATAGGGTTGCTATGGGACTGAACCAACAAACCGACAGGACGCCACCTAGTTCCATGAGCTGGCATGCCCAAATCGAGAAGCTTGGGGTGCAGACTGCTTGTGGACTTGCCATTCTGCTGGGGCCTGCGGTAGCTATGCAAAGAACGGGATCCAGGGCTGGCCCGGAGGATTAGAGAAAGAACAGCCTGGCCCCAGCCCTCCACCACACAAGCAGGGGCATGACGGGAACCTTCCTGGCTTGCTTGGCAGCGAGTTTGTCTTGGATGAGTTGATGCTTTTCTGAGGAGGATGAGAGCTGAGATGGGCTGGAGGAGACGTAAATCTCCGGGCATGTGCCAGCTCACCAAATTGCTTCCCGGGCCTGTGAGGCGGAGCGCTATATAATTATGAGACTACAGTGCATATAAATTGGCTTAAAGAAATTAGAGGTGTAAGCCCAATTGCCAGGAGAAATGAGATAAGAGAGATTTGTGGGAGCCACACGGATGGGGTTTCTGATGAGAAGACACTGCAGAACACAAACCCATTACTGGAGAAATGGCTCTTGTCACCGTAAACAGAAAACCCACCCTGGCTCTGGCAAGGCTGTGGCAGACAGGACCTAAAGGTGTGTCCTAGAATGTGTCTAAGGGACTCACAGTCGAGCAGCCCGTTGCTTGCCTTATTTCATCAGGTCTTCTTCAACAGGGAGCTCCTGGATGGCAGAGAGGGTTAGGTTTCCTGCCCTGCACACTTGGAGTCAGGATCAACTCCAAGGCAACTGGCTTGGTTTGCTGTTTTCTGAACTGCGGTGAAGAGAAGCTATTTCTCTCCGTCCCTTTCAGCTAGGACTGTGTTTATGTTGTGATATATCCATAAATACACGCGCACACATTGCTTGTCTGCTCTGTTGTTGAATAAGCGGTGCACACACTTGATGTTGCTTAGAAACTTATATTCCATCCTTGATCGTCACTTTTGGAAACTGAGCACCTCCGAATGAAATGGAGTCAGGAGGAAGACGACCTGGTACGACATCCCCCTCCGCTTCCTCTTTGATCTTCACTCTTCCTGCCCAATAAACTCCGCCAGCTTCTCAGCCTCCCAGCTGGCATGGGGAAGCAAGCTCCGTGTCAAGGAAATGCTTTTGCTTCTCCATCAGAGACACAACAGAGCCACGAGTTCATTGCAATTCAGGAGCAGCAGGGCGTTAGCACTAGAGAGGGACAGGCCGTGGTCAGCGTGCTGCTAAGGACAGTTTTCGCAGCGGGGGAGAAACGGGATGAAAGGTCTCTTCCTGTGCTGGCGAGATGACTGCAGGTGTTGATGGCAAAAATAAACCCACCTGTGTGGGTGACTAACTCCCTCCATGAATCATCGCCTCCTTTGCCAAGAGTTGGGCTGCTTAGCACGAGCTCAGCAATTCGAAACCACAGCCAACAAGAGAAAGGCAAGGTTTCCGACTCACGTGAAAAAGAAAACCCCACAGGGGCAGCTCTGCTCATTCCCAGAGGGTCCTGATGAGTCCAAATTGACGTGATGGCAGTGTTTTGTTGGGGGGTCACCACAAGACAACAAGAAGAATTGGGTGAGGACTGGCCACCACAGCTGAACATTTGGATCAGTGGTTTTACATAGTATCTTGATCAAAGGGGGAACAATTCAGGATTTCCAAAATTCCTGGCATCAACAGGATGGGGTGAGCCCCTGAAAGACTGTCCTGGGATCGTGTTTAAACAGTAAACCAAAAATATCCCCTGCAGTCTTTTTTTTTTTTTTTAAATGTCTGCCTTGAGCATTATGTTCTTTTAAGAACGATCTTTTGGGGACCAACACGGCAACAGTGTCTCAAAAGGGAGGCGGTGAGTTTTTGTCAAGGGAGAGAAACAGCCCAGAAAAGGTGGGCGGGAATGGTTGCACAGCTCAAAATCAAGGTCATCAACGAATATCACTAATTTGTATAGAAACTGTTGAATTGGTATGTTTTGAGATATATATTGCTCATAACAACAAGAAATAAAATTTCTAAAAGAATATATCCACACTGATGTCAAGACTCAGCCCTAAGAACCGTTATGGGGACGGTGCAGGACGGGGCAGTGTTTCACTCTGTCGTGCACAGGGTAGCCATGAGTCGGAACCACCTCGGTGGCAACTAAGAACAGCAATGTCAAGACCAACAACATATTAAAAAGAGATCAAGAGCTGCTATCTAAGGTACAACTATTGGTCTTTTCCCATCCAGGAAAAAAAGGTAAGCAATTAGTCCAGAAACGAACCACAAACTTTATTAGCCTGGGGTCAAAAGAACTAGATGGTGCCCAGCTATCACTACTGTTGCCTCTGATTGGGGTCACAAAAGGAAGTTCTGGGCAGAGTGAGAGAAAAATATTGAACAAAATTTAAATTTTTGTTCAGATTTGTTAAAAGTCCAGATTTACTGGTATAACAGCAACTAGTGGAACCTCTAAGACTATGGTCCTTGGATGCCTTTCAAACCTGGAACTGAACACAGCCAAGAAGTGTACAGGTGAGCGATAACCCCAGAGAGGAATCTACTCCTCCGAGCAGTCATTCAGATGCGAGGAAGAGGGGCAGCGTTGGCCCAAAAACAACGACCAGAAGGAAGAAAGGGCAGGGTGCAGAGAAACTCAGAACCGAGGGAACGAAGGGCAAGAGTGCTGTCACATGGAGGGAAACGCAAGGAACAACATGGAACAAAATGTGCACAAATTGCTCGGTGTGGCACTCCTACAGAGCTGCTGGGGGTGAGGGGGGGGGCTGTGAACCACGGACCTGTCGGTTAACAACCATCTGCTTTACCACTGAACCAGATTCTTACCAAACCCCGCTGGACAGGACACATGGGAAAAAAATCATCTGGAATCAATGGCCTCAGAAAACCATGACAACCCCCAAACCTTCCTCTCTTGCCAGAATTTGACTTCCTTCCTGGGAGCTCTCAAATGTCCAGTGGCTACAGCAGCCAGTGCTCTGTGGATGACGAAGAGTTGAATTCTCTTCTTCCTGTGCTGTTCCCTGCAGATGTAAGCAGGGACCTGGACTCCCCTGCCGGAAGGACATAGGCCACTGGCCAACCCTTCTATGTCCCAAACTCAAACACTAGTATTCCCTTTTCAGTAACTTGGCCCTAGATCTCTCTTTACACAGCTGTGCCTTGTAGGACAAAGCAGACCTAACTTCCTGTTTGGGTTTCCTTCTACCTCAAAGGTGCATAAAATTGATGTTAAGAAAAATTGCCGTGTTGTGAAAGGCTGAAGTCATGTGAAAGCAGTTTAAAGGAATGTATGATAAGCAGCTACATTGATGGCCCCCAACAAGCCATGGCTCCCGGATTCACATCCTTCCACTTTGATGACCCCGTGGCCTGGTGAACCAATAGAATATGGTAGAAGTGAGGCTCTGCCAGCTCTGGGCCTCAGACTGAAGGAGGTGAGGTAGTTAGTTTATTGTGCCAACCTGGCCGATAAACACATGTGGGGTTAATTGAAGGGCGGAGGGATAAATGGCTCGGTGAGCCTCGTCATCTGAGTTCTCGGGTCTCTTGCTTTGTGATGGTTGGACCAGGGTGCAGCTGCCTTAGCAGTTCCCTGCTTCAGCTTGCAAGAATGACTTCCTGCAAGACATCCCCAAGGAGAAGCCACATGGACTTACCCCGATGCAGCCCTGGGTGCTGGAGCACCCGTGTAGAGACCCCTGCCAGCGCTGAGATGCTTACACGTTCACTGACTCGGCTTTCCTCCTGCAGTCGGAGTCATTGCGTCTGTTTTGTGAGCTGGAGGAGGACTTTGTGGATTGGTGTTGGACATATGGGTTAATATTGGACTTGTGGGCTTGGGCAGCACTGGGTTGGGATTTTTTTCTTGATGCGCACTTGACCTTTGTATAAAACTCTCTCTTAGACATGAGTTTCTGTGGATTTGTTTCTCTAAAGTACCCAGACTAACACAGGAGGCCTCATGCTTCTGCTTTGGCACTCTGGGGGAAGTTGGTGGCCGTGTTGAAAGACCCTCTTGTCGCGCGCGGATGACACGGCGCAACACGGACCGAGACAAGAATGGTCAGGACCCTTCTGGTAGATGCAATCTGCGAAGTTTATTTAAGCTGCCTCTTGCTCCGAGGTCAGCTGCGGAAGACCCCAAGCTCCTAAAACCCCGGGTATAAATACACTGCTCGGTGACGTGTCCTACCAGGATTGGTGCAATTTGATAATGCGTAGCGAGCGGCTGGCAGCGCATGCGCAACAAGCTTGTTTACAGCTTAGCTCTGACGATGCGGGCGTGGTCCGGCGCCATCTTGTAATGGCGTCCACACCCTCTACCCTGAGACTTCTTTTTATCACCAACAGTTCTATTGGCATCTAACGTACATGTCATACAATTCAACAGTTCCATCACACCATCAAGTAAAGTTGTATAATCATCACCATACCCTGAGACGTCAATGCTGCAAAGAAACCTCCACTGTTTGGGGGTGGTTTGTTAAACATATGAGATAACAATACAAAGAACTACCATGCTACGTTATGTTTAGAACTGGGGACAGAAAGGTTTAGAAAGAAAGCTAGTATTGCTTCAGACATGGGGAAAGGAACGTGACCTGTTAACAGAGGGTGCTTGTTGGAGAATGTGATACTGCAGAACTTCTTACGAATTCTTCCGGGACCCCAGCAGGTGGCCAGCTCTTCCTGATCCTGTTCCTCGTTCTCTTCCTTTCTTCCTCCACTTCGTCCTCCTTCAATACCTTCATCTCTGTCCCCCATATTTGGACCTTCTACACAGTCTCTGTGACTCCCACACAATGATTGGGTTGGACTAAGCAAATAATGTGTCTGTGGCCCACCAAGAAGACTAAGCATCTTGTTAATAATGTGACTAAGATGCATAGAACACTTGTTGGTTGAAGCCATGCAAATAAGATGTATGGAGTCCTCATGGGGACTTCAAACGACCCACTAGGCTTAAAATTAGCCAATCCCAGAGGCTGGAAAGGGAGGATATTGGACTCCCTCAGGATCATCAAGAAGAAGATCCAGAATGGAACACACCCTTTGGACTGGGGTCCCTGCATTAAGAACTTCCTATACCCAGGAAACAGAGAGAGATGGTGAGAAGTGGTGGCAGAGAAATGGTGGCAGCTGAGCCAGGAAGGCTTGAAGCTGGAGGCTTATTGGTAGACCAGGGCTCCTCCATGCACCTCTGGCTCACTGACCCTGGGAACTACAGAGTTGAGCACCTTCAAGCCAAGGCTCCCTGGTGGAATAGGGCACCTCCAGGCATTTACTGGCAAATCTAGGAACTTTATGCTTACCTGAGCAAGGCAGGGGCTGAGGGGCCAAGAGTGATGGGTGAAAGAAAGAGGCCTGCCTGTTGGCACAGGATGGCACAAGCTATCCTGACCAGAGAATGTGTCTGGAGACATTCCTGATCCTGAATTGTAACCTGCCACTTCCCTAATAAGCCTCATCATCATCTGGTCTGGGAGTTCTGTGTGGCCGTTGCAATGAATTCTCCAACCCAGCAGAGAAGCAAGGGAGTGCCAGGAGAAGGACAGGTGGTGTCCGAATGAGGAAACAGGTTGAAGAGAAAAGGTCAGTCTGCTGTCAACCTCATAGGACTAACATTGATCTGGACTCTCTCTCTTCCCTCTTGTGAAGACAGATGAAGAGGTCTGACATCATCCTGCCTTTTGCTTTTCCCACTCCTGCATTTGGGTCTGTCTCTAGCATCACTCGTAATGCTCTGTCCTTCATTGCTGTATCAGAATCCCAGCAGGTTTTCTAAACCAGAGCAAAGTATACCCACCTTTCTAAGTTTCCCACGAATGCCCCAGCCCCAGTGAGGCCTTTCCTCTAAATTTAATTTCCATGACAACTTCAAGTATCACATTGATCTGACAAGTCATCATTTTGTAATGCCATGTCTCTTGTTTTTAATATTTTATTCTGAGTTGTTTGTGTTATACACATAGCAGGACATACACCGATTCAACATTGTCTCCATGCCACATTCAGTGATGATGGCGACATTCTTGCAGCGGGGCAACCCTTCTCACCCCCTTTGCCAAGGTGTTCTTTCTCTGTTAACCTAAACGCATTGTCCCCGAAGGTTCTGATCTAATCTTCCAAGTTGCTGTCATCAGTTTGATCTCACATCGATTTTAAAAGTGCACAATGCTCAGTGCAGACATTCTTTACTAGTTCAGCCAGACTATTGTGTAGTTTTTAAGAAGACTTCAGCTCTCTTCTTCGGTGCTGCCTATGGAGGAGGCTGCCATCTCCCACCAGTATCACAGCTGCGCTCAGATCCCTGGTGATGCCCAAAATTGTCAAAAAGAGGACCAAGAAGTTCACCTGGCACCAATAAGACCATTATGTCAAGGTTAAGTACAACTAGTGCAAGCCCAAAGGCATTGACAACAGAGTGTGGAGAAAAGTCCAGGGCCAGATCTTGATGCCCGACATTGGTTATGTTGCAAGAAAAAAAACAAGCACTGCTGCCAAAGGTCTTGGTCCACGACATCAAGGAGCTGGAGGTGCTGCTGATGTGCAACACGTCTTACTGTGCAGATATCGCTCACCACCGTTACTTGGAGAATCGCAAGCCACCGTAGAAAGAGCAGCCCAGCTGGCCGCCAGAATCACCAATCCCAATGCCAGGCCACACAGTGAAGAAACAGAATAGATGGCCCATTTGCCAGTTTTATTTGTGCTAAATAAAACCATAAAATAAAAAGAAGAAGGAAGTTGAGGGGTGCAGACATGTCTGAGCTCTCCTCCCTGGGAATCATCCTTAGGACAAAGTGGAGTTGGCCTTTGCTTCTCCCACGTGAAGTCAGAGGAGGTCAGAGACGACATGGAAGGCACTCCACACCCATTTACACAACTACCATGCCCACTTCTCTCCAAATCCACAAGAGGCTGTAATGTTCTCTTTTAAATAAGGTGACCAGATTCTAACATTGGCAAAGCAGGACACCAGCAGGACATCATAAATAAGACTCATATCCTGGCGAAATAGCCACATGGCAGCTGGAAACCGTATACCCTAGCTTGTCATGCATTCTTTCCAAAAATTGGGCCTTTTGAAAATGCCACAGGACGCGGGGAAAATTGTTAAAAATCGAGACTGTCCTGCCAAAAGCGGGACGTCTGGTCACCTTACTTTTAACGCTTCCATTTTCTATAAAATAGCAATTATCGTAATGTGTTTGTATTTTGTCCTTGCTTAAACACTAAGATGACCTACCATCCTGGTCTTCCAAGACTGGGGCATTCTCAGGTCATGGGAGGTAGGAATGTGTTGGTCACCCTCATTCACTCACCACCATCAAATCAATGCAGACTCACAGTGACCCTACAGGACAGGGTAGAGCTGCCCCTGTGGGTGTCTGAGACTGTCACTCTTTGCAAGAGTAGAAAGCCACACCTTTCACCCTTGATCACCCTGCTTCTGCCAATTATTGCCCCAACTAATTCACACCGGTGCCCCATCCAAGATTTCAAAAAGCACAACAGTTGCCCAATCCTACCTTCACATAAATTTATCCTGCAACTTAAAAACTTAAAACAGGTGGACTCCTAAACAAGTTTCACTGTCATTTACCTTTGATAGAGACGTTCTGGGAAACCATTTGGGCTAATTATATGTCAGCATATTGGAGGTTGTCTTCATAGTAGCAGCTATACAAAGGAAGGATAAAGCTAATCGGCTCTTCCCCAGTGTGGGGCGCAATGGGGAAAGCAGTGTGGGGCAAGCATATGCTCTGCTGAGAGTCTACCAGAGTCCATCATGTGACCCAAGCGATCCAGTATCGCCCTCATACTTCATTATCAAACAAAAACGCCACTGCCAGCAGGTCAGCTCCAACACAGAGCCACCCTGTACAGGGTTTCCTATACAGGGTTTCCAAGAGTGTAGATTTTTAAGGGAGCTGACAGATCCCTCTTCCCCGCTTGGAGGGGCTGGTGGATTGGAACCACTGGTTAAGCCTGTTGTTGTTGTTGTTGTTGTTGTTGTTGTTGTTGTTGTTAGGTGCCCTTGCATTGGTTCTGACGTATACAGCCCTGTGTACAACAGAATGAATCACTGCCCAGTCCTGCACCATTTTCAGAACCATCGCTCTGTTGGCGCTCCTTACTGAAGGCCACTGCGTCAGTCCATCTCCTGGAGGGACTTCCTCTTTCTATCTGACTCTATGCATCACCAAGCGCCATGTCTTTCTTCAGGGTCTGATCCCTCCTGATAACACGTCCGCTGTATGTGAGACAAAGTCTCGACGTCCACGCTTCGAGGGAGCATTCTGGCTGGACTTCTTCGAATATAGATTTGTTCCTTCTCCTGGCAGTCCATGGTTTACTCAATATTCAATGAGAACAACCCTGCCTAGCCTTATTGATGATTGTATCCACAGCAATTAATGCCTTCCTTGGCAAAGCTCAATAAATAGTTATGAAAGAAAGAATATGTGGCTGAAGGGCTTCCATATCCACAGCAATCATTTGTCTGGGATAATCTGGAGGTGGTCTAATTTAAAATATCCTGTCATGTTTTCAAAACATGTGTCATACCATGTCAGATGATGCACCAGATTTGGGGGTCAGAGAATGCATCTGTTTGTATAAAAGTATCAATTCCGTTGACACTGAGTCTCTGTACAACAAAACCAGCTCTGAGAAACTAAACACCGAACCCACTGTCTCAGAGCGATGCTATATGGACAGAAGAGTGGAACTGCCCCTTGGGGTTTCTGAGGGTATGAATCGCGTTTAATGAATCTGCTTTGTGTGTGAATTAGGTGAGGGCTTACACACCAGGTCATCATTTTTTACACTTACCCTTCTAAACAACTTATCCAAATTCCCATGGGCTGCTAGTTCCCTTCCCCGTCCCTCTTTTGCCCCACCCCCCTCTTGCAGTATATGATTGTCCCCCTTCACCCAGGTTGAGATAGTTAAAGTTTATTGTACCAACCTGGCTGATAAACACATGTGTGGTTAATTGAAGGGCGGAGGGATAAATGGCTCAGTGAGTTTCAGCTTTCAAGTTCTCAGGTCTCTTGCTTTGTGATGGTCCGACCAGGATGTAGCTGCCTTAGCCAGTTCCCTGCTTCAGCTGGCAAGGCTCACTTCCTCCAAGACATCCCTGAGGAGAAGCCACATGGATCTACCCCAGTGCAGTCCTGGGTGTTGGAGCAGCCTTGTGGAGACCCCTGCCAGCTCTGGGATGTTTACACATTCACTGACTCGGCTTTCCTCCTGCAGTCGGCATCATTGTGTGTGTTTTGTGAGATAGAGGAAGACTTTGTGGGTTGGTATTGGACATATGGGCTAATGTTGGACTTGTGAGCTTGGGCAGCACTGGATTGGGATGTTTTCTTGATGTGCACTTGCCCTTTATATAAAACTCTCTTATGTGAGTTTATGTGGATCGGTTTCTCTAATGTTCCCAGACTAGCACATAGGTTAACACTTGTCTACCCTTTGGCCTGTTGCTTCCCCTTTCCACCCTTCCCCTCTGGTAACCATCAAAGGCTATTTCATTTTTTTTCTTTATAACAGTGGTCTCTTGTAATATTTGTCTTCTTTTTTTTATTCACTCAGCATAATGTACTCTAAAGTCCATCTATGTCATTCGGTGTTTCAGCATTTCATCATTATTCTTTAATGATCTGCAGTTTTCCATTGTGAGTGTGTACCAAATGCCCCTTCTCCCACCGATGGGCATTGATGTTAGCTCCATCTTCTTGCTGCTGTGAACAGTGCTGCGATGAACGGGGTATGCGTATATCTGCGAGTGCTACGTTCTTTGTTTCTGTCGTCGTCGTTGTCGTTGTTGTTGTCAGGTGCCACCCAGTCAGTTTTCACCCACGGGGCCCCTGTGCACAACAGAAGGAAACACGGGATAGGTCTGCACCACCCTCACAACTGTCCCTGTGCCTGAGCCCATGGTTGCAGACACTGGGTCCATCCATCTCCTGGAGGGCCGTCCTCTTTCTCGCCGCCCCCCCACTTTACCAAATGATGTCCTTCTCCAGGGACCGGTCTCTCCGGACACTATGTCTAAAGCACGTAAGATGAAGTCTCGCCATCCTTGCCTTGTTTCTGTAGAGTGTACACTAAGTCGCACGGAGGCCGGGTCCTGGGTACTTCTATTCCGCCTTGTTGGGGGAAGTGCAGAGAGCTTTCCACGGTGGTTGTACTGGTTCACGGACCCACCAGAGGCTGCAACTCTCTCTGGAAGCACACTCACTCCTCTTCCTCCCGCGGAGCAGTTGACCAGTTCAAACCCTCAGCTTTTGGATGAGCAACAGAATGCGCCCACCATTGCTACCACCACATCTCCTCACCAAATACACAACAAACCAACCCCACAGCCACTGAGTTGATGACAACTCCATAGAGAAACTCCATAGAGTTTCCAAGGCCATACATTTTTGTGGGAACAGAGTCTCATCTTTTTCCTGTGGAGCAGCTGGGGAACTTGAATCTCTGACCTTGCAGTTAGCAACCCAATGCCTAATCCACAGCCCCACGAGGTCTCCTTCGAAAACTAATATTTTAAAATGGTCATCCTCCAAATCCAGGGATACATATGGTAGCCAACTAAAAAGGGGGGGGTGATAAAAAAGAAATAGGTAGCAGGGGCACACGGCACTAAGCGACCCAAGGGGAGGGTATTGTTTATATCTCCACAGGGAAAGAGGGACCAGCCTTCAACCCAGTTCTCCAAGATGTGAATGCAACATGCCGGCATGGAATAGGGAACCTGTGGAGAGGTTCCCAACTACATGAACACCTGCCCCTCTCCGAGAAGAATTTATTTCAGAGGACAGCACTGAAGCTGCAGCTCCGGGAGAGGGACATGTCTGATCAGAGCACACGGGAGCAAATGAAGGGGAAGGAGACAGAGTGGAGCACATCCTGGCTCACCAAGCCTTGAGG
>NW_022111369.1:80690929-80692476 GCF_000313985.2 Echinops telfairi | reverse complement strand
AGGGTGACGCTAGGAGCGGAGCACCCAGCACCCCCCTTTGGGGCGGGGGCTGGGAGCCCCACTTCTTGTCGCCTCGTGAGACCAAGACAGGGAACCCAGCAGCCCCCCTTAGGATGGTTGCTGGGAGCCCCGCTCCTTGTAACCTCTTGATGCCAGAAGCAGGGGTACCTGTGGGAAACAGAAGGATTTCTCTCAAGCTTTCTCCCCCAAATATATGCCAGACTTAGCTGCTTGAGAATGACTATACAAAAAAAAGAGAATGACTATACACTTGGAGGTCATCAGGAGTGGATTAGGGGTCATTCTCCCTAAGAACTATCAGCCATCTGGAGCAAGCAGACACCACTGTTTGTCCCACAACAAGTTGGGCCCACTCCCTTCTGATAAGGATAGTAGTTGTCTGTTTCTTTGTAGGAGACACCAGAGAGGTCAAATCCGCCCAAGGATAACCAAGGTTAGGCTGCCATCATGAATCTAGGGTCCGCCCATCTTGTCACATGTATACCCCTAGATCTTCCCATTCCTATGGGCACACCCCTAGCTCATCCCCTTCCTGTTAAGTTTATGCCTATCATAGATCCCCTTCCTGCAATGTGTACGCCTATTGTACTGCCCCTTCTTGTGCAGTGTGATTCTGTAATGATGTCCCCCTAAAGTGATATAATGCTTGGTCAGCAATAAAGAAGAGGCTCTCCCCGGTTCTCGGTCCTGAGGGCTCCCTTGCTCTCCTGACTGCGTTCCCCCCACGAGGACCCCCAAGTGAGGCTAAGGTGAGCATGCTGCCATGAATTGTGTCTGACTCCATTTATTCCAATCTCTGCTCTATCATGCTCTCTATGGCTTTACTTTAATCTTATTATTGCTGTACAATTGCACCTACCGGACCTGTGATGATTTGTGGGGGACCCCTATCTCCTTTCACCCCACAGGTACCCAGCACCAGCCTTTAAAGGTGGGAGCTGGGTACACCCGCTCCTGGTGGAGAAGAGAGGGAGGGGGATAAATGAGGAGTTGATTCCAGGGGCTAAAGTGGAGAGCAAATGTTTTGAGAATGATGAGGGTAACAAATGTACAAATGTGCTTTATACAATTGACGTATACATGGATTGTGATAAGAGTTGTATGAGCTCCCGGTAAAATGATTTAAATATATATATATTGTTAGATTGTTATAATTCCATTTTAATTCCATAGAATTCCAACTACAGATTAGTAAACCCATGTTTACCTTGTTTACCGGGTACTGGGGTAGTCAGTCTCTCGTCTCATCTTTCTCCGTCAGTAGAGCCGGTGGCCATCTGTTCTTTGATGGCCGTGAGTTTGGTTTGGTAGTGATAATTTTTTTAAAGAATTAATACAAAGCTACCTTCAAGGTTTTCAGCGGCTACCGCCTCCAAGTGGACAGGTGATTCCTTCTTCGTTTTCTGTTCTTAGCCTGGAAGCTCCACTGAAGTGTGTCCACACAAGGTAAACCCAGTTCTTCTCCTCCTGTTTATCTAACATTCTCTGCAAATTCTTTAGTCATTGAAATGACTAAATGTAAGATT
>NW_022111369.1:80689429-80690530 GCF_000313985.2 Echinops telfairi | reverse complement strand
TTAGGGGAGGGGGTGACTACACCTTATCACCAGGTGTGTGGACAGGTGACCCTAAGAATTCTCTGCTAACTCCATCACTTGGAATTTCTTGCCCTTGTTCCCAGGCTTCTCATCTCAGATACCCATAGTCTCCCAGAATGGGCTCTGGTTATAATGGAGTCTTAGTTACTCTTCTCCCATATGCCCACCAGTCCAAAACAGGATCAATGGACTTGCTCAGAGTTCCTGTTGCTTCAACTCTTAAAGATCAAGTATCTAGAACAGCCCAAGTTTGATTCTCCTCTCAAAAGTGGCAGGACCATTTTTCTATCCTTTGTGGACTGAAACATCTTACCAGTGAATATCTCAAGCATTCCTCTAAGTGTAGTGACCACATTCTCTAAACCAAGAATCAGGACATCAAACGTTCTTAGCTCTATAAAATGTAATCCAGATTGGAGTCGAACAATCCTGAAAATATCCATTTGATATGGTTTTGTATGGATTTTGGTCCAATAGTGTTAGTAGGCTATAAGAAGAAGCCCTTTTACACTTGATATTAGATGTCAAGTAATGAGAAAACAAAAAACCCTAAAACTACTCCTAATAGTCACTAAGAATCAGAATTGACTCAATGGTCATTGAGTGAGCAAGTGAACAGTTGATTGGAGTCCCTGAGTGGTACAAAAGACTAAGCACTGGACTATAACCAAAAGTTGGTGGTTCAAACCCAGTCAGAGTCACACGGGAAGTACGACCTACCCATCTGTTTCTGTAAGGCACAGCCTTAAAAACTCTATGGAGCCCAGTTCTACTCTACACATCTGTAGTCACAAGGAGTGACTGTTGAGGCCATTAGCTATGATCATCCATCGCTTCCTGACTTTGAGACTCTGCCAACTCGAGACTACACTGCTAAGTATGTTTCTTCAACTCAGGGACCAACTTAGATTAACTGCTGGCAGCTACACTGTACTGAGGATTCATTCTTTTCTCTCTTTTTTTAATCATGTTATTTGGGGCTCGTACAACTCTTATCACAATCCATCCATCCATCCATTGTGTCAAGCAAATTTGTACATTTGTTGCCATCATCATTCTCAAAACATTTGCTTTCTACTT
>NW_022111369.1:80670321-80676097 GCF_000313985.2 Echinops telfairi | reverse complement strand
CATCACAGAGAAGCGTTCCCCACCCCTACCCCCACCCCTCCACCCAGTGGTGGGTGTCTCCCCAACATCACAGATCTATTTGCTCAAGTCAGCTGTCCTTGGTCACTTTTCCAAATGCCAGTATTTCCAACCTCAGTCTCAGAGTGTTTCCCTACCCTCACTCCACAGAGGAAATGGTTCCTCTTTGTCATCTTTCTCATCTAGGCCTTTGACCCCCACATTAACCCCTGCTGCGCCATTTGACTCTCCAAAGTAGTTCCAATGAGTTAGACTTAGAGTAACATCTCAGAGCTGTTTTCCAGCAGAATTGCTTAAATAATAGCAGTTCCCAAGGTAACACTGCCCCCTTGTGTCTTGGAGAGAGCAGAAATTATTCTATGTGAGGATTCGTGGTGGGCTATTTCTGGCTTTTGGATTTGTTTGCTCACATAATATTTTACCATCAATTTTAAAATTACAGTCTTTTCCTCTCCCTACACACCCCTAATTTTTAAACCCAGATCTTAGTATAATTAGCAAACTTCCATTATAGAAAATTTGTGTATACTATTACTTAATCTTGTTAATATTTTGGATTATTTCCTTCCTAATTAAAAAAAATGTTTCCACGTGTAATAAAATGTAATTTTATTCTGGGGATGCCGTGGTGGTATAGAACACAGAAACATGAAATCTAATTTTATCAAAAATGTCAGGCAAACATGACCTCTTTTCCATAATAAGGAAAAGCAACTTTCGAATTTGTTAGATTAAGAAACAGACTTGCCTTTTTCTTTGAAACAATATAAAACAAAATTTCAGGACATAAACACAAAACCAAACTCCCTGCCATGGAGTCCGTGCTGACTCATAGGAACCCTATAGGACAGGGTTGAACTGCCCCTGGGGGTCCTAAGACTGTAATTCTTTATAGGAGGAGAAAGCCTCCTCTTTTTCCAGCAGAGCAGCTGGTGGCTTCGAATTGCTGACCTTGTGATTAGCAGCTCAACGCGTAACCACGAAGCCACCAGGGTTCTACTTTAGATCATCAAATCCATAAAATGTACCTGTAATTTCAATGAATTAAGAAGTATCTTATAGATGACCCCTCAGAGAAAGTGACAGGAGTAATGGTTCCTTGAGGGTACAAGTAGTGGGGTGGGTGAGTTTGATAGCATTGATGATTATATAACCCTACCCAATGGGATTAAACAACAGAACTATGTGTGAATGGATATATTAGAATGAGTAAGATATGTTAATTAAAAATATTTTTAAGAAGGATCATCTTAGTGTAGCCCAATGCTCGTTGCAACACTACTCATAATGGAAGGCAAAAAAATTTAAATACCCAGCAATGAATGGATAGAAAAACAAGGTGTGATCTGTATATAAAAATGAAATATCATTCAACCATAAAGAGAAATGAAGTCCTGATACAGCATGGATAAACCTTGGAAACTTTATGCTAAATGTAATGAGCCAGACACAAAAGGGCAAATACTGTAGGATGCTGCTTCCATGAAATATCTCAAATAGGCAAATTCATGGAGACAGGAAGTAGACTAGTGTTACCAAGGGCTGGAGAGGCAGGAATAGGAAGTCACTACTGAAAGAACATGGAGTTCGTTTGGGGTGATGAAAAGTTTAGGAAGGGGATAGAGTGATGGTGGCACAACCTTGGAAACATAATGCATGCCAGGGAATTGATACATTTAAATTGTCTAAAACGGCAGCTTTTGTTATGCACATTCACCACACTGAAAAATAAGGGCCAGTGGAATTACGGTGAGTGGAACTACTAAGACCAATCGCCAACTCATAGCAAGCCTGCAGAATGGGGTTTAACTGTTTGTTGAGGTTTCCAGGACAGTACATCTTTACAGAAACCGACACACCACTGACATTGCGGTTAGCAGGCCAATGCTGAGTGCACGGAGCCACTAGCTCCTTATGTTACTATGCTATGACCAAAAAACAACAAATCCCAAAGCCACTGCCTCCTCACCATACCAACTCACACACTGACCTTGGGATTTGAACCACGGACCTAACCCGCATCACCAAAGGGCTCCATGTGTCAACTAGACATGAAATAGACTTTTGTCTCCGACAATCCAAAATGAAACTTCTCATCCTGAAGACAGCCTGTGTGAGTTCTGTACTATGGCCATTTAGATGATCCATGTAGAGGCCTTGGCGTCTAAAAGTGGTGTGTCTTATCTCCAAATGTGGTGTAGACCTGTGGCGCCACCCTCATCAGGGACCATGGAAACAAGGTCTCCGATCTGGCTATTAGAGGCAGAGCTGCAGACGAGTCATTTGTTCCCCCTGTATTTTCTTCCCTATCCTCTCGCTGGCTTGTCATAAGGTTGTGGGTGTCCTCTCCCATGTAGAAACAAAAGTGGGTGTCCAGTGACCGGTGGGCCTGTGGATGACAGCTGGAACAAAGAGGTTTAATGGGCCTTAGCTGTCTTGTCTGATTCGTTATTTTCTTTGGAGACCTTGTGGCTAAGAGATCCTGCATTTTGGGCAGGGAGGGAAGGGGGGGCGGGGGTGGTATGTGCCAGGATTTCATCGTAACTGGGAATTTGCGGGGAGAAGGGAAGGAGCCCTGAAACAGACATCCTCATTTATTTTGGCCCTCAGATCATTTCAATTCTATGGGAAGAAAAATCCATGGATCACGCGCTTCCTGTTTATCACTTTTAAAAGCAGAAATAGACATTGTATCATTTTCAATCCAGAAAAATAATAATAGAATTTCCTTTCCTAAAGACAGCACATGGAAGTTACCTAAATTGATTACTTAAATCTCAAATAGCCACTGTGATGGATGCATTCAAATCAAAGCTTGATAAACTTAAACACCATTACCCCATAAAAGGTATTGCACAGTCAACTCAATTGCTACTCTTGAAATTCTCTGGTTACTGTTGTCACACATTCTACATTATAACATTCTTCTGTGTTCTGCTTTTTGTGCTCTTAGTTTTTAACTCCTTTTTTTTCTTTGAAATTGAAGATTAAAATCTGTGTTGTGGCAGTTACATAACCCCTTGTCAACTTGCAAAGGGGTGGAGTCTAGCCTGTCTGTCAATCAGGTTACAACTTACTGACCTCATTTGGACGCATGATGGAGATAAATAGCTGGCTGAAGGCCAGATACACACACTCAGCTTATATTCCTGATGACAAGCCACATGGAGACCCCTGATGTAACCAGAGCCCTGGAGCTGGAGGAACTACATGGAGACACACACCAGCACTGAGATGCTTCCACTGCCACTGAATCCATAAGACTTTCCACCCACTGGCATGTGATCTTCCTGCATTAGGTCTCATTGCATGGTTGCATGAGTCTGAAGAGGAAATTATAGACTGGTATTGGACATATGGGTTAATATCAGAATTATGGGCTTGATCTGGATTGGGCTAGGATGTTTTCTTAATATACAATTACTCTTTGATGTAAAGCTCTTATACATATGAATGTCTATGAATTTGTTTCTCTAGTCTACCCAGACTAACACATGTGTTGTAGAGAAAAATCTATATCCAACATGTTTGAGTAATAGAGTGTGCATGAGCATGAAGGAAACCCTCAATTAGATGAGTTGGCAGAATATCTTACACAATGGAGTCAAACATACCAATAATCACGAACCTGGCAATATTTTGTACTGTTTGGAGGTAAGATCACCATGTGTCGGTTGGAGCCAATTGGACAGCATTCAACAGGCATTTGAGTGTGAGACATTGGTGGTTCGGTGAGAGCCACCAATTCTTGTTGCATGTGGGAGACCCAGGTTGGACTTCCTGCCAATGCACCCCAGGCATACCCTCTACCCTCTTAAAAAGAGCGAGTGACTATGTTCTAGGACTCTGAATAGTTTTGAGCGAAGCTTCCAGACCAAGGCAGACCAGAACAAAGAGGCTGGTGAGCTGCTTCTGAAAATAAATGCTTCCCTCTTATGTGCTTAGTTGGGGTCTCTATAAGGTGGGGATAGATATTGGCAGCCAATGACAAATATATCAATAGGCCTTGAATGGCAGACTGGACTGAGAGATGACCTGAACGGTGTAAAGGTCTGTTCATCCACCTTTCTATAACAGTAGTAACTTACAATGTCCCACGCTATAAAAGATAAGGGCAGAGTATAAAAATTAGACTGTATTTCTCAAGAGAGAGGCTGCCCCAGAAAGCTGACCAAGGCTACAGGGAGCTGCAGCAAGTTCACAGCCTTAAACGGTCACACTTCTCAGGTCTCTTATGCTCGTAACTGAGCACCTTTGTTTCACTGAGAAAGACACAGGGGCAATAACTGCTCCATCTTACCATCTACAAGGAAAAGTCAGCACTTGTCTGTTAGTGTGTCATACTGTGGTTGCTTGTATCCTCAACAGATGCGCTGACCCAGTGACAGCAACAATGAGCTCAAACATAGGCATAATTGTGAGGATGGTGCTGGACTGGGCAGTGTTTTGCTCTGTTGCACGTGGGGTCAGAACTGACTCCCTGGCACCAAACATAAGGTAGAGGCTGTTCTCTAAGCAAGGACTCTGAGTAGTCACATGCCCACTGGAGACCAGTACTATTGTTACTGTGCTGCTGCTGCTGTTTGATGATGTATGTACAATAGACCAGAAACACTGCCTGGTCCTGTGCCCTGCTCACAATCGGTTGGTTTGCAGCTATTGTTGCAACCACGGTGTCAACCCACCTGCTTGAAGACCTTCTGCCCCTCTACCTTACTTAGCAAGCACGATGTCCTTCCCCAGGCACTAGTCTCTCTTGACAACATGTCCAAAGTATGTGAGATAAGATCGGGCAATCCTTGTCTTTAAGGAGCACTCTAGCCTGACTTCTTCTAAGGCAGATTGGTTTGCTCTTTTAGCAGTCCTTGGGGCTCGTGGTATTCTTCTCTAGCTCCACAGTTCAAATACATTCATTCTTCTTTGATCTTTGTTAGTGTTCAACTTTCATGCAGACAAGGCAATCGAAAATACTGTGATTTGGGTCAAGCTCACCTTAGTCCTCAAAGTAACATTCTTGCTTTTCAACACTCTAAACACTTCTTATACAGTAGGTTTACCTAATGCAACTCAGCTTTTGATCTCTTGACTGTTGCTTCAATGGGCACTGATTGTGTGAAAAATATTTGACAACTTCAACCCTTTCTTCATTTATCATGATGTTGTCTATTGATCCTGTTGTAAGAATGTTGGTCTTTGCATTGAGTTGTAATCCACACTGAGGACTACCAACCTTGATCATCAGCAAGTGTCTCAAGTTCTCCTTGCTTCAGCAAGTAAGGTGTCATCAACATATTGCAGGTGGTTAATAAACCTTCTTCCAATCCTCATGCTACATTCTTCTTCAAATAAGCCAACAACTCTTATTATTTGCTCAGCATTCAGACTGAATAAGTGTAGTGAGAGAACACATCCTTGATACACACCTTTCCTGAATTTATACTATGCACTATTCCCTTGTTCTACTCACACAACTGCCTCTTGATCCACATTTGGTTTTCCAAGAGCACTATGAAGTGTTCTGGTGGATTGACATGGTAACTACAAACATTAGTTAATAAGAAGAACATGGAAAATACGAAGTATGAATCTAGAAAGATTGGGAGTAATCAAAAATGAAATGGAACATAAAGTTTGTGGCATTCCATGATACTCAACTTCCCGACAGGATCGCTGAAGACAAAACAGGTGCATAAGCAAATGTGGTGAAGAAAGCTGATGGTGCCCGGCTATCAAAAGATATAGCGTCTGAGGTCTTAAA
>NW_022111369.1:80664469-80669569 GCF_000313985.2 Echinops telfairi | reverse complement strand
CGTATGGATTGTGACGAGTTGTACGAGTCCCCAATAAAATTAAAAAAGAAAACATAAAGTTTGATATGATAGACATTTTTGAGCTTAAATGGACTGGTATTGGCCATTTTTAATGAGAAAATCATACTATTTACTATGCTGAGAATGACAAATTCAAGAGGAATGAAGCTGTATTCATCTTCAAAAAAGGACATTTCAAGATCTATCTTGAAGTACAATGCTGGTATCGGTGACATTTACCTGGAGATCACAAGATAGAATTTTACCAGACCAACAACCTCTTCATTGCAAACACCGTTGTTCAACAACACAAACAATGACTACACACATGGACTTCTTCAGATGGAATACACAGAAATAAAATTGAATATAACTGTGGGAATAGATGATGCAAAATCTCAGCAGCATCAGCTAAAAGCAGACCAAGGGCTGGCTGTGAAACAGATCGTAAATTGTTCATATGTAAGTCTAGGTTGAAGCTGAAGAAAATTGATGGAATACCAATTGAAATGCTTCAACAAGCTGATGAAGCAATAGAAACACTCACTTCTCTATGCCAGAAAAATTTGAAGACAGCTACTTGGCCAACTGACTGGAAGATAGCCATGTATGTACCCATCCAAAGAGCCCTGGACATGCATCAACCACCATTGGATCCACAGCACTTTGCACTCAATGACCTGTGATATTCCTGCATCCTGCATCATTGCATGCGACGGTGCAAGTCGAAAGGGACTTAAGGATTAGTATCGGACTTATGGACTTGAGTTGGACTGGGCTGGGATGTTCTTATGCATAAAGCTTCTTGATATGAAGTTCTTCCTCTAGTCAACATGGCCTACTACAGATGTTTACTTGTCTTTTATTGACTATACATTCAACTCTGGGGACCAAAAAAGACTATGGATATCCTTATGTGTTAGTCTGGGTAGACTAGAGAAACAAATCCACAGAAACTCATATATATATCAAATATCATATATATCACATATATATATGAGATTTGTATAAAGGGTAAGTGTACATTAAGAAACCTTCCCAACCCAGATATATATGAGGGTTTTGTATAAAGGGTAAGTGTACATTAAGAAACCTTCCCAACCCAGTGCTGTCTAACATTAGCCCATATGTCAGACACCAATCTACAAAGTCTTCCTCAATCTCACAAAACATATGCAATGACACTGACTGCAGGAGGAAAGTTGAATCAGTGAATGTGTAAATATCTCAGCGCTGGCAGGAGTCTCCACGCAGCTGCTCTAACACCCAGAGCTGCATCAAGGTAGGTCCATGTGGCTTCTCCTCATGGAACTTCCTGTCTAACAGGAAGTGAGCCTTGCCAGCTGAAACAGGGAACTAGCTAAGGTAGCTGCACCCTGGTCCAACCTTCAGAGAGCAAGAGACCTGGGAACCAGAAAGGCGAGGCTCGCCGAGCCATTTATCTCTCTGCCCTTCAATTAATCCCACAATGTCTATGGGACAGGTTGGCACAATAAACCTTAATTATCTCACTTTCAGAAGAATGGGAATCTCAGAACACTACATTGTGCTCATGCGAAACTTGTACATGGATCAAGAGGAAATTGTGGGAGAAAAACAAGGGCATGCTGCGTGCATTAAAATCAGGAAATGTGTTGTCAGAGATATATCCTCTTATCATACATGTTCAATCTGTATGCAAATAATCGGAGAATCTGGATTATATGAAGAAGAATGTGGCATCAGGATTGAAGGAAGACTCATTAATAACCTGTGATATGCAGATGACACAACCTTTTTTACGGAAAAGAAGGACTTGAAACACTTGCTGATGAAGATCAAAAATGCAGCCTTCTGATGGTGCCCAGCTATCAAAAGTTATAGCGTTTGGGGTCTTAAAGGCTTGAAGATAAACAAGCGGCCATCTAGCTCAGAAGCAACAAAGCCCACATGGAAGAAGCACACCAGCCTGTGTGACCACCAGGTGTCGAAGGGATCGGGTTTCAGGCATCAAAAAACAAAAAATTGTATCATTGTAAATGAGGGTGAGTGCAGAGTAGAGACCCAAAGGCCATCTGTAGGCAACTGGACAGAAGGTTCGGGGGGAGGAGATGAGCCAGTCAGGGTGCAGGGTAGCAACAATGAAACATACAACTTTCCTCTAGTTCTTAAATGCTTCCTCCCCTCCACTATCATGATCCCAATTCTATCTTACAAATCTGGCTAGACCAGAGGATGTACACTGGTACAGATAGGAACTGGGAACACAGGGAATCCAGGACAGATGAACCCTTCAGGACCAGTGGTGAGAGTGGAGATACCAGGAGGGTAGTGAGAAGGTGGGGTAGAAAGGGGGAACGGATTATAAGGATCTACATGTAACCTCCTCCCTGGGAGATGGACAATAAAAAAGTAGGTGAAGGGAGACGTCAGACAGTGTAAGATATGACAAAACAATAATAATTTATAAATTATCAAGGGTTCATGAAGGAGGCAGGGTGGGGAAGGGAGGGGTAAAATGAGGCACTGATACCAAGGGCTCAAGTCGAAAGCAAATGTTTTGAGAATGATGATGGCAACAAATGTACAAATGTGCTTGACACAATGGATGTATCTGTGGATTGTGATGAGTTGTACTAGCAAAAAAAACAAACAGTTGTACTAGCCCCAATAAAATGATTTACTAAATAAATAAAAATTGCCACCTTCAGTATGGACTACAAATCAATGTAAAGAAAACCCTCCCAAGTGGACCAATATGTAACATCATAATAAACAGGAAAAGTTGAAGTTGTCAAGGATTTCTGTCCTACTTGGATCAACAATCAGTGTTCATGTAAGCAGCAGTATGCAGCTACAGAGAACAAATGACATGTTTCACTGAGTAAATCTCATTTCAGCATTGAAAAGCAAGGATGTTGCTCTGGCAAACTGAAAGCACTCATGTACCTATGCCAAGAAATTTGGAACACGTCTACCTGGCCAACCAACTGGAAGAGATCTACATTGTGCCCATTTTTTAAAAAGGTGACCCAATAGAATATAGAAATTACTGGACAATATCACTGATACCACATACAAGTAACAATTTTGCCGAAGATAATTCAAAAATGGTGTGCTAGGCAGGTTCTCTAGAGAAACAAGACCAGGACACGTATGATTATGTAACAGCTATTTAGTCCATACAGCAGTACAGAAGGTTCAGTTTAACTCACTTCTATGGAACAGTTAATATACCAGAAGCCCTTCAACTCACGCGGGCTGCCAGGTCTAAGGTCAAGGAAGTAGAGCAGAGGCCTCCCTGGGGTAAGGCAAGCAGTATCTGCCCACAGGCAACAAGCAGCAAGGGGGTCAGCAACAGTCAGTCGCTGGGGAGATTAGCGAAAGGGGCCCAGATGGGATGTAAAGTGCAAGCAATGCAAGGTGAAAGAACCCACCAGCCTCCAGCTCAAGTGATGTACTCACCATCAGTTGGCGAAGCAGGTCTCAAAGGGGCCTCAAGCTCTAGCGACACAACCCACAGGCTGGCCTGACCCACAGGTGGTATAGCTCACAGGCTGAGGCAGAGAACTAACTACAGCAGCAGCTTGACTGCTCCAGCATGCTCTGATCACCAGAGAGCAGGAGAGGAGGCTTACATTTCTAATTCAGATTCTGATTCTGATTCAGAAGAGGATGTGGCACCAAAATATCACTGTGAATGTCAGATGGGTCTTGGCTGAACGCAGAGAATACCGCAAGCATGGTTACTTGTGTTAAATGGACTATGCTGAGGTCTTCGGCTGTGGAGCGTAACCAACGATGGAGAGCCTGAGAAGAAGGGGAATTTCAGAGCACTTCATTGCGCTCACACACAGCCAAGGGGCAGCCATCGGAACAGAAGAGTGGGAAACTGCATGCTTTAAAATCAGAAGAGTGTGCGTCAGCGTTGTACCTTTCGCTGTACTGATTCAAGTGCATTGTACGTTGAGCAAGTAGTCTGAAAAGCTGGGCTATATGAAAACCACAGCATCAGGATTGCGGGCAGGTTTATCAACAACCTGTGATATGCGGAGGACACAACCTTTCTTCTGAAAAGAATTGATGCATTTGAATTACAGTACTGGCAAAGAATATAGAAAATACCACGAATTGCCATGGAAGAAGTACAGCCAGAATGCTCCTTAAAAGCAAGGGCGGGGGGGGGGGGGGGGGGGGGGGGGAAGCAAGGATGGTGAGATAAAGTCTCGCTTACTTTGGACATGTTAACGAAAGAGACTTTAAAAACTTGGGGGGGGAAAATGGAGATCCATGAGCAGGCCGGAGATACACAAGCAGACCAGAGATCCGGAGCAGGCTGGAAATCAGGAGCAAGCTGGAAGAGCTCTTGTCTTCCCTTGGCTGTGGATACTCAGTCAGTTTCCAGGGACATCCTCAGCGATGACGGCAGAGTGGACAAACTGCCCGCCCTCACATCCCCTTCCAAACATCAGACCTGCATCCAGTGTGACCCAGAAGCCCCCAAAAGAATTATAATTATTATATAATGCATTATAGTAATTATTTATAAAACTTTTAACTTAAAAAGAGAAAAATAAACTGTCATCGAGTCAAACCCGATTAATAGCAACACCACAGGACAGGATAGAACTGCCCCTGTGGGTTTCAGAGACTGTAAGTCTTTATGAGTAGAAACCTCATCTTTCTCCCACAGAGCACCTGGTGGTTTCAAACCTCTGACCTTGCAGCTAACAGCCCAATGCGTAACCCACTGAGGTAAAGAACATCAAATCGGGTAAAGTAGGCAAGCAAAAAAAAAAGTACACCGTTTGTTCTCTGGTGGTCGGAGCAGTGTGTGACTGTCTCAGCTGGCAAGGCTCACTTCCTGAGAAACATCCTGAGGAGAAGCCACATGGACCTACCCCAATGCAGCCCTGGGTGCTGGAGCAGCTGCATGGAGACCCCTGCCAGTGCTGAGATGCTTACATGTTCACTGAATGAGCTTTCCTCCCATAGTCCGCGTCACTGAGTGTCTTGTGAGATTAAGGAGGACTTTGTAGATCGGTGTCAGACATATAGGCTGATGTTGGACTTATGGGCTTGGACAGCACTGGGTTGGGATGCTTTCTTAATGTACACTTA
>NW_022111369.1:80660387-80663737 GCF_000313985.2 Echinops telfairi | reverse complement strand
CTGGGCTGGGATGTTTTCTCAGTATTCAATTGTTCTTGAATATAAACCTCTTTCTTATACCCATATGAGTGTCTGTGAATTTGTTTCTCTAGTCTACCCAGATCAACACAGTCACTATGATTCAGAACTGACTTCCAACAAATTATACCACAATAATAAAATGTATTCAGCTGTTAAAAATAAAAACTACACATCTTGAACAGTTTTGCTATCAGAGAACATTGTAAACTCGATTTTGGTAGATGTAGTTAGGTTAAAATGTAATACCTTATCATTTGGTCTCCCTTTTGACCCATTTAAAGTTGTGTCATTAAAAAAAGTGAAGGGGAAATTCACGTGGATTGTACCTCTGGTGAATGCCCTCTGACGGGAGACCAGGGATGCAAACAGCCTTGCTTTCATGCAGAGTGCCATGGAAAGTGGATCATCGCAGACACAGGTTAAAGTAGACCTTATAACTTGACCTCCCTTTTGGCCCATTTTAAATTTGTTCTAGTCTTAATATTTCCTGCATTCTTTTTGAGAGAAGTTTTTCTCTGGTTTGTTCGTTTGGGTTTTTTGTTTGTTTTCATTATATTTTCCTGTATATGAAATCCAGAATGATCGATCCTAGAGAGGCAGTAACTAGACGCATGACTGATTGGGGTGGGGGTGGGGGGTAGCAGGGGGTGTGGGGGGAGGTGGGGAGTTAATGAGTGTAAGGGGAAAATGTTCTAGAACTGATTGTGATGATGATTGTACAACTCTTTTTATTATGATTGAATTACTGAATTGTATGGTGTCTGAATTATATGTCAGTAAAACTATTTTTTTTAAATAGCAAAGGACCTTATAACTAGGGAAGTGAAATAATCCAAATACCAAACAAAAAAGTACACATATTAACACAAAACAAACCCAGTGTTTAAGATGTTGATGTGAAGAGGGGACAAAGTGTACAAGGCAACTGTATGTGTGTATTTGTGTGTGATTTTATGGACACACACTGGGGAAAAGAAGACTATTATTATAAATTGTTAATATCTGTGGTCTCTGGAGGACAGGATAGGCAAGACTTTTATTTTTAAAAATATACTCTGTATAGCTTTCCTAATTTCCATCCAAAAAAGTTTTGTAGAAAACTTTAAAGCCAAAACCAGCTATGAATTCTGGCATATGTATGTGATGATATAGCTTCTTGCTTCATTGTCTCTATTCTCTATCAGATCGGAGGACTGGAAATTTGGATTCCCAGGCTTCTAGTCCAGGCTGAGTTTTAAGTATGTTCTATAATCTTGAACGGGTTGGTTTGCCTCTGTGGGCCGTAGCTTCTTCCTAGAAAGGGCACTTGATATATTCAATCAAAAAGGAAACCCACTGCCACTGAGTCGACTGCAATTCATAGCCTCCCCTCCGTAGGGTTCCCTGGGCTTCGTAAGTCTTGACAGGAGCAAGCCTTGACAGCTTCGGCATTCTCCCAAAGAGTGGCTGGTGGGTTTGAATTGCTGACTTTGAACCTGACAGTGTATTTTAGCGATGTGCATGTGCCAAGCACTGTGCTAAGCTGTTTCATCACCACGGTTCCATGAATTAAACATTATCCTTCTGCTCCAGAATGGATAGACTTAGGGGTATAGCTCAGGGGAAGAGCATTTGACTGCAGAATGGATAGACTTAAAGCACAAAGGTGGAATTAGAATTCAAAGTTAAGATTAGCTGACTCACAAAAAATCCATGTTGTCACCACTCCACCACTCCTCCAGCACGTCCTGATTCTAAAGCACTCTTAAACCCAGAACTTCTAGCTCGAAATTCACTACCTGGGAAACCCTGTCATTCTGTAGTCCCTGACCATTGCTGCTGTTGACCTCTGTACAACAAGGAAACACTGCCATCCTCACAGCTGTTGTTGTTATGAGTAAGCCTGTTGTTGCAACCTCTATGTCAGTCCACTTCCTTGGGGGGTTTCTTCTTTTCTGTCTTCCTCTTGTCTTCTGACCCTCTACTTCACCAAACATGGAGTCCTTCTCCAGAGACTGGTCTCTCCTGACAACATGCACAAAGTACGTTAAGGCCAAAGAAGGTCTCCCCGTCCTTCCTTCCAAGGAGCATTCTTAGCTGTACTTCTTCCAAAACAGACTCGTTTGCTCCTCTAGCAGGCCCACGGTGCTCTCCACGTTCTTCACCAACACCACATCCAAACGCCGTCACGGGTCTCCAGTCTTCCGTAGTCACTGCCCGGCTTTCACATGCCTGTGACGACGGCAAATACCATGGCTTGGGTCAGACGCACCGGAGTCCTCAAAGGGACATCTTTGTCTTCAACAATTTAAATAGATTTTGTGTAGTAGATGTGCCCAGTGCTATTCATCGTCTGATTTCTTGAGTGCTGCTTCTAGGAGCATTGATTGTGGATGCAAGCTAAATGAAATCCTTAACACCTTCCATCTTGGCTCCATCAGGATGCTGTCTGTCGGCCCAGTGGCAATGGTGTTTGTTTTATTACACTGAGTTGTCATCCATTCCGCAGGCTGCGATCCTTGACCTCCATCAGCAAGTGCTCCAAGTCCTCCTCACTTTCAGGAAGCAAGGTTGTGTCGTCTACATGTTGTTAATAAGCCTTCCTCCAGTCCTGATGCTGCATTCCAGTTATGGTTATGTTTTGTGATGTATTAAACTCTAAAACAGGGTGTCACAACCTCAAAACCACAGAAGTACCTGACATTCTGAACCAATACATCTGTTCTGGAGAGGGTTCATGGGGGTAGGGTCTGTCATGTGCATTATAGGATGTTTAACAGCACCCTTGACCTCTACCGACTAGATGCCAGTGGAATCTAACCCTCACTTGGATCACTAAAACTGTCTTCCGACATTCCCAAATACTTCCAAGGGAAAAACAGTCTCCCACTGTGACCCACGGCTCTAAAAGGGGGAAAAGAAAAGTCAAATTCCTGCATTCATCCTGAAGAGATACTGCTAGATTGAATGGAGGTTTAAAAAAAAAAATCTAGTAAATATTTTTTACCTCCACGGTTCTTTGACTTTATTACTAGCTTGGGTTAAAGTCAGATGGAAGTACCTGACAATGAGTCACCAAGTGTAAAGCAATGTACCAGTTACATATAAATTAGCTATTCCATTATCCCAGGATCAGGAAAAAGAGATAGGACAATTCTTGCCTTCTCAACAATGACTCCACTTCACGCTTAGAGAAACTGGCCTTTGCCTGAGATTTCAAAAGCCTCTTGAGAGACTGCTGGGTGCAAGTGTCATTTTCAGCTCCAAGCAGTAGAACATGAATACAATGTTGATTTTATTCCCCATTAATTAAGGCAGCAGCACAATTTACCTGGGCAAAAAAAAAAAAA
>NW_022111369.1:80658774-80660023 GCF_000313985.2 Echinops telfairi | reverse complement strand
TATTCCTCCCAGTGCCACATGCTTAATTTTTACTAGGCTTTGCACTCCCGAAAAGATTTACCATCTTGGAAACTCAAAGGGGCAGTTCTACACTCTCCTATTAGAGTTGCTCTGAGCTGGAATCAACTCAATGGCAGTGAGTTTAAAACAAGGAATACTTAACTCGGGCGAAAGCCTAAACTCGCCGTTTGCTCCCCTAGCACTAGAGTAAGGCACATTAACTCTAAAGAACCACTCTGGGGCTGGCCCTGGGGAACGGACTCCAGGAAATACAGATCACGTATTACATGATCATGAACTACATGGTCACCTGGTCGGCTGTGCTACCTGAAGGGCATCAAGTATCATAAACTTAGCCCTTAGCAGTCTGTTAAGTAGAGCGATTAAATCAATTCTAGGCCAGTAGTGCAGGCTGTGCAGGTGACTTGGACAGGCCCTCAGAATTTAAAAGAAAACTTAATATTCCTTGGAGTCTGATTACATGTACTCTCAATTTGGGGAAGCTGCTTATTCATGGATGGGTACCACGACTTGATTATCTGGTCCACAGGTGATTAATCACACATTTCACCAAAGGATGCTATGTCTTCTTAAATGTTAGTCTGAAAACCAAGAACCATTATGTCACACATGATACTTAACCTCAAGAAGAGTGTTATTCCCTCCTAAGTAATCCAAATCCAAGTAAAATAACCCTGGATAATTGATGGCTGTAAATTGTTACCTGATTTTCATACACAAGGTGCATTCATTGGCATACGTGGCCATGTCGCTCCCACACACAGGGCTTAAGTCCCTCGGACATCCTGGTAATTGATACTGGCTACAGTCTGGCTAGAAAAGTGAAAAAAGTAATTAGAGAACACCTTGAGAAAATGCAACACCAAGATAACTGAGAAAGGAGACGGTATCTCATATCTTCCCTAATGACATCTTACAAAACATATTTACATTTTTCTCAAAAATAACATAAAAATTCAATTCATTCATCAGTTAAAACCATACTTCCCCAAATAGAAGCTGCTCTTCCCAGAGTGCCCCTTTCCCTGAGAAAAAATCATGAAGCCCTGACCTGCTAATGATTGACCTGCTGGGACAACTTAAATCATGACCAAGGTGAAATCACTTATGCACAGGAGTTTTTAAGAGCCATCACGAGCCAGTCAGGGTGCGATGTAACAATGATGAGAAATACAACTTTCCTCTAGTTCCTAAAGGTTTCCTCCCCGCTCCCACTACCATGACTCGA
>NW_022111369.1:80653378-80658293 GCF_000313985.2 Echinops telfairi | reverse complement strand
AAAATGTTAAAAAAAAAAAAAAAGAGCCATCACATAGCAAGCTACAGTTCTTGTCCCGTGACCAAAGAATCATCCATGTCCCAAATAGGATTTAACCCATCAGCTTCCACAGCTCTACGATCAGACAAAAAATAAAGTAGTTAATTAAGCCTATATAATAGAGTAAGAATAAAGTGGAATTCTGGAAATGGTGAGGACAGTACCAGCTCTGCCTGAGGTGTCAGGGACATTTTCACAGAGAAAGTTACAGGTACGTTAGGGCTGGAAGGACAAGTAGGTATTGGCAAAGTGGAGGAAACCACATATTCTTATTCTTTAATGGAAAACTAGCACACAACCTCTTCTTATCCTTTATCATCCTTTCCTCCAGCCTACTGTGGGCACATGACTCTATCCCTTCTCTTAGACTATGAGGTCACGCTACCAAGCATATGTCTGTTTATTGGACTGTGGTGGCTTCTGCATTACTATGATTCTTGTAGTTGTGCCTTTGGTATTTCAAATATCAGTAGGACTACCCATGATGGACAGTTTTCTAGCACATAAGATTGGAGAGTTGAGGCGCCAGAATAATGGTGTTCGTGAGGAATATAGATGTGCTACCAGAAGACCAAGCACGAATGTTTTGGAAGTATAGCAAGAATGTTCCTTAGAAACGAGGATGGACATAAGGAGACCTGGTGGTGTAGTGGTTGCAAGTTGGGCTGCGGCCTGCATGGTCGGCAGTTCAAAACCACCAGCAGCTCTGAGGCAAAAAGACTGAGCTTTCTACTCCTGAAACAAGGATGGCCAAAAATCATCTCACATACTTTGGAGATGTTATCAGAAGGGATCAATCCCTGGAGAAGGACTTCACACTTGGTAAAGTCCAGGTTTAAGAAAAAAGAAGACCTTCAATGTGGTGGAATTGATACAGTGACTATCATATGCTCAAACACAGCATGAATTATAAGGATGACATTGAACCAGGCTGTGTTCATTCTGTTACACAAGGGATCACTAGGAGTAGGAACTGACTTAATGGCAAGCACTGGGCTGCTAACCACAAGGTCAGCAGTTCGAAAGCACCAGACACTCCCTCAGAGTAACAGTCCCAGAAACTCAAAGGGGCAGTTTGATTCAGTCTTACATGGTTTCTATAAGTCAGAATTGACTTGATGGCAGTGAGATTTCTGAATAGCAACAAAGCCGTAAAGGTGTATTGTGTTGTAGAAGGTCAATGGTGTCTGCTATATAGTAATTCTGATAGAGATAAACCAATCAAACTCTCTGCCAGCAAGTCGATTCCAACTCATAGTGACCCTACATAAGGTTTCTGAGGCTCTAAATCTTTATGGGAGCAGAGAGCTACACCTTTCCCCCTCAAGGAGAATTATGGTCTTGAACAACCAACCTTGTAGTTGGTAAAAATTTTAAAAGGTTTATCATTTAGCTGTTGTTGTTGTTGTTGTTAGGTGCCATCAAGTATGTTCTGACTCATTACAACCCTATGTACAATGAAACACTGCCCAGTCCTGCACCGTTCTTATAAATTGTTCTATGTTCAGGTCATTGTTGCAGCCACTGTGTCAATCCATCTTGTTGAGGGCCTTCATCTTTTTTTTTTCTTTTTCAGCCCTTCCACTTTACCGAGTATGATCTAGTAGGTTCTATTATTACACTCCAAGAGAAGCAAGCTACAGGAAGAAAATTCAACCCTGGCAACGGGTGGTTTTAAACAAAACAGAAAACTGCACACCTGCTCACATTTTTGTATCACACCCGCCAGGAGACAATTGTGAATGCCTAAGATTACACCAACATACAATCATCAACTAAATACAAATACAACATTCAATGTCTCAGAGACATCAGACAATTTCAGTTCATGTGAAAACTGTTCACATGAAAATAAAGTGGCTCAAATAAATGAACAAAATAAAAAGTCAGAACACCTTTCCCAGGTAGAAAGGCATTGAAATTACCTGACAAGGGATTCAAATAAATGGTAGTTAGTCTCCTTCAACAAATTAAACAATCAAGAAAGTTTCACACTAAAGCAAGGAAAATGCAGGGGGGACATGTAGAAGAATTCAGGAAGATACTACAAGAAAAACCTGGGGGTAAATGAAAAATTAGAAACCCCCAAAAAATAGATATCAAGAAGATTTCAAAAATAGATTATATAATGATAAAGCAAATGACTAGAATTGAGTCAATGGAAAAATAGTGAGTTTGAAGATAAATCTCCCAATACTAATAACCCAGAACAAGAAAAATGAACAAAAATGAAAAACGAAAGAATTCCTGAGAATTAGATGTGACCCTATCAAGAGGAATAACTTACATGTGATCAGAATTCTAGAACAGGAAGAGACAACAAAAGTCAGAGACAGTTGTCAATAAGTTGTTGGAAGAAAACTTTTCTACTTCATGAGAGACAGAAGGTGGGCATTCTAGAAGCTCAATGGCCACAAATGAGATAGTCTCCAAAATAAAATCACCCAAGACATATAATCAAGCTTTCCAAAATTAGGGGCAAGGAAAGAATCCCAAGAGGAGTTCAAGAAAAATAAAAAGTTAAACCTACAAAAGGGTACCGATAAGACTAAGTTCTGATTTATCAGCAGGAACTAAGCAAGCAAGAAGGCAATGAAATTACATGTATATAAACTCTGAAAGAAAAGAAAGAAAAAAAAGCCAACCCAAAATCATATGCCCAGCAAAGGTGTCCCTTAAAAATTAAGTGTCCTAAATAGGGAATTAAATGTCCTAAAAAATTAGGACATTTCCAGATAAACAGAAATTAAAAGAACTTGTGAAAGCCATACCAACCTAAGAAGAAATACTAAGAGAGCTCTTTGAGCAGAGAACCAACAACAGTAGAGAATGACCTTAGATTAGTAAACATGGTAACACCACCCAGAGGTCAACCCACTATACCAAAAAACCAAACTCCTTGCATAAAGTCAATTCCGACTTATAGCAACCCTATAGAACAGGGTAAAACTACCTGTGTATTTCCAAGACTGTAACTCTTTACAGAAGTAGAAAGCCTTGTCTTTCTCTTGAGGAGCAACTATTGATTTTAAATGGCTGACCCTGTGATTAACAGTCCAATGTGAAATCACTGTGCCACCAGGGCTCCTATAACCCAGATATGGACATATCCAAAGTAAAAAAAAACCCTAAAAGACTGAAAATAGGGAACCAGTGATACCAATTGGTAATAAATACCATTGCAATGTAAATAGAGGGAATAGTGCAGTTATAGAACTTCTAAATGGAGAGAAAGTCAAGTAGATTTCAAGATAAGAGACTAGAGGGTAGACAAGTATTAACCTGGGTAAAGGGGAAGACAACATATAAGTGGAAGCTAGGACAAAAATAATGGAGGCAGGGGAAGACAATGAAAGGTTTGCAAATGTTGAAGACAACAGAAGCAATTACTGTTAAATATACAATCCTGCAGTAACTGAACTACAAGTAAATACATCAACAGACACACCAGTCATAATAATATGAGAGGGAGAGTGGGAGTACACCCATGAATATACTTAAAATTTAGGAACTGCCAACCATTAAATTATAGTCTAGGTATCTGCCTGAGACAGAGGAAGGATAATCCCATTTTCTACAAGAAAATCAGACTCAAGAAAGCCGAGCTATCTAACCAACAAGTATTAGGAGGCACCTACTAAGAGCTGTGGACCGGGCACTTAATAATGGATAAGGTACCAATTCTGACCACCACAGGATTATTCAAGTTACGGAGAGTGGAGTGTTGGAAACAGGCAAAAAGGACAATTGTAGTGAAATGCTATGATGGAATGCTAAAGATTAAGAGCACTGGGTCTGTAGTCTGAGTTCCTATGTTGGGACCAAAATTCCACCACTTCCTGTATGACCTCAGCCAAGGAGATAAGAATTATAACAGCCTCATAGTGCTTGAAGAAATTAAATGAGTTACTTATCTATAAAACGTTGATAACAATGCCTAGCATAGTAAGTGTAATCTCAGTTTTTGACCTAACTACATCTACCATAATTGAGTTTACAGCGCTCTCTGTCTGAGAACAGGGCTAGTCACAGTAAGAGGTTGAACAGCAACATAAAGTATATTTTTATCTGGTTTCGGGGGGATAAGGATGGGAATGCTCCTTGGAAGAGATGGATCTGAGCTGAACACTCAAAAGAAAAAGAATCAGGGGCAAGCACATCAGGCAGAGGGGCTGGGCAAAGGCCAACGAAGAGAATGTTTGGGAAAACACTCAGTAGAGCTAGAGGCAGAGTGTGAATGCAGTAGGTGAGGAGCAAGTGGCAGGCTAGGAATGGCCAGTTCATTAAGGATTACATAAGGAAACCTAAGGAGTTGGCTTAGTGCAGAGGGCAGAGGCAAGTCAGCTAAACAAGATGTTATGCAAAATGTCGCACCAACAGCCAAATTCTGTGTTCCTCTTTCATGAAAGAGGAGTATACAAGTTACTGAGAAGAAACCCCTCATATGTAATATGAGGGTATCTATCGTTTGAATCATTAAAGAAGACCAAGTCTTGAGGTCTTCAAGAACTAAGCTATTTTCATCTAAACATTTACATTTGGATCTACATCAAAAGGCTACGTGAAAACTAGCCTATCCCCACAAACTGTTTTAGACTGCACTGTATTAGTAGTGGAGTCCTGGTAGCTTAGTGGTCATGCATTGGACTGCAATCCACTAGGTCAGCAGTTTGAAACCACCAGTCGCTCCCATTAAGTTACAATCTCAGAAGCTTACAGAAGCAGTTTTCTTTCTTTTTCTTAAAAAATTTTATTGGCATGAAATCCACATACCACTCAATGGTTCAATCACATCAAAAAGAGTTGTATAACACCTGAGACACGGTGTGGGAATTGTACCCAATCTGATCCCACCACACTGAGGCAAAGCACTGGG
>NW_022111369.1:80650265-80651368 GCF_000313985.2 Echinops telfairi | reverse complement strand
AAGAACCTCAATTGAAAAGCCAAAAATATTCTAAACTAGAACAAGTTTGAATGGATCATAAGAGATCCAATTACAGGGTGCTACATTTTTACCTAACTGCATCTACAATAATCCACTTTCTGATGCATTCTGCATGAAAGCAAGACTATTCACGTCCCTGGTCCATGGGCAGAGGGAATTCAACAGGGGCTTAATCCACATGCATTTCTCCTTCCCTTTTTAAAAAGAAAAACCAAAACAGCTTTAAAATGAGTCAAAAGGGAGATCGAGTATTAAGATATTATATTTTGACATAACTACATCTACCATAATTGATTTTACAGTGCTCTCTGTCTGATAACAAGGCTATTCACATCCTTCAACTATGATTCACCAGAGACTTAATCCATGTGTGCATTCTGCAAATGGATTTCGGGTTTCCACTGTCATCCACAGCCTTTTGTGAACCAGGTATCCCCAGTTTAAGTTCTCATACTATTCTCTCCTTTACGTTTAGATTATATTATTTATAATCTTTGGATCACTTAGGATAGTGTGCTTCTTCTGCATGGACTGATGCCTCACTTAGATGGCTGTTTATTTGAGAACAAGTCTTTAAGACATCAGACACTATTCTTTCTGTTATAATATTCTTTCTTGTACCATGTAGTTTCATCACCACACTATGCTATAACACCTATCGCTTCATTGATTTCTTCATGAGGGCAAACATCAAGCAGGGGCATGTCATAAGAACTAATTGTTCTTCAACCAGGGCTAGAATTAAGTGCAAGCCCAAAATCCATTCATACACCTATGGCTTATCAATGCCTGTGGTTCACCTTAAAGGCATCACTGTCATTTTATGTTAGAGAACCTTATCAATCATCCCCACGGGGCATCACTTCCACTGCCATCCAGTCCAAGGCTGACTTTATAGCAACCCTATAGGGCCATAGCCAACTGCCCCTGTGAGTCTCTGAGCCTGCCTATCTTCACAGGAGTAGAAAGCCTCATCCTTCCCCACACGAGCAGTTCTATCCTGTCCGACGGTCACTATGAGTTTGCATCAGTAGAAGTGAGTTTGGTTTTGAGTTCTGAGGATTACTGGAAAGGTCCCTGAG
>NW_022111369.1:80638886-80647554 GCF_000313985.2 Echinops telfairi | reverse complement strand
TGTGGAGAGATCGTATCTGCACCAGTGTACATGCTCCGGTCTCACTGGATTTGTAAGGTAGAACTGGGCTCATGATAGTGGGGGTGGGGGCTGGGGGGTGAAGAAGAAGCATTAGAGAACTAGAGGAATGTTGTGTGTTTCCTCTGTGCTGTACTGAATCCCTTCTCTGTGACCCTTCTGTGAGGGGATGTCCAATTGTCTACAGATGGGCTTTGGGTCTCCTCTCCACCCCATCTCATTCGCATCAGTATGATTGTTTGTTTTGGGTCTTCTGACGTGGACACCTCATGATCACACAGGCAGGTGTGCTTCTCAGGAAAGACCTTTCAGAGGTGGCATTTGAGCTGAAAGCTAAACCATGAGATGGACGTTTAAGGAAGACCTTAAGGACACATGTTCTAGTGCAGAGAACTTCAGTCTGAACCCTGGGCTTAAAAATGAAAGCCAAGATCATGTGTGGCATGTAAGCCATGGCAAAACTTGGCTAGATCATTCAACAATGGTTGCAGTACATTAACAGGGAGCGGCCAGCAATGCAGGCCCGATTCAGGAGAAGGGGTGTCATTGCTAATGTGAGCTGGACCTTGGCTCGAAGCAGAGAATAATAGAAAGATGATTACTTGAGCTTCATTGCTCATGCAAAGGCATTCGGCTATGTGGACCACAACAAGTGGGGTGTCCTCTAGAGAAGAGTGGGGATTCCAAAACACTTCACTTGTCCTCACATACATAGACCCAAAGGCAGTCTTTCCAGCTCCCTGGCCTGCTTTGTTTTCCCTTCCCAATAGGATTTGTCCCAAGTTGACTTAAAAAAAAAACAACCAACTTGCCTCTTTATGGTAGCCACCACAACATATGTTCCAGAGGGGAAGTAGTTTTCCTCTATTTACTGCTATATACCCAGAACCTAGAAGAATGTGCTAGTGTTACTGTGATAGAGGTTTTTGTTTTATTTTGATCAGTGTGGTTGGGACAAGATTCTCGGTAGTTTGGTAGGTAAATCCTCATAATCCCCGAGGATGAGACCTAACACGATGTCCCATCTGCTTAAGCAGCCAATCAGTTGTAGGCAATTACTCAGATCAATCGATTGAAACCCTGATGTCATCAATGGAAAGGATGTTTCCTTAGGGGTATTGCCTGCTTCTCATATAAGTGGAAGCTATCGAAAGCTTGCTGGTTTTTTGCTAAGTATGGATCCTGCATCTGGCTCTTCAATTTGCAGTTCTTTGAAGTTGAGCCAACAGCCATGGCGCTAGATTGCCTGCCGATTTTGAGAACTGCCGGTGGCCAGCCATCTGTCCTGCCAACCTTGGATTAATTCCAAGGCAGCCACCAGCCTTGGGTCTTCCTGCTAATCTTCACTTTATCAAACCCTGCAACGACAAGAGCCAGACCCATACTCCAGCCTGACATCTGACCCGCAGACTTGAAACTTGCCTGGACTTGGACTTGCCTGCTACTACAACTATGTGACCTACTTTCTTTCTTTTTATACACACACACACACACACACACACACACACACACGTTTCAATGGTTTTACTTGTCTAGAGAACCAAGCTTAAGGTAGCTACTTAGTGTTGCTATGACCAAAATACCACAAGCAAACAGCTCTAATGGACAGAAATCTATTTTCTTACAGCTTAGGAAGCTAGAAATCCAAATTTAGGGTCTCAGCTCTAGCAGGAGGCTTTCTTTCTCGGTCAGCTTTAGGGGAAGGTCCTTCTTCATCATTAAACTAAACCAAGCCCACTGCCATCGAATTGACAATGTAAGAGACCCTACAGGGTGGAGTAGAAAAGCCCACAGGGTTTCAAAGGCTGTAACGCTAGTGGAAGCAGACCGTCTCCTCGTTCTCCTGGAGCACAGTTGTTGTTGTTGTTGTTGTTGTTGTTGTTGTTGTTGTTAGGTGCCATTGAGTCGGGTGCTTACCCACAGCGACCTATACTCAACAGAATATAACTGCACGACCCTGTGCCATCCTTGCCATCGTTCCAGGAGAGCGGTTGAGTAGGTTGAAACCACCAACCTTTCCATTCGTGGACGAGCTCTTAACCCCTGTGATGCCAGGCTGCAGCAACAAGGGAGCAGTAAAGTGGCGGATAATCACTTCAAGAAGTAAGCACCATCCCCAGGGCTGAGGGAGTAATGGGAAGAAGTTGAGAGCATCAGCATCTAGATGTGTGGCCCAGAGGCAACAGGAAGCCCGCTGAGGACGGCTGCTGCCCGGCTGGTGCCAGTGGGGCTGAGGGAGAAGGAGGTGCTCTGACAAGCTGGGACCAGCTGCTACTACTACGGAGATGAGGAGCCATGTCGGTGCACTGTGTTCAGGATGGAGCCCCTTTTCACTCCTCTGCCTCCCTGAGGTCTCCCGAATACATTCTGTTGGGAGAACAGTCAGGAATCCAGTAACAAATCAGAAATGAGGTCTTCAGAGTTCCGGACCCACTACCACTAAGCATACTGTGTGAGATAGTTTATTGTGCCAGCCTGGCTGATAAGCACAAGTAGGATTAACTGAAGGGCAGAGAGAGCCTCTCTGGGCAGGTGAGCCTCGCCTTTCTTGTCTCTTGCTCTTTGATCATCGGACCAGTGTGTGGCTTCCTTGCTTGTTCTGTGCCTCAATTTAAAGGCTACACTACCTGTGGGACCCCTAGCCTGTGGACTGTGTTGCTGTAAATTGAGGTCCCTTTAAGACATCTCTGGTGCTGGGGACTGGCAGTTGGTGACGTGGCTGGCAGTTGGTGACCTGCCTTGTGATTGGCTTCTGTGCTGACATAGCCTAGCTCTCTCTATAAATAGAGGAAGATCTGGCAGCAGACAGGACTTGAAGGACTGCTAGTCTCTCACAACTCTCTCTCACGGGTGTTAGTTGTACTGAGCCATTTGTAGTGCTTTATAATTTAACTGTCCATTTCTTGTATTATATATTTATCTGTATATGATTTAGCAGTTCATTTCTTGTTATATATCTAATTATCTTTATAAATAAATATATTTAATTATCAGCAATTTGGTTTTATCTCGCTAGAGAGCCCTGTCTAACACAGCGTGGAAAGGTAGTTTTGTAGCTGCTGTGTGGTAGTCCAAGAACTAGCGCACACCTCGACTGTAGCAACCTAGTATATTGGGTCAACTTGATGCCATGTCAAATTGTCCCTGGTAACAAGCACGGATGGCTAAATTCTGTCTATTAAGTATCCTATTTGAATCCAAGATTTGAATTTGGAGTTCATGTTAATACTTTTCTGAATCAAATAACATAAATCCTTTGAACAAATGTAATATGCTGGAAACAGCTTATTTGGCCGACCCAGCAAAAAGCAAGCAAGCTTTTCCACAACGTCAGCTTGCATTGGATGCAGGTCACTCCCTCAAGGAGATAGACCACGGGAATGATTAGATCTTAACCGCCAAAGCACGGGGACTCCTGGCCCAGCCAGGGTGACACCAAGCACAGGCTTTCACAAAGTGTAAATCCAGCAGCAAGGCATGAGTTCGGCTGGTGGGTACTGCTTTGTTTTGGGTGTTTTCAGATCGGTCCTTGCCATGGCCTGTGTGGGTTGCCCCTGGGGTTGCACTGAGTTGGAATTGGATCAATGGCACCTAACAACAGCAGCCACGGCCGTGCAGACAGACACCTTTTGGTCTTGCCTATTTTCAGTCACGTTCCATCTGACATGGGCAATGCAATTCCTTGTTCCTTGTCTTCCGAATCCAGCTGAAATTTCTGACAGTTACCTGGTGGTGGCTGCGATTGTTTTGGAATGATCTTTTGTAGCATTTTACTTGGGTGTGCGATTAACGATTCAGCTTGAGAATGTCCACATCCCGTTGGATTGCCTTTCTCAGCACGAGCATCAATATGGATCACGTCTCGTCCGTGGTCTTCCACATTTCTTAGGAAAAACAGTGGGATCTTCCTGCAGGCTTGTTGAAACAACTCAGTTGGTATTTTGGCTGGTGATCCTGGTTTTGTTGGTGTTAACACCATCGAGTTGCCTCCCTCGGACAGCAGAGTGAAACACTGCCCATTCCTGTGTTGCCCTCACACTTGGTCTTAGGTTTGAGCCCATTGATGCAGCCACGGTGCCAGTCCACATCGTTGAAGGCTTCCTCTTTTTCCCTTACCCTTTCTTTGCCAAGGATGATGTCCTTCTTCAGGGACTGGTCTATCCTGACAGCATGTCCAAAATCCATGAGTTGAAGTCTCACCATTCTTGCTTGTAAGGCGCACTCTGGCTGCACTTCCTCCAAAACAGATTTGTCAGTTCTCTTGGCGGTCCATGGTACTTTCAATATTTTTCGCCAGCACCATGATTCAAATGCATCAATTCTTCATCAGTCTTCCTTACTCAAAATCCAACTTTCACGTGCATAGGAGGCGATTGAACATACCATGACCTGGCTCGTGAAAGCCCCGTGGATCGCAATGTTCCCATCCCGGGAGTGGCGCAGGACCAGGCAGCATTCTGTTTTGCATGGAGTCGTCATGAGTATGTGCTGGGCTCTCTAGCCAAACAGTATCGAACAGTCTCCTCTAGTCCTCCTTGGATGTGTGCCTGCAAGATGGGAGGCAGGAGAGCTGGTTTTGGAAACCCAGGTTCCAAAGTTTGGAAAGGGCAGCCTAACTCCTTTAGAGAATGATAAGCGTTCCAATGTAGCTAAGACAGCACTTCTCAAACTTTGATGGACATATTAATCACTTGGGATCAGAAAACCTAGGGCAAGCCCCCCCCAAAACAAACAAACAAAAATACCTCCCTGCCATCTAGTCGATGCCGCTCTTAATGACCCTATAGGAGAAGTCAGAACTTCCCCTATGGGTTTCCAATTCTGTAACTCCTTCGGGGTTACAGTCAACAGAAGCCTGGTCTTCCTCCCTCGGAGAGGATTCAAACTACTGACCTTGCAGATCTCAGCCCAACACATAACCCCCACACCACCAGGGGTCCTCAGGGTGAAGCCCTAGATTCTGCATTTCTACAAACTCACTGGTAAAGTCAATGCTGCTCATCCACAAGGCAAACTTTCAGTAACAGGGAGTCGTAGGAATGTCCAGGGTTCATGAAGGTGAAGGATGTGAGTGTGGTACCAGAATAAAAGTGTTTATAATGTATGTCAAACAAGGTTTCCTAAGCCCAGAGAGGTGAATCACTCTCTAATGGTATATGCGTGCAGGCCACATTCTGTATAGTCACGGAACAGAGATCAGGCCACTTCTAAGAAATGTCATTTACACACTCTCCTGCACTTGAGTTTCCCGCCCCCATGAGCGCTACCGTGCGGAGCAAGGCTGTATTTGTCATTGTCTTCTGCCATCTAGTGGAAATGATTTGATGTGATAAACCCACTGCCCTGAAGTCGATTCCAACTCTGAGGAAGGTTCATTGTGAGGAAACCAAGGCCGTGCGCAACTTATCCCGGATGCGGAAATGCATGGGCTGGATGGGACTCTGGGGTCTTTTCTTTCTGAGCCCGTACTCTCAGACAGCTTAAAGCATAACGTTCACTCGATTCTTCTCATTATGAAATGAATGCATATTCAGAAAGTATAAGGGGGGGAAAATCACTAAACATTCAGACAAAACCACAGTTGGTGTTTTGATATGATCGTCTTAGCCAGCACTGTAGGGTGCTTTCTGGTGTTGGTTTCTGTTGTATGATCATCCTAGAAGAGTCGTTGTATGCCCTGAAATCTTTAGAACAAGCATTTCCCAATGTCCCCAACTCTTCATAATTGTTCAGGAATCCTTCATTATGGTTTCAACTTGTGTAGTGCCTACTGTGGATCAGGTGCATCTGTGTTTGTTCGTGTAAGCTTCACACCACCCTAGAGATAACAACTGCAATGATCCTGTTCCAGAGAGGAGGAACCTGAGACAGCAGCTATGTTTTGTTTTTGGGTTTTTTTTAATCATTTTATTAGGGGCTCCTACAACTCTTATCACAATCCATACATACATCAATTATGTAAAGCGCATTTGTACATTCATTGCCCTCATCATTCTCAAAACATTTTCTCTCCACTTAAACCCCGGGCATTAGGTCCTCATTTTTCCCCTCCCTCCCCGCTCCCCACAGCAGCTACGTTTTTAAAAGAAGGATTCGAACCCAGACAGTCTAGCTTCAGAATCTGTACCATCATCTAACTTTGAAACCAAGAATTTAAAATTAATTTATCTTTTGATTCAGTTACTAGGAATCATGTGAGAAAGCACTGAAGCCACATTTTTATAATATCAATAAGTCGTAAGATAGCTTTTTGACAAAATGATAATAATATAATAATTAGTGCACTGACAATTAACAAAAAACAAACTCACTGCCATTCAGTCAGTTCCGACTCACAGCAGCACCCTGTAAGGACCGAGGGAAACCCTGTGGCTTCCCAGATGGGTGGTTTTAACTGCTGGCTTGCAGGTAGCAGCCCTGTGAGTAGCCACTGTGCCACCAGGGCTCCTGCCTTGACAATCAATTCAGCTGCGAACTGAAACGTCAAAGGTTCAAATCCACTAAACACTCCATGGGAGAAAAGACCTAGTGCTCCTCATCTGAAAGGATTCAGCCTTTGAAACCCCGTGGGACAGTTTTCCTCTCTCCTGCTGGGTGGCTACAACCAACTCCATGGCACACAAACTACCGTCGATCTAGTGCTAAGGATGTGGTTTTGCATGTGTTCTCTATAAAATTAATCAGAGCCTTGTAAGATAGTCAATATGATTTCCTGCGTCCGTGGTGAGGAAGGAGTGCTGCTGGTATAGTAGGTTACAAGTTAGGCTGCTAACTGTAGGGTCACCAGTTCAAACTCACGAACCACTCTTCTGGAGAAATTTGACGCTTTTGGTTCCCTCAAAGATTTGTAGCCTCAGAAACCCAGAAGGGCAGTTCTACTCTGTGCTATAAGGTAACGGTGAGTGTAAATCAACTTGATGGCAACGAATTTCTTTTTTATCATGATGAGGAAAAGATGTCTGGAGAGGGTGATTAATTTGACCAATATCACAAAGTTAGTAAGTGCTTAACTCAGATTCAAACTCAGTTGGGTCTCACTTTAAAGTGGGGGTATTTATCTGTGTGCTTGTGGTAGTTACATAATCTGGTGTCAATTTGAGAGGATTAACAGTGAAGGGATGGCGTCTCTACTCTGTCGATCAGATCATAGCCAATGAGGCCTTTGTGTGGGCATGGCCTTCTCGTAAGATTTCTGGGAATTCAGTATTCCTTCTTGGAGGTGGGAGACACTTCTCTCTATCTGCTCACTGCCTGAGAAGATGCTCTACTGACAAGACACATGGTACTATGCGGATAGACCCTGTGCCCTGGGAACTGGAGGAGCCACACAGAGCCCCCTGCCAGTGCTGACATGTGTACAACGCCACTGGATCCAAAGACTTTCTACCCACTGGTCTGTGATCATCCTGCATTCGGCATCATTGCATGTGTTTCATGAGTCTGAAGAGGACTTTATAGATTGTTATCAGACATAGAGACTAATATCGGACTTATGGACTTGATCTGGACTGGGCTAGGATGTGTTCTCAATACTCAACTGCTCTTGTATATAAACCTCTTTCTTATACACATATGAGTTTCTCTGGATTTGTTTCTCTAGTCTACCCAGACTGACACGCTAAATTCTAGAGCTCAGGAATTTGTTAAAATGGAGGGGCAGCGAAAAAGAGGAAGACGCTTGACGAGATGGACCCTTGACAGTGGATTCAAACATAACAACAATTGTGAGGGTGGTGCAGGACTGGGTGGTCTTTTGTTGGACATTGGGTTCATATGAGTCCAAACTGACTGGGTGGCACCTAACAACAACAGTGCTCTCCAGGACAGTTGCCACTAGCCTCTCATGGCAATAGAACAATTGAATTATGACTATGTGACCTGAGATATCCTGAACGTGTAAAACATATACTGAATTTCCAAGACTTAGAATATGAGAGGAGTATAGTATATGGATTGCATGTTAAAAATGATCATGTTTTCTATATGTTGGATTAAATACTCTGTTATTAAAAATAATGTTACAGCTTACTTTTACTTTCTGTGACATAGTACCTGTTGCTGCTAGCAGTGGCCACTGACAGGCCTCGACTTCCATCCTGCGCCATCCCAAGATCAGATTGGGTTTGGACCTTTGTGATCCATAGGGTTGTCATTGGCTGATATTCAAATGAAGATAGATAGGCCTTTTGTCACTGTCTTCGTCTTAAAGTTCTTAAAGCTCTGCTGAAATCTTTCTAACATGGTAGACCCTACTGGTCCCAGGGATGTAGATCTCAGTATTATAACACACAAGCCTCCAGTGATGAACTGGGGCGGAGTGAGGTGGTGGCTGTGCAGGAAGAATGCTGAGCTCTTGCAGAAGCAGGGCCTTCTACCAGTAAATACCACTGTCGTGTGGGTACTCTCGCCCACTGTCACGGAGTCAATGCCGACTCACAGAGACCCTGTGTGGGGTTTCCAAGACTATCCATCTGTATGGCAGCAAGCAGCCTCATCTTTCGCTCTACCAAAGCTGGTAGGTTTGAACTGTTGACCTTAAGGTTAACAGCCCAATGTCTTAACAAATGGTGCCACCAAGTATCCCTCTTGTGGCTACCATCATGTGAGGTTGAACTGCCAACCTTGCAGTTAGCAGCCCAACACTTCCTTA
>NW_022111369.1:80637078-80638786 GCF_000313985.2 Echinops telfairi | reverse complement strand
ACATATTTCACATACAGTATTATTATACATAGTTCTTACAAATACTGTAATCAATAGCCTATGAAATGACTTAAGGGATGTACTCTACAGGTGAGGCGCCGTCTTTTTCCTCTGAAGGAGCAGGTGTAGGCAGTGGGTGCTGTTACGCAAAAAACACGATAGAGTGAAGCCGTGGAAGTTGAAGCGCAAAGTGGCAAGGGTTCACTGTAAACACCTTTCTGGTATTCTCTGCTTTGAGCAGACCCATCTGTCATCAGCAAAGACATCCCTTGGTCCATGTCCTCTTCTGCATCCGGCCTATGCTCTGGCAGTTCTCTGACAATGTGCTGCAGTAACCATTGTTGATGATCTTGAGTAAAATTTTACTTGTGTGCCATATCAATGATATCTATCATTCTATAGTTCATTATAGTGCGATAGTCCATTTCAGGTTACTAATGACTGAGATATCAATCTTCATGGGTTCCTTTCTATTTTTGATCACTTCTATTTTTTCTAAATTCATATTCACACATCCCAAATTCCAATCATTAGCAGATTTTTGCAGCTCTTTCTCTTTACCTTCAGTCCTGCCCCATCAGCAAATGAAGATCTCAAAGAGGGGAGGGAGGGGGAAAAGAGGAGCTGATATCAAGGACTCAAATAGACAGTAAATGTTTAGAAAATGATGATGGCAACATATGTACAAATATGCTTGATGCAATTGATATATGAATTGTTATAAGAGCTGTAAGAGCCCCCAATAAAATGATTTTGAAAAAAGAAAAGTAACAAAAAGAAAACCCCAACGGCTCCCCTCCCACAGGCTTTACAGGACTTGCATCATGATGGTCGACCCCCCTCCAAGAACTCAGCTCCTCTTCAGTCACATGTCAAGCGCCCCCAAACCTGAGGGGCCCATCTTCCAGCAGCATGTCCTATACGCTCTGCTTCCTTTGTGTAGGCTTTCGGTATTTGAAGATGCTTCGAAGCTGTGCACAAGGTTTTCGGTGGCTTCTTCCTCTGAAGTGGGGAGTCGAGTCCTTCTTCATCATCTGTTCTTAGCCTGGAAGCTCCACGGAAAGATGCTCACTTTGGGTGACCCTGCTGGCATTGGAAATAGCAGCAACGCACAAGCCACCCCCGAGCGAGCGAGTGACAAACTGAAAGACAAGTGGTGGAATGTGCAGAGGACTCGCCCATTTTGATTGCTGTTGTTAGTTGTCCTAAATTGATCCTAACTCTTGGAGACCCTCTGTGAGTTACCTTGGGATCTCAATACGATGCAAATTCCGTTGTCCGGAAGTCCCGAGTAGGGCTTAAGATTTGTAACAAGCTCCCAGAGAGGTGAGCGCAGGTAGATCACACTTTTGAGAAGAAAAGTTCTAGCTCAAGGAGTCCTAGTGCCATAGTGCTTACACACTGAGCTGCTAACCAGAGGGTTGACAGTTCAAAACGACCAGTTGCTTTGAATGAGACAGATGAGGCTTTCTACTCCAATGAAGAGTTCGGCTCAGAAACTCACAGGAGCGGTTGCACCCTGTCCTGTAGTTGACATCGCTTGATGGCAGTGAGTTTGGGGTTGGAGGGGGAGATGTTATTGTTCTAGCTAAGAGGAGGAGAATCAACTTTAGCCTTGTGTTAGACAGGGTTCTCTAGAGAGATAAAACCAAATTGCTGATAATTTAATATATTTATTTATAAAGATAATTAGATATATAACAAGAAA
>NW_022111369.1:80635767-80636978 GCF_000313985.2 Echinops telfairi | reverse complement strand
TGGGTATTTTGTCATATCTTGCCCTGTCCGACGTCTCCCTTCATCCACTTTTTGGTTGTCTGTCCCCCAGGGAGGAGGTCACACACAGTTCCATGTAATCCGTTCCCTCTTTCCTACCCATTTAAACTACATTTGTGGCCCACATTGTGTTTCTGTTGGACTCTGCTATGGGACACCAGTACTTCTAAAACATTAATGTGCAAATATTGGTCTTAGGTGACATTGAGTAGGCTCTGATCCATAGCGACCCTCTCAACAACAGAAAGAAACACCACATGGTTTGGTGCCATCCTCACAACTGCAATCTGATTGACAGGCTAAACTCCACCCCTTCACTCTTAATAGTCACAAGTTGACACCAGATTATGTAACTACCACACCAAACATGGTGTCTTTCTCCAGGAACTGGTCTTTCCTGCCAATATATACAAACAATGTAAGACTTAGTCTTGCCATCCTTGCCTCTAAGGAGCACTCTGGCATTACTTCTTCCAAGACAGCTCTCTTTGCCCTTTTAGCAGTCCATAGTGCTTTCTTATTCTGCCCCAGCACCACAATTCAAATGCATCTATTCTTCTGTGGTCTTCTTTAATCAATGTCCAACTTTCACATGCATATGACGCAATGGAGAATACCATGGCTTGGGTCAGGCACAACTTAGTCCTCAAAGTAACATCCTTGCTCTTCAATACTCTAAAGAGGTCTTGTTCAGCAGAGTTACCAAAGACCGTTCATCTCTTTTGACTGCAGCTTCAATGAGAATTGATTGTGGATCCAAGCAAGGCAAAATTTTTGATAATTTCAACCTTTTCTCCATTTATCACGACTGGACCTATCGGTCCAGTTGTCAGAATTTGGGTCTTCCTTATATTAAGTTGTAATCCATACTGGAGGCTACAATCTTTGATCTTCATCAGCAAGTACTTCAAGCCGTCCTCCCATTCAGCAAGCAAGGTAGTGTCATCTACATACCTCGGGTTGTTAATAAGACTTCCTCCTATCCTGATGCTGTACTCATCAGAGAATCACCAGCTTCTCTGATAATTTTCTCAGCATGTGGACTGAACAAGTATGGTGAGAGGATACAACCCGGACACATACCATTCCTGATTTCAACCATGCAGTATTTCCTTGTTCTGTTCTCACAACTGCCTCTAGATCAGTGGTTCTCAACCTTCCTAATGCCCCGACCCTTTAATACAGTTCCTCAT
>NW_022111369.1:80631727-80635667 GCF_000313985.2 Echinops telfairi | reverse complement strand
GTGATCAAAGAGCGAATGACAAGAAAGGCGAGGCTCACCAAGCCATTTATCTCTCTGCCCTTCAGTTAATCCCACTTGTGTTTATCGGCCAGGCTGGCACAATAAACTATCTCAAGGCCCCTTGGCACAATCTGTGTTTATGAGGTGCTAGGTAAAAATTAAAAAAGGCTCAGAAGGAGCCTGAGGGCAGGGAAGGAAGTTGTCTGGAAAGACCCGGCACTGTGTATTGTTAGGGAAGCCAGGGTCGCATCACACCTAAGCAGTCAATGGCAACAAAGACCTAGAGACTTAAAAGGTCCGAGCTGGTGTCTGAATTAGGAGGCCCTTGGTGAGTCTAATGAGTCCATGGGAGTTTCAAGCAGATCTTATAATGCTGGTCAGAGAGAAGTGCACAGGAACAGAGCTAGTCATCTTCTTTGTTTCCTGTATAGACTGAAAGGACCTTAGCTAACCCTATAGTGGGAAAAGTGAGTGGAAGAGATCCTTTGGGAGGCTAGTTTGTTTTGGTTTTGCATGGGAGAGACTGGTGTCTGTGGATTTATTGAAAACAAAGAAGAATCCAACAGAGGATGCAGGTAACTTCTTCTCCACTAAATAAAATCACACTTTGTGGCAGCTCGCAGAACAAAGAGAACCCTGAGCTTTGTATTCAGGCTTAAGTCTGAGCACCTCAATTTGCTGAAGGTTGTGGGATGACCTTGAAAACCCAAAATCAACTTGCAGAGTACACCCCCACCACCACCGCCATTAAGCCTCCGTTGTATTCTTCTGACAAGTAACTAGGGCTGAGAACACCCTTGCCCTCCGGTAGAGCACTTTGGAAAGGAATGCTCCACCTTTCTGCAGCCAGCACAGGGACGGGCTGTCTAGGCGTGTCCCTGGTGGAGGAAAGCCCTGGACCAATCTCATAAACTCTTCTGTTTGATCTAATGTTCAAGTCCCAATCCTGGTACCTTTCAGGTTTCTGTAGTCCTACCTAAAGCTGTGAAGTATTGAAGTGCCACCAATCATGATTTTTGTGACACAAACTCACTGCCATCAGGTCAAGGCCGACTCACAGCAGCCCTATAGGACAGGGTAGAGCCTCCCCTGGGGGTTTCTGAGATGGTCACTTTGGATGGAGAAGAAAGCCCTGTCTTTCTCTGAGGACCGGGTGGTTTTGAACTTTGAACCTTCCAGTTAGCAGCCCAATGCATAACCACTCTGCCTTTCTTCTCTGTGTCCTGCTTTAAATGACTGTGTAGCCTTGGAAGCCATGATGACCTACCAATGTCTTCCCCAGCCAGATAATGTATATTTGTCTTTGTCTGATCCTTGCCCTGTTTAAAACGTAATCAATGTCCTCCTTACATTATATTTTGGATCTGGGGGTTTTATTTGTACCCTTAAACAGCTTCAGGGATCTCACAGTCTTGACTACTAAGGGATATCTGTACCTCTTCTGTGAAACCTTTAAGACAAAAACAGCAAAAAAGAAAAGAAAAAAACCAAACTCTTAAATGTCAACTCAAGGCAGGAAAAATGGACATTCGTTTTTTCACAGGAGACAATGAGAAACAAGAGATATGGCACACCAAGATTACATGTAGTCACCCTTCATCTCTCTGACACTGATTCACTGATGGAGTTAAGACTTTTAAGGTAAAATTCCAGAAACACTATTACACTGTAGTATGAGCTGAGAACCCCTTGTCTGGAAGACATGTTGAGTGAGAAGCAACCATGTGTGACCCCTGGAAAACAACGCCACCAGAGGACAGGGTTACGAGTGTGTGGACACTTATGAAGTGGTGGAGTGCAGGGCTGGACTAAGGGGGTGAGGAGATCCCAGTGGGAAAGATTTGAGAAGGTTTACCCTCCGTTTATCTTCTCCCAATCTACACACACTCAAAGGGGATTTCAAGTATCCAGGCCCAACCCAGCCCATCCTTCTGAATAGACTTTGCAGTTCATTAAGCTGCTCCGGAAATTCCCCTAAGAGTTCATTGAAGGTCAATCCTCCTCCAATTCTAGCCCTGAAACTAGCCCACCTGCGGGTTTTAGTGCCCATTGTCCCTTGTACTTCATTCATAAGTAAATACATGGAGGACAGCAATCAAGAACACACCACCCAGGGGGCACATTCTGCTTTAAAAGAGGAGGCTTTTCTGCTTCATTTGCTGTTGTTTAGGTGCCTTAGAGTGGCCTTGACCCACAACAATCCCATCCTCAACTGAACAAGATGCTGCCGGGTCCTGCGCCAGCCTCACAATTGTTCCCATGCGTGAGCCCATTGTGGCAGCCAGTATGTCAATCCATCACGTTGAGCGCCTTCCAATTTTTTGCTGCACCTCTACCAAGTATGATGCCCTTCTCCAGGGACTGGTCTTTCCTCACAAGTGCAAAGTAATTGAGACAAAGTCTCGCCAGCCTTGCCTCTAAGGATCATTCTGGCTGTCCTTCTTCCCAGACAGATTTATTTATCTTTTTGGCAGTCCATGGTACTGTCAATATTCTTCACCAGCACTATGCTTCAAAGGCCTAGATTCTGATGGGCTCTTTCTTACCGAATTTCCAATGTTCACATGCATATGAGACCATTGAAAATACCATAGCTCGGGTCAGCCCCAGGTTCATTTTCAAAGTAACCTCCTTTTCAACAAAATCTGAAAATGTACCCCCTCAGAAATCCTATACAGGATCCTTTTGAGTCAGCATGGACACAATGGCAGTGGGTCAAGGTCACTCCCACAAAGGACTCAAGCAGAGCAGCTATTCTGTGAGGCACAGGATCGCATCAGGCAGTGTCACTAAGAGTCTAGCCAACTTAATGGCACCTAACAACCACCCCCAGAGGCAGTTCTGTTAGGTTCAAACGCCTGGCCAGGAAGGGGTGGCACACCTAGGCGGGCGTTGCACCTGGATTGGCCCATCTAGGCCAGGTGAATTTGATTCAGCCAATGGGGTCGACCAGTATCATTGACCACGCCTCCCAACAGGACCCCTGAAAAGCCAGAGGTTTTGCTCAGGTGCTCTCTCTCCCATGGGCTCCAGCACACAGGGTGCCGCGTCCCACCAACCGTGCCGCGGACTGTCTGGCTTGTGTTCTATTTGTTGTAGAATCTGAAACTGCTTTTAACTTTAGTAAAACCTACTTGGATCACAAACCAGACTTCGGCGTGAATTCTTTATCACGCGAAGCCAAGGATCGAGGTATATCTCTCCTATGGGAGAGAGAGAGAGATCTAACAGTTCTACCCGGCCCTTCAGGGTCACGATGAGTTGGCACTGACTTGAGGGCAGTGAGTTTGATTTTTGAGTTTTAACAACACAGATTCACTGCGCCACTTGGGGATTCTGGGTGTCCCTAGCAACATGGCTTCCACAGTCAACCCCATCTAGCCCTAAGTCAACACCTTGTTTAGGATTTGATCTTATTTCTCCCAAGGATTCTCCTCCCCACACCCCCCCTTCCTCTCCCTGGGGCAATGCAGCCCACCATAAAGTGGGTTGGCCAATGTAAAGGAAGAACCATTCCTGCTCTGTTCTCCAAACAGACAGCCGCGTGTCCTTCTGTGGATTCAAGCTGTCCCCCAAGTGGAGATGAACATTCAGAAAGGCCTGTCTAAAGCGGGTGCATAAGCAAATGTGGTGAAGAAAACTGATGGAGCCCTATCAAAAGATATAGAATCTGGGGTCCTGTAGGCTGGAAGATAAACAAGGGGCCAGCTAACTGAGAAACAACAAAGCCCACATGGAAGAAGCACACCATCCTGAGATCACAAGGCATCGAGGGTATCAGTCATCAAAGACGGAAAAAAAACCATAGTATTGTGAATGAGGGCGAGTACGGAATGGGGACTCAGGGCCCATCTGTGGGAAATTGGACATCCCTTGCAGAAGGGCTGCGGGGAGGAGACAAGTCAGTCAGAGTGCAATGTGGCAATGATGAAATATACAA
>NW_022111369.1:80625516-80631616 GCF_000313985.2 Echinops telfairi | reverse complement strand
ACAGGGAATCCAGGACAGATGAACCCCTCAAGACCAATGGTGAGAGTGGCGATACCGGGAAGGTGAGGGAGAAAGGGGGAACAGATTACAGGAGCAGAGAAGTGGGTGAAGGAAGACGTTGGATGGTGTAAGATATGACAAAATAATAATAATGATTTATAAATTATCAGGGTTCATGGGGGAGAGGGAAAGGAGGGAAACAATGAGGACCTGAGACTAAGGGCTCAAGTAGAAGGCAACTGTTTTGAGAATGATGATGCCAACATATGTACAAATGTGCTTGACACAATGGATGGACGGATGGATTGTGATAAGAGTTGTATGAGCCTCCAGTAAAATGATTTTTAAAAAAAAGGCCTGTCTAACACGTCAATGCACAGTGACACACACACCCCTGATTTCTGGTGTCCCCCTCCTCCCTTGCTCTTATATTCCATCTCAGAAGCACAATCACCTCCCAGCTCTGTTTGTTCTGAAAGCTCATTCTTAAGGTCAAAGCCTTAATAATAAACTTCCTCATGAAGGGAATTTTCAATGCTTTTCTGTTTTCATGATGCAGACATTGCCACAATTTGGGCAGCCTTGTAACTCACTGCCATCGAGTCGTTGATGTCTGATAGCAACCCTATAGGACAGGGTAGAACTGCCCCTGTGGATTTCCAAGATTATAATTCTATACAGAAGTAGAAAGCCCTGTGTTTCCCCCAAGGAGTGGCTGGTGGACTCGAACTACTGACCTTATGGGTGGCGGCCCAATGTATAACCACTAGGCCACCAGGATTCCTGTGGCTGCCTAAACATTCATTTTCCAAAACGGCTCCAGCGTTTCAGCATGTGAAAACTCTGCCAAACCTTCCCCATTTCATGAAGACAGTCAGAAACTACATTGTCCCAAGAGGTACACCCAACTCTAATAATGACTTCTTTCTCTACTCAGCCCTCATCACACTCAATGGTATAAAAATATAGCCTCATCTTTCTGCCTCAGAGGAGCTGGTGGTTTCCAACTGCTGCCCTTGTGCAACCACTACACCATAGGAGTCCCTGGGTGGCACAGAAGCGAACAGGTATGTCCTCCTCTACTAGCTGAAGAGTTGGAGGTTTGCGCCTCAGAGGACAGGCCTGGTGAGCTGGTTCCACAAGGGCTCGCCCTAGAGCACCCCAGGGAACAGTTCACTCTGCACACGGGTGTGCAAGAGTCAGAATCAATTCAAAGGCAAGTGACAACATGTGTGGGATGAAGGTAGAGGTGCTTCCGTGGCGAGATTCTTGCCTTCCGTGAGAAAGAGCCGGTTGAAATGTTCCTTGTGAACCATCCCTGCAAGGATACAGTGCTGCTGTGATGCGGAACCTGTTTCAGAAGAACCTCCAGTCTAAGATGGACTAGAAAGAAAGGCCTGGCTGTCTACTGCTGACAGCTAACCAAGGGAAACCCTGTGGATCCCAAGGGCCCAATCTTGTGCACGAATTAGCCAAAAGTTGGGTGACGGACTCACCGGCAAATAACAACAGCATGTTTGGGATGGTCCTCGAGTATCGTGGGAAAGCACCGGCACTGGGACGTCTGGCTTTGTGCCAGAGGAGGACATCCCAAGTAAACATACAGAGTGAGGCTCCGGCCTCTTTCGGGACACCAAGCTTATCAGTTGGGGGTGGAGGTCACCCACACAGTCGGGCAGGGGCAGGATCCAATGACTCTAAAGTGGAGAGTCATTGACACATGGATGATGTCAAGGAGTTTGGCCTCGGTCCCTAAGGCACACTTGCCATTTTGGAAACGCATCACACTCTGGGAATAGCCCACCCATCTGGCTGGGGTGAGGAGGCTGCTAGGGTAATGGTGACTCAAGCAAGGTCTGATGGGTAGGAACTGTAAGGGAGCTAGATTTAGGGACAGGGGGTTGTCCCTCCCATGCCTGCAAGGCCCCCATAGAGGAGGTTGAAGAGAAATCAGGCAGCCATTGGACGCCCAGGGAAGATCTAAACTGAGCATGAACAGACAGGACCAGGTAAAACCAATACCTTGGACACACACATCTTAGGTACATCAGCCAATGAGGTCAACCAATACCTTCAACCACGCCTTCCCCAGCCAGGGAGCGGGATAGAATAAAGGCAGGAAGCACAACCCTGCACGCCCACTTGGCACCCCCTCTTGCCCTGCCTCCACTCTTTTTGCTTTGCCCTCGCTCGGGGGCATGATGTACGGAGGCCCTCTAGAGTCATGGGTGCACCCGAGTGTCCCCAGAAGGGTCCCACTTCTTGAGGCCCACATCCACTTGGCCTCTTGGCCCCCGGGGATCCCCAGTTCCACCCGCTAGGTGTTCTCCACGTGCTTGCCGTGCCCAGTCGTGAACCCCAGCCCGGCTTCTGCGCAGCGTGGCACGCTTTCCAGAAACAGCATGTACCCTTTGGAGACTGCAAACCCTGGAACTTTCCCTGTCCTTCATAAACACTTCCTTGGATGGCAAAAGGGGCGTAAGTGAATTCTTTCAGCGCGTGAAGCAAAGAGCCCGGTCCAACCCACTCCAGAAACCTAACAGAACTGCACGAGGGTGTCTCTCGGGAGGAGGCGGTTAGGAGTCATCCAGTGAGGAATGACTGCGGCTGGGGCTGAGCAGCATGTATTATTTCTTCATTTGTGTCTATCGTTTCTCCCGTTCAAATGGAAGGCATGTGGCCTTGTTGTCCTGTTTGCCGCTCTAACTTTAGGAGTAGGAGTCCCGATGGCAGAGTGGGTTACGCAGTGGGCTACTGAAAACTCCAAGACAGCAGGTTTCCACCAGCCGCAGGAGGAAGACCAGGCTTTCGCCTCCCGCAAAGAGTAACCATCTCAGAAGCCCACGAGGGCAGTGCTACCTGTTCCGTAGGGTGGCTGTGAGCCAGCATTGACTGGATGACAGTGAGGTAGGTCAGTCTGAGGGAACTTCAGGAATTACTACAGAGTCTGGGCCCTAAGAAGTACTCAGCAAGCATGCCCAAGGAGGAATGTGACATAGATCAACAGGTGTGGAGTTTGGCGTGTGCAGGGGGTCCAGAGTGGAGACAGAGGACAAAATTGCTTGCCAAGCCTTCTGTAATGCCACGATCCTGGATGCTTCCTCATCTCATTCCGGGATTTCCAGGACAATTTTCAATTGTCACAATTCATACTTGCCACTAAACCACATACAGCAATCCGAACCTCTGTCTCTGAGAGGAAGGAACGCATCCTGGTCAGGAGCACAGGCTCTGTAGCCAGATTGCTCAGGTTCAGAGTCATGCTACTTGCTAGCCAGGCAGCCTTGAAGATGTTACTAACCTTTCTGGGTTTCTGAGACTGTAACTCTCTATGGGAATAGAAAGCCCTGTTTTCCCCCTCAGAGCAGCTGTTAGGTTCAAACTGATGACCTTGTGGGTCGCAGTCCAATGCCTAACCACTATGCCACAAGGGCTTTTGGGTAAAGGATCAGGGAAAAAAAGAAAGAGAAAGATTGAGATGTGGTCAATCAATATGGCTCTACTACATGTCACCCCGATATGATTTATTATAAATTCTAGCCTCTATGCCCCACATGTCCCCTGTGGCAGGATGGTTACATGTTGGGCTGCTAACCACAAGATCATCTGTTCAGAACCACTAGTTGCTCCTTGAATGTGTTAGTCTGGGTACTTTAGAGAAACAAATCCTCAGAAACTCATGAATAAGAGAGAGTTTTATATAAAGGTTAAGTGCAAATCAAGAAAATATACCAACCCAGTGCTGCCCAAGCCCACAAGTCCAACATTAACCCATATGTCTGACACCAATCCACAAAGTCCTCCTCCATCTCATAAAACACATGCAATGACGATGACTGCAGGAGGAAAGCCCAGTCAGTGAAAGTGGAAGCATCTCAGCGCTGGCAGGGGTGTCCACACAGCTGCTCCAGCAACCAGGGCTGCATCGGGGTAGATCTATGTGGCTTCTCCTCAGGGATGTCTTACAGGAAGTAAGCCTTGCCAGCTGAAGCAGGGAACCAGCTAAGGCAGCTGCACCCTGGTCAGACCATCAGAAAGCAAGAGACCCAAGAACTAGAAAGGCGAGGCTCACCAAGCCATTTATCTCTCTGCCCTTCAATTAACCCCACATGTGTTTATCGGCCAGGTTGGCACAATAAACTTTAACTGTCTCATTGAGAGAAAGAGGAGGTATTCTACCCCAAAAAAGATTTAGTCCCAGAAATCCACAGTTCTATAATGCCCTAATAAAGTCACTACAAGTCAGAGTCTCAGTAAGTTTTATTTTGAGATGTCCCTGGCTATAATCCCATTCTAGAGGGAGTTCTCTGATATGCTAATAGCCAGGATAACTTGGGCATTAAGTTAGTGTAGGGTGTGATTTAAATCACCTCCCTTTGTTTCCATACCCTTTGAGGGTTTAGTGTAATAGATAGGTTTATTGTGCCAATCTGGCCAATAGGAACATGTGGGATTAATCAGGTGGCAGTTTGATTGGAGGGCAAAGAGATAAATGGCTCAGCAAGGCTCACCCCACCCACTATTATTTCTAGTGATCCACTTGCAGCATTTTTGTTTTCTGTCCCAGCAACCCTATGCACTTCAGGCCTGGAAGTCCTGATCCCAAAGGAAGGAACTCTCCCACCTGGAAACACAGCACGGATTCTACCGAACTGGCAGCTGAGAATGCCCCCTGACCACTTTGGGCTCCTCCTGTCTTTGGATCAACAGGTCAGGAAGGGTGTCACTGTATTGAGTGATGTGATTGATCCTAATTACCGAGGAGAAATTAGACTGGTGCTACATAATGGAGGTAAAGAAAAATATGTCTGGAATCCAGGAGATCCCGTTGCCATCTCTTAGTACTACCATGCCCTGTGCTTAAAGTAAATGGTAAGTTACAGCTACCCAATCTTGACAGCACATCTAACAACCCAGACCCCTCAGGAATGAAGGTCTGGGTCACCCCACCAGGCAAAGAACCACGGCCAGCTGAGGTGCGTGCTGAGGGCAAAGGTAATACAGAATGGGTAGGAGAATAAGGTAGTTCTAGCTATCAGGTATGGCCACGTGATCAATTACAAAAGTGAGGCTTGTGATTGTCAATATATCTTCTTTATATGTGCTTATAGAATAGCTTTCCTTCCTTCATGTATGATGTACTAGATACAATTAGATTCTGTATGTTTACATTTATATAGTGATAGATGTATGATGTTAGGTGTAAGTCTGATTTCATTAATGTCTGGAAATTATATATGTTTGAATTGTATATAGGCCCCAAGTCGCCAAGGGGTAGACAGTGATAGGTAGGTTTATTGTGCCAATAAAGAACAAGTGGAATTAATTAGGTGGCAGTGTGATTGAAAGGCAAAGAGATAAATGGCTTGGCAAGGCCCACCCCTCTCTCTTCTTTACTCTCTGGTGATCCAACCAGCACTTGGCTGCTTTAGCTAAATCTATGTCTCAACTTGTGAGCTACACTACCTGTGGGATAACCAACTCGTGAATCGTCCCTAGAGTTTGAGGTGCCTTTGAGACCTGCTTGGCCATGCTGCTGGCATGCAGATTGCTTGAACTTGAGGCTGGTGGATCCTGTCTTCTTGCATTGCCAGAGTTTGATATCCCATCTGGGCCTGCTTCGCTAGCGATATAGATATAGAGATAGAGATAGAGATATGTAATCATAATTGTCCTGGTTTTGTTTCTCTAGAGAACCCTGCCTAACAAATATAGTCTGTTGAAAGACAAAACCACACCTCCATCAAAACAGTCATCTATGTATAAAAGCCAGCTCAGATATAGGGAGAGAAATCGCAGGATCATCGTCAGGACAATTACCAATGGAGCATGTTTGTAGTAGCAGAGGCTGCAGCATGGAGACCATCTATGGTAGTTACATAATTTCATGTCAACTTGGTAAATAAAGTGAAGGGGTGGAGTATAGCCTGTCAATCAGGTCACAGCCTGATGATTGTGTGGGCATGGCCTTCTCATAAGGATTCTGGGAACTTCCTCTTCTCCCTGGAGGTGGGCCACATTCTCTCTCTGTTTCACCTTCATGTTGACAAGCCATGTGGAGCCATGCTGAGACCTGAGCGAGCCATGTTGCAGAGACCTG
>NW_022111369.1:80623542-80624792 GCF_000313985.2 Echinops telfairi | reverse complement strand
GCTATGTGGGAGAAAGACGGTGTTTTCTACACCCATGAGTCACAATCTCAGAAACTCACAGGGGGCGGTTCTACCCTGTCTTATCAGATCACTATGAGTCAGTATTGACTTGATGGTAGTGAGTTTATAGGGCTGCTATCACAAACTGCAAATTATAGAACACTATCATTGATATCACATTCAAATAATATTTTGCTGAAGGTCATCAAACAACAGTGGCAGTATACATTGACAGGAGCTGCCAGAAGTTCAGGCCAGATGCAGAAAAGGATGTGCACTAAGGGATATCATTGATGATTATCAGATGGATCTTGGCTGAAAGCAGAGAATATCAGAAAGATGTTTACTCGTGTTTCACTGACAACTGACAATGTCAAGGCATTTGACTGTGTGGATCACAACTATAGATAACCTTGAGAATAGAAATTCCAGAACCTTTCATGATGCTCATGCAGAACACGGATCAAGAGGCAAGTGTGGGAAAACAACAAGGGGGTACTGCATAGTTTAAAATCGGGAAAGATGTGTGTCAGGGTTGTATCTTATCACCATGCTTATTCAGTCTGTATGCAGACAAATCATCCGAGAATCTGGACTATATGAAGTAGAACAAAGCATCAGGAATGGAGGAAAGCAGATGATACATCATGGCTTACTAAAAGTGAGGAGGATTTGATACACTTGCTGATGAAGATAAAGGATTACAGTCTTCAGAATAGATTACAACTCAAAGTAAAGAAACCCAAGCCCCTCCCAACTGAACCAATAGGTAACATCATGATAAACAAAGAAAAGATTGAAGTTGTCCAGGATTTCAGCTTGGTGGTAATGGGTGTTGTAGTATACTATGTAAAGATATAAGGACTTTTTAATAACATTTTTGTTGTGATGGCTCTGACTCATAGCGACCCTATGCACAACAGAACAAAACATTGACCGGCCCTGCGCCATCCTCGCAACGGTTCCCATGCCTGAGCCCATGGATGCAGCCATTGTGTCTATCCAGTGCATTGAGGGCCTGCCTCTTTTTTGCTGCCCCTCCACTTGATCAAACACGATTTCCTTCTCCAGGAACTGCTCAGTCCTGACCACATGTCAAAGTGTGAAAGATGAAGTCTCGCCATCCTTGCCTCTAAGGAGCGCTCTGAATGTACTTCTTGATGCATCCATAAGTGTCATTAGATTTGTTTCTCTAGACTGTCTGGCCTAACACAATAATCTATTGCCTACTACTCCTTACCATTTGTTTA
>NW_022111369.1:80618763-80619562 GCF_000313985.2 Echinops telfairi | reverse complement strand
AATGAATGTACAAATGTGCTTTATACATTTGATGAATGTATGGATTGTCATAAGAGTTGTATCAGCCCCCAATAAAATGATAAAGAAAAAAGAAATTGTCTTGGAAAAGGTGGCTTTTAAAATAATAATAACTTTTTTAGTAATTTTTTTTCACATTCAGAGGAGGATACTTTATCAAAGAACCGAAAACAAGTCCTTAAATTTCTCAAGCCCTTTGAAGACTAGCCGTCGATTACTGGTAAAAGGATCTTGGTTGGTACTTTTCTTTCCCTATTCTTCATGAAAATGTTCAGAGGGAAGTAAAAGAAAATAAGTAAGTAAACCTTGTCCCACCCATAATGGTGACTAAGACCTGAATTGATGTATTTTATGTAACATGATTAGTAAATGAATATAAGTTATGAGTATGAAAATATTGTTCCCAGACTGGTCTCACAGCCAGATTTAATGCATTGTTCATTTGAGAATCTGAAAGTTTGGAAATATGATAAACTGTTTTGATATGATCACAGAGAAATTATATTCATAGGCTGAAGAAATATTTGTCAGAAACATTAATAAAACTACCACATAAATGCCTTTTCAATGAAATATTTAAGAAGAAACAGGGAAGGGCAGTTTAATTGGCATTTCATCTACATATCATACAATTCAATAGTTCAATCATAACAAGAAGAGTTACACAATATTTGTTTTCTTCTCCATTTTACTCATTGTTATTCATGTAATTTTTTTTCAATTTTCACAAAAATATGCACAATGTGATGAGCCAGCCAGGGTGCAGTATAGCACCAATGAA
>NW_022111369.1:80608524-80618164 GCF_000313985.2 Echinops telfairi | reverse complement strand
AATTTATGATTTATCAAGGGTTCATGAGGGGGGAAGCATGGAAAAATGAGCTGATATCAAGGGCTCAAGTAAAAAGGAAATGTTTTGAAAATGACAATGACAACATATGTACAAATGTGCTTGACACAATGGATGTGTGGATTTATGTGTATGTGTGTGTGTGTGGATTGTTATAAGAGCTGTAAGAGCCCCCAATAAAATTATTATATATGATTATATAAAAAATAGATATGCACAACAAAACTATCTCCAACTCAACAACTTCTACATGTATCATTCAGCATCATTGATTACATACTCTTTGTGTTGTACAACCATTATTGATATTCCTCTCTAAATTGTTCCACCCCAATTAAAACAAATTCAATTCCCCCAAAACATAAACTCTTCCTCCTTCACCTGTGGTAACCATAGACAAAGTTTAGCTTTCTTTTGCAGGGGGGTAGTTTTTAAATATAATATTCACATATCATACAGTTCCATTGTTAAAAGGCTTTTTAAAAAGAGTTGTATATACATCATACAATCAGTTCTAATGATCACTCCCACCTCCCGCACACCTGGATTGTTCCCCAAGTCCCCTCACCCTCCCTCCCTTCCCTCAGAAGGAAGACGCTCGAGTAGGAGACCAGGGGAAATGGCTTGCTCATCAATGTTTACCTTTTGTTTTTCCATATGTCAGGCAGATAGATCCACGTGGTTAAAACTATTATAACTTAAGACAAGAAGAAAGTCACACATAGCCTAAAGAATTCACCACGCAGCAAGAAATGAACAAATTCTTAATATGGAAAGCATGCAATCATAACTGCAAAATGTATAAAATTGAGAAAGTTCAGCTAACCATTGCCTTGAAACAGAAGACCTTTGCAACAGATGGAACTCATCAATGGCATTGTGCAGTAGGTAGCAAAGGGAAAGTTAACCCCTGGAAAATCTGAGTCAGAGTCTAAAGCCTCGAAATTCGTGGTATACATTTTATCACATTTTTATTAGCCCCTAATCAACAGATCATACAATTCAATAGTTCATTCATTCAATCAGATCAAGGAGAATCGTAGAATCATTACCACAACCTGGTACAGTATAATTTTAATAAGAAAAGTTGCCCCTTGCTGGCGAGACATCTGTGCATACAGAGGAGTCCTGTGTCCGGGAAGCTGTCAGACCTTGGTAACGTGGACAAAAAGAAATACAGTTCACATAGCTACTAATGTGCAGACAGTCAAAATAGGAATTTTATAAAATTCTTATTGGTCACTTGCTGCCATGGCGTCCACCCACAATTCATGCACAGCAGAACAGTTAGACATTGACAATTCTTGGCCATAGGGTTTCATTGGCTGGCGTGTGGGATTACATCACCAAAGCCTAGTCTGGTGTAGTCTGAACGCTCTGCTGAAACCTGTTGGGCATGCTAGCAGCTGCAATGAAGTGAAGTTACCTGGTGTGGTTCTTTATCCAGAGCCATCGTCCCGCCCACCCAGCGACTGGGTAGGAGCATGTAAATAAGGTATGGGACGTTTTCATGAAGAGATGTGGTCAGTTTTGCCATTCTACTGGGTATAAAGTGAGCCGCTTCAGACACAGGAAAGAAGGAAGAAAAGCCATTGGTGAAACATCTCAGAGGTCTTTGCTGGAAGAAGTGGTGGCGGCACCAGAGCCACCGTGATAAGATGTAAGACAGAACAGTGGGCTTCCTACCTTACAGAGAAGGTGAAGGTCAGTGCTCTGGGCCAGGTTGCTGGCTTGCAAAACAGGATGCTCTTTGAGCCTCTATCATCATTAAAGAGCTTTGTGATGCTTCACTGAGCAGAGCAGAGTCCGAGGGGCCAGGTGGCTAGGGATTAGAACAGGTGTCCTCGAACTACGGCCCACGGGCCACGTGCAGCCCGCCGAGGCCATTTATCTGGCACGCCGAGTGTTTTTGCCCCGTTTGTTTTTTCACTTCAAAATAAGATATGTGCAGTGTGCATAGGAATTTGTTCATAGTTTTTTTAAAAACTATAGTCCGGCCCTCCAACGGGTCTGAGGGACAGTGAACTGGCCCCCTGCTTAAAAAGTTTGAGGACCCCTGGATTAGAAGGAAACTTGCCTGCAGACATGCCTAAGAAGAGAGGCTGCAGACAAAAGAACTGTGTCCTTCAGGTTTCTGATCTTCATTTGCTGTAACCGGTAAGCTTCCCTGAATAAGCTTCATAATATTGAGTATAGCATTGCCTGTGAATTCTGTGTGTTTATTGCAATGGATTATCAAACCAAGCAGAATAGATTATTGTGAAAAGGGATGGTTGGTGTCAGAATAGGAAAAAGAAAGATGGAAGGTGGACGCATGTCTGGCTTTTGTCTCACAGGGATTATGCTTGGGCAGATGTAGCGTTCCAGTCTCCTTGCCCATTCTATAGCTGCAGATCAGACGTGGCCTCCATGCCATTTTTTGCAGCAACACAAAAGCCTCCACTGACAGAAGGGAGGTGGCTGAGATGAGGTGCATGGGCCATGAAGAAACCAGGGTCTCCTGTGTGGAAGATGACAATTATATCAATATGAATACTTACCTCTAGTATGTAATATGCATTTGGATATTTTTTATGCTATTCTATGTGTGTTAGTCTGGGTTGACTAGAGAAAGAAATCCAGACACACTCATATGGGTGTAAGAGAGAGTTTCATATCCAAGAGTAATTATATATGAAGAAAACATCTCGGCCCAGTCCAGAACAAGTCCATAAGTCCACTATTAGCCCATATGTCTGATACTAGTCCTTAAATAATTCTGCAGACTCACACAGATCATGCAATGATGCTGAAAGCCGGAAGTTAGAAGGCCAGTGGGTGAAGAGCCTTGTGGAAGTGTCTCAGCGCTGGGATGATGCTCCACCTCCAAGGCTCAGGTTGCCAACAGCATGGCTCCATGTGGCTTGTCAACAGAACGTAAAGCAGAGAGGGTGTGTGTACCGCCTCCGAGAGGAAGACAGGAGTTCCCAGAATTCTCAGGAGAACGCCATGCCCACATAGAAGCCTCACTGGCTATAATCTGATTGACAGACTAGACTCCACCCATCGCTCAAGTTGACAGGAGATTATGTAACTGCTACATTATGCTATTTAAAAATGCTGGCCAAGATCCACTAACTATAGTTCCTATGTTTAATTCTTGTCAACAAAATTGACTTTCGTGTGATATTAAGCCTATCGTTTGGTATTTTCTGCATTCTGTTGCCTCTCCTTTATTTGGGATGGGCACAAATACAGATCTTTTCCAGTCAGTTGGCCGGGTCGTTCAAATTTCTCGGCATAGACTAGTGAGTGTTTCCAGTACTTGCATTAGTTGAAACATTTCAATTGACGTTCCATCAATTTCTGGAGCCTTGTTTTTGGCTAATGCCTTCAGTTCAGCTTAACACTGTAAAAAGGTCTTGTGCAGCAATATTTCTTCCTTCAATACCATGGGTTCTTGATCATAAGCTACCTTTTGAAATGGCCAAACATCAACCATTTCTTTTTGGTTCGTGATTCTGTGTAGTCCTTCCATCATCCTTTGATGCTTCCTGCATCATTCAATATTGTGCCCACAGAATTCTCCAGTACTTCAACGCAAGGCTTGAATTATGTCTTCAATTCTTTCACCTTGAGATGTGCCGAGCCTGGCTTACCTTTCAGGCTTTATAACACCAGGCCTTTGCATATTTCAGGGCTGTTTCTGGTCCAGAACCAAACTCACCACCATCAAATCAATGCTGACTCATAACGACCTTATAGCCCCTGTGGGTTTCTGAGATGGTAACTCTTTACAGGAGTAGAAAGCTGTGTCTCTCCGGAGGAGCAGATGAGGTTTTAAATTGCCGTTCGCAGCCCCACTCGTGACCACTCTGCCCCCAAGGCTCCCTTTTGTCTGGTTGCTGTTGTTCTTTTTACATACCATCGAGACAGTTCTGATTCTCACAACAGAATAAAGCACTGCCCAGCCCTGTGCCTGCCTCACAATTGGTCTTATGTTTGAGCCCATCCATGCCGCCTCTATTGAAGGTTGTCCTCGTTTTCTGGTAAATTCTATATCTTCATGAAAAGAGGTGGTGGAGGATTAGAGATTAACTGAGGCTTCCATTTAAAGGACCACACTATTTTTCGTTCACTGTGCAGGGATACAGGAGGTGTACTGAGTTCTGTGCTCCAGGAAACCAGGAAGCTTTGCTGGGTGCTTAAATAACTTGGGTCCATTGGCTGAAAGATTTTGCACCTGTGTGGAGACCCAAACTAGTTGAGTATGCTCTAGGCTGGTTATCTTCTGAGTGTGGCTGCTAGTATCTAAAAGGCAACTAAAAGGGAAATCGTGTGGCACAATCAATTAGCAAAACATAAGGCAGCATTCCCCTCCGGTGTGGTCATTTTAGCTCCAACAATGGACTCGCTCCTTCCTGAGTTTAGAATTGTTCCAAGACAGTGTTGTGGCAGAGTAATGCTTCGTTGCTCTGGCAAGAGCAGCAATTGGTGCCAGTCCCTAGTTTCTTTTCTGAACGCCCTGTACCAGCTCCACTGAACACCTGGGCGGTCCTTCTGTAACCATTAACTCACGGTCCCTTTGCTTGTCTCGGTCCTTGGACAGCTGTACAACCCATTCCCAAGCTAACGCTCTCTACGGATGTACCCCATGTGGCTTGTCGTCTCCGGGAGCCTAATTGCTACGCTGTGGTTGTGTAAGCCGCCATGGATTTATTTGGTCTTCAATTCAGAGTGACCCCATGCCCAGCAGAACACAATGCCACCCCTCCTGCACCATCGCCACCTCGATTGGTTGCACGGAGGACCCACTGACCTGCATGTACCTAGCAACAACAACAACAACATGCATCATATTCAATTTCTCCCGCATCACTCGAGAGCAAGTGGCATAAACCATTGCCCCTTCTTATAAATCTGCCTAGACTTGCTGAGAGCAATGGTATTCTCATACATAACCATTCATATAACGGTAACTTCTCATTTCTATGTTATTGTATCTGTATGCCATATTTCAATTTTTAAAATTTTCTGAATAGTCGTCTTTATAGAAATATTTTTCACCTGAGTACAGAACTTAGTCCAGGACCATGCATTGGATTTAGTTGTGGTGAAGTGAAATTTCTCCATAGGGTTCTTCTTTCTATCTATGTCTCTGTTACTCCCACCAAATGGTTTGGGGGTGCGGTGGGGGGTATGCAAATAGGGTGTGTGAAACACTAATAGAGGGAACAGGTCAGATTGAGTCGCCACTCGTCTAGCTATAAGAAGGAGCCGACTCACGAGCAGGAACAGAGAGAATAGCTGGGACCGTCAAAGAGGGGCGACCGTGGGAGTGTGTTCAAGATTCCTGCATGAAGTGGTGGAAACCAAGACCGGAGGCACAAGAGGCAGCTGCATGGGGGTCCATGGGAGGGAGCAAAAGAGCCACATCGAGACAGAGCACAGGGTTGTGCTGTGGGAGCTGAGACAGGAGGTGGAGCAGCAGGTTGTATGTTTCATCCTTGACCCATAGAAACAGGCTAAGGGACCCTGTGGCTGAGAGGCTGGGGACCAGACATGGATCCTGACCTGGACGAGGCACTGCTGTGAACCAGACATTCTGCTTTTTTTACTTGTTTAATTTAAATCATTTTATTGGGGGCTCTTACAGCTATTATAACTATCCATAAATCAATTATATCAAGTAAACTTGTACATATGTTGCCATCATCATTGTCAAAATATTCCCTTTCTACCTGAGTCCTTTGATACTAGTTCCTCTTTTTTCCCTCCCACCCTCACGAACCCTTGATAAATTATATATTTTCATATCTTAATCCATCCACTGTATCCCTTCACCCATGTTGCTATTATTCATCCCCCCGCTGGGGAGGGGGGTAGTTATACATCCATCATTGACATCATTTCCCCTTTTCTGCCTGTCCCCCCACCCCACCGTCCCCTTACCTTCATGGTGTCCTGATTCCCATTACTGTTTCTGAGAGGGGTTTATCTGTCTTGCCTTCCATGCATCGAAAGCTCTTATCTGTACCAATGTACATACTCCGGTCTAGCAGGGTTTGTGAGGTAGAACTGGGTCATGACGGGGTTGGGGGGAGGAAGCACTGAAGAATCAGAGGACTATTGTATGTTTCATCAGCGGTAAACTGCACCCTGGCTGAATCTTCCCCTCCATGTGACCCTTTTGTGAGGGGATGTCCAATTGTCTATAGATGGGCTTTGGGTCTCTAATCTGACCCTTCTCCTTCACATTGATATAATTGTTTGTTTTTGATTCTGATACCTGATCCTATGAACACCTCATGATCACACAGGCTGGTGTGCTTCTTCCATGTGAGCTTGGTTGCTTCCCTACTAGAAGGCCGCTTGTTTAACTTCAAGCCTTTAAAACCCCAGGTGCTGTATCTTTTAATAACTTTTTTCACATTTGCTTATGCACCATTTTGCCTTCAGTGATTGTGTCGGGAAAGTGAGTACCACATGGTGCTAGGTTATTAGAACAAAGTGTTCTTGTGTTGACGGAAAACTTAAGTAGAGGCCCAAAGTCTGTCTGCTACCTCAGTACCTTAATATATAAATATATGTACATAGAGCAATACCACATCCTTACATATTAATATACTTACATATGTATATGCCTATATTTATACCTCTATATATGCTTTATCATCCTATTTCTTCTATTTCCTTTTATTTTCCTTCTGCACTATCATGTTCACCCTTCACTCGGCTCTCAGTAATTCCTCTCAGTTACATTACAATTGATGACTTCCCATCAGGAATTCCACACCCTCCTCCCCATCGATTTTTAGATCCCTTGCTGTTCCCTTGTCCCTCAGTTTGTTGGTCTCCCGCTCTCTTTCCCATCTCCTCCTCCCCCATGTCCTCCTGGAACCATGGGTCCTGTTGCTTTCTCCTTGGGATTGTTTATCTTACATAAACATATAATTTTTAAAAATGTTTAATAATAATAATAAAGGGGGAAATTCCAGGTCTATCAGCTGACTTTTATGAATGGCTTCCAACCAGGTCTGGTGAAGTGCCAAGTACTGCCCCCTGAGTCAGAAGTCTATGTCGGGGATTCCTCAGGGACTTTGGGACTTGGTCCCCTGGCTGTTTTGTTGTGCTCCCCTGTGGGTCGCCCGCTGTGGGGGTGATTTGTGGTGGCCTCTTAGTTTCCCAATAAACCCCTTTAATCATGAGTGTTGTCTCTGGATTCTGGGTGACCACTGCTGTGTTTTATGGAGCACAGCAGAGAAGAGTGCTCTGGGGGGAAGGCCTGGCGTCAGAGTAGGATAAAGAAGGGAGGGAAAAAAGAGGAGCTGATACCAAGGGCTCAAGCAAAAAGAAAATGTTTTGAAAGTGATGATGGCAACCTATGTACGAATGTGTTTGATACAATTGATGTACGGATTGTTAAAAGAACTGTAAGAGGCCCCAGTAAGATAATTTATTAATTTGAAAAAGACGAATGGAGGATGGAGACGTGTCTCACTCTTGTCTCGTAGAAACAGCGCTTGGGTGGATTCTCCTCCCTTGAGTAAGTAGTCAGGGGAGGGCAGATGTAGCCTTTACGCTGTTTATTTCCTTGTATATCTTCAGTTCCCTCTAGTATTAGATAGTCCTCAGGCTTGTTCTCATGACATATCTTTGAAACATGTTTGTGTGATGAATGTTTACAGAGCGAACTGGTTTTCATTCAACAGTGAATCATGTTTCATGACATCGATTGCAATCCCCTCAGCCCATTTCCTCCCCTTTCTCTTTTCCACTCACCAAGTGTGCCTAAGGGCCATAGTCCCAGGGGTACTATCAGTCTCTGATCAGTAAACTTGGCCTATTTGTTTGTTTCATGATTTAAACTTCTGTTCCATATTTGTCTCCCACTCTATCCACTATTCCCATTATTAACCCTTTCACGTGGTCACTACTCCTTCTGGGCATCCTCTCATTTTTCTGGTCTCTGGATCAGGAAGCCTGAGATCTGTGGGGGCCATTCGTCCTTGGGACTACTTGTTTCCATGCAGCTTTGCTCTCTTCCCTCGTTCTTTGCTCTGGATGGGGAGAGACTGACATCAACAGCCTTTTAAAGCATACAGGCCAAGTGTTTTATAGACTGTTCTTCAGTGTGGTCCTAGCTAATGTTTCTTCATTGTGCAAATCTGATTGCGCAGTCCCCACGGGAGCAGCAGGTAAGTTACTTTGGGTCCTTGGCCAGGGCTCACTGCTGGAGGCCTGGCATACCTGTTTGCCCTCAGGCGTGATGCCACTTGCTCTCAAGTCAAGGCATTTCATTTCTCCGCTGCAGAGTAACTGTTCTTCATCTTGCAGCCAACAAGTACATTGTGGCAAGATCGTTTGAGACCATGCAGATATCTAGAATTTCCATAAATTTATTTTTTGTATATTCTGCAATTTGGTCTTAGAGCTCCTCTTTAGTTCAAAGTGTATTGAGAGCTTTAGGGTATACTGTTTACCTCGACAATTCTCATGATTTATTATTTCTTTAAAAGCAAAGATAAATCATGTTATTTAACTTTTTGGTTATGCTTCCATTTTGTTGTGTTTATTTTATTTATTTATTTTTGGTGGGGGGAGTTGTGGGTTTTTTTAATACTCAGCAACTTTTTAATGTTAAAAACAACTTTTAAACTATTACAATAGTCAGGTGGTTCAAATTCAATAGCTACCTCTATACCTCTGACTTATACAATCTAGCTACTAGTTTTCTCCCTGGAAGTAATAAGTATTGCAAGTTTCTTTGCATCCTACATATAGTTTATTCATATAAAGAATACATATATGTATACATATAGATATATATGGCATCATAGGGGTTACCTGTTCGGTTGCAGTCTGCAAGGTCAGCAGTTTGAAACTACCAGCCCACTCCAAGGGAGAAAGACAGAGCTCTCTACTCCTGTAAAGAGCTGCAGTCTCAGAAACTCTCAGGAGTATTTCTACCCTGTCCTAAGGGTCACGGTGAGTTATCAGTGACTCAATGGCAGTGAGATATATGTTGGGGTTTTAAAAATCATTTTATTGGGGGCTTGTACAACTATTATCACAATCCATACCTCCATCCATTGTGTCAAGCACATTTGAACATTTGCTGCCATCATCATTTTCAAAATATTTTCTTTCTACTTGAGACCTTGGTATCAGCTCCTCATTTTTCCCCTCCCTCCCCCATCTTCACTCCCTCATGAACCCTTGATAATTTATAAATTATTATTATTTTGTCATGTCTTACAATGTCCAAGGTCGCCCTTCACCCACTCTTCTGTTGTCTGTCCCCAGAGATATAATGTCTTGAGTATGCTTTTCGCATTAACAGTTTCACATTTTGAACAGTATATTTTGTATATCTTTATACAGCAGTACGTTAAATATCAGCTTTCTTATTTATTTTGATGCTTGCACAGTTCTATACACCTGTTTGGTGGTGATCCAGGTAGTTCTCTATTGACGGACATTTAGGTTGTTTCTGTTCTTTTACCTTTTATAAACTATACTGCAGCATAACCAAACATACGTATGACATACATGCGCAATATGAGCTCATACATGTGCAAATATGTCTGTGACAGAAATTCTCACATGTGAAATTTCTGGGCCAAAGATTTGTAATTTTAAT
>NW_022111369.1:80605620-80607723 GCF_000313985.2 Echinops telfairi | reverse complement strand
CGGGAAGCTACTGACAATGATGATAAGAAAGTGCCCTGAAATGGTTGTGTAGGGACGACACAACTCTTCTGAATAGAACTGAATGCTGTGTGAATTATATGGCAATAAAAATTGAAAAAATGATACATACAATACTGCAATATGTAATTGGTAGTATTCAAAACACTTACCTCATAGATGGGGCTGGAGTTTTAGCTTAATTCTCGTACTGGTAAAAACTGTTGTATTGCCCACTCCAAAATCTTGCTATTGGCTTAATTTTATTTTCCGTTTTAATGAGGTGGATTTTTCCAGATCTGCTGTAAAGGAGACCAAAACGCTGGAACGTAACAGCTAGCTCATTCTTTTTACAGACACGAGAAGAGCAAAAGCAGGCCAGGACCTCGGCTCAACTTTCCCTACAGGCTTTTACTACCCTGAAGACATTCTCCTTGTCCAAATAAGAAGGAAAATGACTTCCCAGCTTGACATCCAGTGCCAGAATTATTCTTGGAATTGTTCCTTTCATCTGCCCACTTCACTTTCCAGTGAAGAGGTAGCGGGTGGTCAGACAGGGCTTCCCCATCAGAAGCGGGGTCTGAACTTGATGGCTCCTACAGGCTGCTGGTTTGGGGAAAGCTCCTTACCAGGGGATTTCAGTAAGGAATGAAAAACAGAGATGAGATGGTACTGCGATATGAAGCTAAGCATTTGCCTTTATGCTTTCTACAAGTGCTCGTGGTTAGCAAGGAGCCCCTCCAAAACACTCAGTGCCGTCAAGTGGCTGACGCTCACAACAACCCTGCAGCCCTGTGAGTTTCTGAGACGGTAACCCTTAGGGGAGTGGAAAACCTGGTCTTTCTTCTGCAGAGCCGCTGGTGGCTTCAAACTGCTGGCCTTGCGGTTAGCAGCCCAGCTGGTAACTACTGTGCCACCAGGGCTGGCTGCTATAATGTGCTTGGTTAACAGTCTCCACTGCTACCAGGAGTCCTGGTACCTAGTGGTTATGTACCCAGTTTCCCCTAAAGTAAGACATCCCCCCAAAATAAGACCTACCTACAATTTTGCCTCTCACTGAAATATAAGGCATCCCCCGAAAATAAGACCTCCCCGAAAATAAGCCCCCCCAGCCACCCTAACTCTGAACTTTGGACTGTATCGGCTGGTGCCTCTGATCGGCTCACTGTTGGCCATGCACCAGAGCAGACAGGAAGTGCGAGGTCTCTTTTAGTGAAACAATAAATGTGTACTGTATTATTCATGGAAAAATAAGACATCCCCTAGAGCAACTTTAGAAGGAAAAATTAATAGAAGACACTGTCTTATTTTCGGGGAAACAGGGTAGTTACATAGTAGTGGACAGTTTGGAACCACCAGCAGCTCCGGGGAAGACTGGGCTCTCTACTCCCATAAACAGTGACAGTGATCTAATCAAATTGTCTGAGGTTAGATGCGGACTACAGGCCTCGCGGTTTTAAATCTAGGTGAGACTGGTGGGAGCCAGTGATGAGGCGAGGGCTGAAGGCAGCAGAGTGTGGTCGCAGAGCTATGCACCTCCTGACACATTCGACCAAACAATCAACCCCTCCTGTGTTACATGCAGATCAGCGCTGCGGTTTTATTGGCTGTAGTATTTTTTAAAACTTATTTCCCTCCTAAATTTCCGGTCCCTGTCCTCTTCCTGCCTTTTCTCCTTTCCTGGTAGTCTTCAAAGTCTTATTCTTTGGCGGGAGAACCACTCTTCTTTTTCTTAGAAAATGAATTTTCCTTCTAGTATTTATCTTCATAAGATTGACTGACTTTGCTAAGCATAACGTTTTCTAGTTCTGTCCTTGTATTAATGCATACTATTCCATTGTATGAATGCAACAGAGTTTGTTTAGCCATTACTCTATAGTTGGAGTTTGGGGTTGTTTACATCGTTTTGCTAGTATGGAAACTGTTGCCATAAACATAGGTGTGCATATGTTTGCTTGTCTTTATTGTGTTCTGTGCTTGTGTTCCTTATTTCTTTAGGGTATGTACCTAGTAGAGAGATTGCAGGATCATGATATTATTGTATTTGCCCATTTTTAAGGAAGTGTCATTCGATTTCCATAGTGGTTGTACAATTCTACACTCCAT
>NW_022111369.1:80602174-80604461 GCF_000313985.2 Echinops telfairi | reverse complement strand
TAAGACTGGTCCTTTCAAACAGCTCACAGTTAAGGAAGCTCTGCTGAATGGTTTGGTGGCCACTCGTGTGGATGTGGTTTTACACCGGTGATCATAGACAAAGGATGCCAAGGAGGCATCCTTGGCTATGATGTTTGAAGACCAGCCTTTAACATCTGATTCTATTTGGTTTACTATTTAAGTGTCCTCAGGCCCTGTGTGATCAGACTACTCTAATAACATAGATCGTTCTAAAAAAAGGACAATGAATCTGCAAAGCACTTCCTAACATGCATAACGTGGAGGACATTGTACTAAGTGAAATTAGTTAATCATGAAAGGACAAAGCGTGTGTACGAGACTACTACTGCAAAGGCTTTCCCAATAAAAGAAACATTTGATGGTTTCTAGGGGTGGGGAGGGTAAGGGAGGGAGGGAAGTCACAGGGTAGAGAGTAGACAATAGCTAAATTTGGTGATGGAGGCAGAAAGTACAAATAGTCTTGACCAGTATTTAATGGGGAAAGAAATTCTATGGTAGGGCAATGTCGGTGGAAATGCAGATGCCTAAAGCAGAATTTGGACACCGTTTCTTTTTTGTAAATAAGCGGGGGTGGGGGGGTGGGGGGGTGCGTTTCTATCCATGTGGTAAGATTTTCAAACCCTTCGAAGTGCAGTTTGCAGTGTCCAAGGTCGCAATGTTAGAAAAATCCACGCCTCTGGGGGCAACTAGGCAGGGTTTGTGATCCAGAACGATAGTGTATGTTTAAACATTTCACAATCTTGCAAAGCAATTTAGACATAAATGCATTCTCTGGGGGGGGTTGGTTTTTACAAAGCTAAAGTTCACGTTTCTCTTTCCTTTTCTCAGACAATACAAGGCATTTCCAATGAACAAGGACTGGTTTCATCATCGAATGAAATCTTGGAAATTCTTTGAAATGAATGGTCTAGAATTTATAAATACAAATATAGTGTAGCTAGTATTTTACTACAAAATTTTATTTATAGATATCCAACCAGAGCCAACTTATTTCTCAACCGGGAACAGAGATTGGCTTAACTGTCCATCAAATATGTTTCCTTATCCTTCGGGGCACAGAATTGGACTGTGATTCCCAACTTCCCTTGCATGCAGTGTGGCTGGTGGAATGTGGTCCTAAATGATAAGAACCACTTCCAAATCTGGCCCATTAAAGCTCGCATGCATCATCCTTCAACTTCTTTAATCCAAGAAGGAAGATGAGGTCCAGTGGAATGGTAGGAACCAATTGTATTTTATATACATAACAAAAAAAGAGCCAGTTTCTCCAATCACTGCGTTGAGAACTCCCCAAATCCTGGTGACATAAAGGCTATGCATTGGAATGTTAACTGCCAGGTCAGCAGTTCAAACCACCAGCTACTCCAAGGGAGAAAGAAGAGATTTTCTACTCCCATAAAGAGTTACAATTGGTTAGCTCTCCTAGTTTAAGAAGCACAGGAGTAGATGCATAGGGATAATAAGCACAGAAGGAGTAGATGCATAGGGATAATAACTGATGCATAAGGGGAGGGGAGAGAATTGGGAGCAAGCAATGAATACAGGAAGGGGGCATTAGAACTGATTATGATTATTTTTATAATCATATAATTATTATATACATCTTTTTAAAAGCCATTTGACTATGAAAGTGTATGAAATGTGAATATTATATCAAGAAAACTATTTTTTAAAAACGATACCAAACCTGACCAATAGTTTCCATGGGTGAAGGAGGAAAAGTTTTTGCTTAGGGGGCATTGAGTTTATGCTAATGGTGGTAGAACCCTTTGGACATCAATAATGGTCATACAACGTGAAGAATATAATCAATGGCACTGAATTATACATGTAGAAGTTGTCAAATTAGAGAATAATAGTGAGTACAAGGAAGAAGAAAATCTTCTAAAATTGTTTGTGGTAATAATTGTACAGCTCTTCTTGATATGACTGAACTATTGAATTTTATGATATGTGGATGAAGTGCCAATACAGCTGTTTAAAAATAATAAAAAGAGTTACGGTCTCAGAAAGTCACAGGGTCCTTATGAGTGTGATTTGATTCTATGGCATTAAGTGATAGGTGGGACCTAAGCAAGAATATCTGCATTAACTCACTGAATGACTGAGAAATAAAAGGTTTTATATTAAGGTACTGAGATTTGGAGGTCTTACCTGATTTAGCAGCTGGCATTACCAATATAGCATCCATATAGCTTAGCCCCAGTTGTCTTCATCTCAGCTCCTTCACTCTTCCCGTCTTTCCTCTTTGTTTTCTTTCCTGCCT
>NW_022111369.1:80599438-80600951 GCF_000313985.2 Echinops telfairi | reverse complement strand
GGTAGTATCCAATAATCACGCAGCTACCAAATATGGAAGAAATGGCAGGCATCAGTCCTCAAACAGGTCTGCATGCAAAAGAGGTACACTTGGACAGTCCACATGCAAATGAGGTGCACTTGGATGCCTGGCGGAGGTGTCCAATGAGCATGGCGGCTGCCTGCCACCGAGCACCAATCATCACAAAGGCCAAATTCAGGCAGGACAATAGGCCAGGGAACATCCGGGAATGGGAAGCTTAAAGACAGCAGACGGCAGGCCATGGGCTGAGGGACGTGCAGACTCCCACAAGGCATTACAGTAAACTGAACACAAGCCAGAGAGAGACCACAGCCCAGCAGCGCGGGACAGCGGAGGAGCAGCTGGGAAAGAGAGGGTGGGGTCTCCCGCTTCTGGCCTGTTTGGGGCCTTCCGCTGGGAGGTGTGGTTCACAAGTGCTGGTTGACCCCATTGGCTGAATTAAGCCCACCTGGCCTAGATTGGGCCAATCCAGGTGTACCACCCAGCTAGGTGTACTGCCTCTTCCTGGCTCCAGCCTGAATTTGGAGCATGCTCAGTAAACACACCCCGTCTCTGCTCGGGCTACCTAACATTTACAATCCTTGATCTCCATCAGCAAGTGCTTCAGATCTTCCTTACTCTCAGCAAGCAAGGTTGTGTCGTTTGCATTTCAAAGGTTATTAATAAGCCTTCCTCCCAATCGCATGCCGTGCCCTTCTTCATAGAAGCCAGCTTCTCTGAGGATTTGCTCAGCATGCAGACTGAATAACTCTGGTGAAAGGATGCAACTCTTCTCACCTTTCCTGGTTTTAAAGCATGCAGCAGTCCCTCATCTTGCTTGCAAAACTACCTCCTGATCCAAGGAGCTCAAGAAACCAAACTCCCGGACATCAAATTGTCCTGACTCAGCAATCCTACAGGACAGGGCAGAGGTGCCCTGTGAGTTTCTGAGACTGTAACTCTGTAAGAGGGTATAAAGCCTACCCTTTCTCCCGCAGAGTGGCTGCTGGTTTTGCCCCACTGACCTGTGGTTATAGCAGCCCAATGTGTTACCACTCCTCCACCAGGGTTCCCACTACACCTTCTGGACTGTTGTAGGCACTGGGAAATGTTGCCTGAACAAGACAGACAAGTGTTTCATATTACATTGGCGGGGACAGAAAATATACTAGTTAATATGATGCCTTTGGTTGAGTTCTCTCAAAAAGTAAAGCCAGTAAAGCTTATTAATGGACACATATAAGGAAATGTATATCACGAAAATTCACACATGGGAAGCAGGCAAGTTCCAAGTCCATGGATCAGATGTGATTCTCATCCCCACACGGGTTAATAAACCCGAGATCAGCAGGAAGAGGACAGGTTTGTGGCTGCAGACGTGAATGAATCCAAAGTCAACAGCTTGGATGGCAGGCTGCTGACAAATGTCATGATCAACAGGCTGTTGGCTCAAGTCCAAAGAACCGGAGGTTGACAAGCCAGATGCAGGATTCAGAGCCAGTCAAAAGCAAGT
>NW_022111369.1:80596473-80597706 GCF_000313985.2 Echinops telfairi | reverse complement strand
TGAGCCCCTAATAAAATGTTAAAAATAAATAAATAAAAATAAAATAAAATAAAATGTTAAAAAAAGAAAAATAAATAAAGAAAGAACTAGAGGAAAGTTGTATGTTTCATCGTTGCTACACGTTACACCCTGACTGGCCTGTCTCCTCCCCGCAACCCTTCTATAAGGCTATGTACAGTTGCCTACAGATGGGCTTTGTGTCCCCAACCTGCACTCCCCTCCTTCACAATGATATGATATTTTGTTCTTTGATGCAGGGCACATTTTCTGTAAGAAGGTCTTTCCTAGGAACCAATTCTCTTCTATTTTCTTAGGAGATGTCTCACTTTTATTATTTTTGTATTCTTCAATTATATTTTTTATGGCTTCTAGTACTCTGACATAATTTTTAAAAACTTGTTGTTTGGTCCTGTGCAATGTTTGGAAGAGCTATCAAACCTGGGCCACCTGACCCATGGCTCTCCCTGCAGCAGCTGCAGTCACTTCTCAAGTGGTCCAAGTATTGCCTTCTAACTGAAAGGTTAATGGTTCAAACTCACCAGTGGCTCTGCAGAAGAAAATAGTGGCTATTTCTGAAAAGATTTATAGCCTTGGAAACAGAGCCTTGGGATAGAAACAGAGCCTACTCTGTCCTATAAGGTTGCTATCAGTCAGAATCAGCTAAACTGTAATGGGTTTGACTTTGTGTTTCTTTAAGCCTTTATGAAAACTTTGACAACTTCCTTCTTCATCCCCATTATTTCTATTAAGATTTTGAAGAAGTGATGCATCTCTCAATTCCCCTTCTACCTGATCTATGTGCTTTCCTACACCAACCAATATCAAGTTCTAAATCAAACACTCTTGCCATACGGACAATTTCCCCACCCGTCTTGTTACCACATATTATCCTGATCACAGATTTGGAGTCTGTTCGCATAACTGAGCAACTTCTTCCATATCCGTTGCTTGCACTTTCCTGTAATTTTCTTCCAGGAAGATGTGCTAGCAATAAGATGGAGGGGGCGAGGGGAGACAATACGTGTATAATCCTAAATGTAGTTTGTAAATAAAATACATTGTAAATCTGGGACTCTGTTTCCTTAATCCAACTTTAGAAGTGGTTCAATCAGCTAACAACTACTAAAAGGTTGGAAATTGAGTCCATCTAGAGATATCTTGGAAGAAACACTTGTCAACCCACTTCTAAAAGATCGTCATTGAAAACTCTGGAGCGTGGGTGAAAGGAGACGT
>NW_022111369.1:80593175-80594692 GCF_000313985.2 Echinops telfairi | reverse complement strand
GCTATATATGTATATTTGAAGCCTATATATATGTATATGTATCTATCAAGCCCCTCACATATGTGATCTTAATTCTGTTGTTGTTATTGAGAATGTTCACAGCAAAAACTTACACCTATTGATTCATTTCTTCCTGTGCAACTCAGTGATGGCATTGATTACCTTCTTCCAGTTGGACCACCATGCTCGCCCTCATTTTCTGATTTGTTCCTCCCCCATTAAACTCACTTTCCCCTACGGTTTCCATCTAATCTTTTGAGTGGCTGGTATCAATGTTATCCCATATACACAGATCTTAAAAGACCAAATTGCACAAGGGACAAGAGCAAGTATTCCTAACAACCAAGATACTTCTGCCCTCTTTCTGCACAAACTCCAATTCTGACTTGACGGTCAAAGGAGAGTTTTCCTAATACCAAAACCAAACCTACTAGCAATTGACAATTCCAACTCATTGTGACCCTCTGTAGTGTCTCAGAGACTAAAAATGTTCGCAGGAACAGACATTCGCATCCTTCTCCTCCGGAGAGGCTGGTACGTTTCAACCATCAACCTTGAGGTTAGCAGCCCAATGCTTAATCCACGGCACCACGGGGGCTCCTTGCTCTTTCCCACAGGCAAGTGTACTTAGGGTTTTTTAGGAAGGACAGGGAAAGCCCTACTAGCTTACAGTTAAGCATTCTGGTTGTTCTCCTGACAGTTCATGGTATCAATTCTCTGGTCTTCTGTATTCATTGTCCAGCTCTCACATGTCTATGAGGCAATTAAGAATACCATGGCTCGACATCCAAGACGTTAACAATTTAGGCAGATTTTGTGCTGTTCCTCCACCTGATACAATCCATCGTTTCTTAACTACTGCTTAAACATGGGACTTGCTTGTGGACCAAAGTAAAATGAATTCCTTGACAACTTTAATCTTTCTCCATTTATCCATTGATCACATTGTAAGGACTTTTGTTTTCTTCCATGCTGAATTGGGTTTTTGCATTTTCCTGTATATGGATTGATCCATAGTGAAAGCCGCCGTCTTCCATCTTCGTAGGTGGCTACGTCAAGTCTGCACTTTCAGCAACGGAGGCTGTCATCCTCATTTCAAACGGTGTTCACTCGCCTGCAGTCCGGATGCCGGGTTCTCCTTCCTATGCAGCCTCTCGGATGGGGTGCTCGGCACACAGACGGAAGAAGCGCGGGGAGAGGTGACTACCCTGATGCTCACTTTTCATGAGTTTAAACCACTCAGATTCCCGTGTTCCTTTCAAATGACTGCCTCTTTGTCCCTGGACAGGAGCCCAGGAACACAATGAAGTGCTCAGGAATCCCCATGCTTTGCAATTTTATCTAGAAATTGTTGTGATCCACACGGTTTAATTCTTTGCATAATCATTAAAGGACAGGTTAGACATCTTTTTTATATTCTCTGCTTTCAGTCAAGATCTCTCTGGCATCATCAGTGATAGCTCACTATGCTACCCCTCATTATATAGCCTCTTCTGGATTTGGCTTCATTTCTGGCC